>NC_090390.1:47098152-47448152 GCF_036365525.1 Heterodontus francisci
TGTCTCTTGACTGTACCTGAACCATCTCCTTTTTAAAGGCAGCCCATTGTTCCATTACGGTTCTGCCTGCCAATCTTTGATTCCAATTTGTTTAGGACAGATTCATTCGCACTCCACTGAAATTGTACCTCTTCCAATGAAGTATTTTTACTCTAGATTGCTCCTTGTTCTTTTCCACAGCTAAACTAAAACTTATGATACTATGATCACTGCTCTCTAAATGTTCCCCTACTGACACTTCATCCACTTGACCCACAACATTCCTCAGAACCAGGTCCAGCAATGTTGGGCTGGTGAACATACTGATTCAGAAAATTCTCCTGAACATATTTCAGAAACTCTTCAAACTCTTTCCCCTCTCTGCCATTTACAGTTTTACTATCCCAGTCTATATTAAGATAATTAAAGTACCCCATTATCACCACTCTATAGTTTTTTCACCTGTCTGTAATTTCCCTATAGATTTGCTCCTCTATATCTATCCCGTTAGTTGATGACCAGTATTCTAATGGTACCTCCATTATTTCTTACTTTAACCAAATAGATTCTGTTCTTGACCTCTCCAGGACATCCTGTCTCCAGCACTGTAATATTCTCCTTAATCAATACTGCCACCCCTTCTTTCTTTCCTTCCCCATCTTTCCTGAACATCTTGTATCCAGGAATATTTAGTACCCAGTCCTGCCCTTTTTTTTGAGCCAGGTCTCCTTCATATTCTATGTGGCTACCTGCACCTGCAGCTCACCAACTTTAGTTACCACACATTGTGCGTTTACATACATGCACTGTAAACCTAATTTAGAATTTATTGCATTCCCTCTTAGTCTGACCCCACCTAATATCTTACTAATTCTTTTTCTAGTGCTATTTGACTCTCCCAATCCTTTGGTACACCTTTCTAATACTGCATCTTGGTTCTCATCCCCGCCAAGTTAATTTAAACCCTCCCCAACAGCACTGGCAAACTCCCACAAGGACACCTCTGTTGAGGTGCAATCTGTCCAACCTGCATAGGTCCCACTTCCCTGCAAAATGATCCCCAATGTCCCAGAAATCTAAAGACCTTCCTGCTGTACCATCGCTCCAGCCATGCATTAATCTGCTGTATCCTCCTATTTCTATACTCATTAGCATGTCACACTAGGAATAATCCAAACCTTTGAGATCCTGCTTGCTAGTCTCCTTCACAGCTCCCTAAAAACTGCCTGCAAGACTTCATCCCCCTTTCTACCTACGTCATTGATACTGATATGGACCACGACCTCTGGCTGTTCACCCTCCCCCCGCAGAGTGTTCTGCAGCTGCTCAGTGACATCCTTGACCCCGACACCAGGGAGGCTATACTCCATCCTGGAATCACGTCTGCAGCTGCAGAAATGCCTGCCTGTTCCCCAAATTATATAACCCCTATTACTATTGCTTTCCCAATCTTCCTCCTGCCCCCGTGTACAGCTGAGCCACCCGTGGTGTCAGGGACTTGGCTCTGGCTGCACTTCCCAGAGGAACCATCACTCTCAGCAGTATTCAGAACTGAATACCAGTTGGACAGCAAGATGCACTCAGGGGATTCCTGCATTACCTGCCTGGTCCTCCTTGTCTGTCTAGCGGTCATTCATCCCCATTGGTTTACTTTTAGTTTTTATACTAATTGATTGATCTAGCTTATGTTATAGGGTGATTAAATTAAATTAAATGTTTACCTGTAGACTCACTTCCATGTGACTCCTTGGGCTGGATCTTGTCCCCCCGGCATTGTGATCTGTGACAGGGGGGGCCTGAAGATGGATCCATAAGAGGCCTGCAACGGACCTCAACGCCAGGAGGGCCAAGACCAATCCCCCCCGCTGCTGGGCGACAGGACTGGAGTTTAAATAGTTAAATTAATAAAATGAATACATTTGAATTAATCTTCCGGGCCCGCCGTGATCTTAGGTATGGCGGCCGGCACTCTCGTGCCCAGAATTCCCTGTCTGGTGAAAGGCAACGTGGCACTGTTGGGGAGGGGGCAGGAGTTAATATTTTCTGTGGAGTTGGGGGGGATTGGGTCAAATAAATATAATGGGTATAGGGGATAGTTGGAAGGGGTGAACTCGAAACTTTGTGCAGTCTGCGGGGGGGGGGGGGGGGGGGGGTTGCGGGGAAGGTCGCATTTAAAAGGTGTTTTGGTGGGGAAGGGCAAATAATTAATGTGAATGTTATTGGTGAGGTGGGAAAGAGGCATTAGAAATTTATTGTCTATTTTTGGGGGGCATACGTTTAAATTTTAAATGAGCCAGCAGGGCTGGCTGCCCTTTAAAAATGGCACCAGCGCCTGCGCACAGGCAGCTGATGCCATTGCCGGCGATAGACAGCCCACCCCCTCCACATGATTGGGTGGGTCGGCCACCCCGGTTATTTAAATGAGCCGCCGCGTGGGAGATTGCGGTGGCTGTTCGGTGTACGGCCCACATGGGCAGCCCCCATTTTTTGAGCTCGCTGCCAAAATCGGCGGCGAGCTCTTAAAACACAGCCCCTTGTGTGGTGGCATCACTGTGCAATTTTTTTTCACAGACAGAGACAGATACTGTTTGGATTCCCGCTTCGCTCTTTGTACTGTTCCACTCCTGGCCTCGCTCTTTATATTCCTCCGCTCCTTGCCTCGTCTTTCTACAGCTCTGCTCCTGGCCTCGCTCTTTCTACTGCTCTGCTCCTGGCCTCGCTCTTTATACTGCTCCATTCCCAGCCTCGCTCTTTATACTGCTGCACTCCCGGCCTTGCCCCTTATACTGCTCTGCTCCTGGGCTCGCTCTTTATACTGTTCCGCTCCCGGCCTCGCTCCTTATTCTGCTCTGCTCCTGGCTTTACTCTTTATACTGGCCCACTCTCGGCCTCGCTCTTTGCACTGCTCTGCTCCCAGACTCACGTTTTATGTTGCTCTGCTCCCAGCCTTGCCCCCTGTTACTGTTATCCCTCAAGTGGTTATTTGATCCATTGGTTTGTTATTTTATCTCCTTGTTGGTGCCATTTTATCTTTCAGGTTGGTTAATGTTATACCTCAAGCTAGTTTATTTTAATTCAAGTAAAGATGTTTTTGGTAAGTTTGGCTACTGTTATTACTACTGCCCTACAGTTTAATGATTACTAATGAGCATATTTTGATATCTTTTGGCCTCTATAGACCAGGCAGAAACAGCATGTTATTTCAACTAGTGGCAATATTTACTGTTTATATTTATATGTGTCGTACTTTGCAAAAGCCAATGCCTCTGTGTTTAGTAAACCTATTAAAGTGATGTGCATTGTTGTGTGGATATTAAAAGATGTATTTTTATTCATAGATTTCTATGCAAGATTATGGAACTAGGTGGGACCAAATGATCACCTGTGATGAATGGACTGTGCTTGTGTATGCCAATAAAATCAAGGTTGACACGTCATTGTAGTACTGAGGAAGTGCTGCACTGTTGGTGGTGCCATTTTCTTTGTATGAGATGTTAAACCATCTTCCCCCTCAGGTGGACGTAAAAAATCCCATGGCACTATTTCAAGTCTTTCTTTCTTGCTTTCTTGCTTTTGTTACGACCCAGTGAGAAAGGTGTCTAGGGTTCCCTCACAGCCTTCACCTGATCTTACTGTAACAGGGTTTAATTTTAAACACACTGTGTTTTGAGATTCCCCTTGGTGAATCCTTGTTCACTGCTTTCCAATTATAAGGCAAAGAAACCAGCACAAACAGGCTTTCTTAGGTTTAAAGAAGAAAAGTTGAAATTTATTAAACTTAAACTCTAATTCGGTTAACGTCTACGGATACACAACATGCCCATGCTAGCATGCACACGCGATACACACATGCAGATAGAGACAGAATAGAGCAGAAGAAGTAAAGTGGAAAAGTTTGAGACAATATCTGAAGAGTTTTTGTACGGTTCTTCGAGCTCACTGTAGAGTCCTTGATTGTAGGTAGATCTTGCTTTTCGTTAGGGCCCAGTATTCTTCTTAAACCTTGTTTGCTGTAGGAGACTTTTCTCTCTTGGGGTTCATGAGTCTTCAGTGGATTTGGAATTCTGTGAGAAAGAGATGGGAGCAGACAGGAGAGGTCTTTTCAATCCAGGAGCACTCTGAGTTCAAACTGTTTCTACCATTCAGAAAACCCCAGGTTGCCAAGCAGGTTAGTCATGTGAGTAGCTGGTCTGACCATGTCTTGGCTCTGTGGATTGTATCATCTTAGCAGAGCCTGGAATGCGCCTCCCTGCCTTCAATGTCTGGTGCTCAAAGTCCATTGTGGGTTCAATGGAAAAGGGGTGTAACCTCTCTTGTCCCTATTGGTATGTAAATGTTTTCCAGCCAGGTGTTTGGCAGCCCTTGTAACAGGCCTTCTCTTCTTCCCAGCAACAATTTTAAATTTAATGTCCATGTGGAAAAATTAATATGCCTCCTTCTTCGCAGGTGGAGGCCCAGCATGACACTTTCTTTCTATCTTGCTGTCCTAATCATACTTCTGTAACCTGTATATCGTAATTTACTTTTATTTGCTGTGCTCCCTGGGAAAGTGGGTACCATATACTGATAGCTGTGAAGATCCTAGATTTCATTTTACGAATAATCAGGACTTTTTACTTCAAATTGCCTAATGCAGCTGTATCAATCCCAAGAGCTTGCAGCGATGAACCACAATAGCTCATGGACCCAAGGTCAGTTCCATTGACACTGCTGCTTGGCTTGGTGTTCAGATAAGACTACTGCTGACATGAGCATCAACTAGTAAATCCTGAGTTCTGTCATTCTTCACACTAGTGGAGGCCACAGATTCATGAGGTGCACTGGTCTACTGCAGTTCAAAACAATATGTCAGCATGAGCCTGTTACAAGGTGGTCTGCAGTATAGATCGTAATGAGTAGAAGCTAGTGCCCAAAGCCTTCCACAGATTCCATAGCTGGAATGCAAGCATGATACACGTAGATACATGTAGACAATTATCTCACAGTTTGTGGCATTTTGCTGCACTTTGTATTTCAGACAAATTTTCCTGACACATTTGATCAGGTTGCTCGAAATCTGAGACACAGACTCCTTTAGAGCATCTCGACTTTTCCTTCTAAAGTTCATTGCAGAATCAAATGAGCAGAATGCATGCATACGTGGGTCAATGCCCTCAGCTCAAATGAGAGTTTTATATCCTCAAGCACATCAGCAGCAGCTGAGTAATAATGCTATGCCTTTCAATAACACCCTGAGGCCCTTCACCAAGTAAAACTTCTACATTGTTAACCTGTGAAGTGGGTAATGTGTTGGTTATGGCTTTGAGTAAATGGGGACTACTATGTTCATCATGCTCATCTTACTCCCGAGTTATACCAGTCACTGGACTTCTGGGCTCTTCATCTAGGAAAATACTTGGCAATGGCGAGAGGTGGAATCCATCCAATTCTGAATGTGCAGTCATGACAATACACAGTTAAAAATGTCTTCCTGTTGGTGGCTATTGACTGATACTTGCCGCAGATATATAATGCTCAGCATTTGCCATTTACCTTCTTGAGGTTGCTGGTGATCCATCTCAATTGGCCTTCAGATTAGAAGTTTCTATGGTCAATGGGCTCCAACAGGTAAGTGTCACTTCATGGTCTTTCCTCAAAATGACTCCCTCCAGTTTACTGTTGTAATCTTGCATTACAAGTCAGTTTGGCCTAGAAGAGGAAATAGCTATCTTTTAGAAAACGGTGATGATAAAAAAGGGTTCAAAGTTACAGTTTTATTCACATAGGTGAGGGAAGAATAGCAGTTTGTAATCACAGAAGGTCCCTTTGAATAGCTTATCTAAAATCATATGTGGGTTTCACAAATTCAGTATCAGCATCATTAACACCAGACGCAAATGGCAGTGGTTGTATATATACCTTCTTCAGAATGCCTACCTTTACGTCACCAGATAAGCCCCATCAATAAAGTTTATTCTTTGTCGTTCATACTAATCTTGATTTATTAAAGCAGTCAGTTAGCGGTTGTACCATATGTGATGGTACCAATATATTGACTGAACGTAAATTTCACTAATCATATTTTATTTGGTTGATTTCAGAAGCAACAGTATTCTTATATTGAAACAGTTCCTTATATTCAATCACCCAATCCACCACCATTTATTTGCCAATACTTCACGTATCACTGTTGGTTCCACTCTATACTTTTATGCATGTTGTCATGAAAACCCCACCTGCCAAGAATGAGGCATATTAAGTTTGTCATATGAAACATTAATTTTAAACTGTAGATGGACTGAAAAGATGACTTGTTTAAAGAGATCACAGCAGTGGCTGGAAACATTTGCATTCTAAGAGACAGTTGCCTGGAGAAGACAATGGAACTGCTCCCTGATCCAATTAACCCAATTGGATTTTGATCACCAGTCATTGAATGTGTAAAAAGCCAACATTCCATTCCCTGCCCCCTCGCCTCCCACTGAAGGTGTCTGCTAAGATGGAGAATCCACAAAAACGCAGGAGAATTTATTTTTTAAAAAGCTGTTCACATGACTAACCTGCTGGCCCAGGTTTGGTTTTGAATTGTGTTCACAGAACAGTTTGAGTCAGGCTGAAATTTGAAGACAACAGAGAAGGAAGGTCTCTCTCTCTCTCTCTCCCTCACGCAAAGTCAGGGACCCACGGAAGGAAACTAAGCCTCAAGACAGAAAACTATCGAAACAAGTTTGAAAGTGCACTGGGCCCCAACGAGACGAAATGATTGAACTGCACTCAAAGACTTTACATCAAACTCAAAAGACAGTAAATGAACTCCAGCTGTTGTGTCAAACTTTCCCCTTGATTCTTTCTCCTTTTTTGTCTCTATCTGCATGTGTGTTTATCACGTGTGCATGCTAGCATGGTCGTGCCACATATTTTTAGTAGTGTTAACCGAATTAGAGTTTTATGGTTAATAAACTTTCACCTTTCTTGTTTGGCCTAGTTGATTTCTTTGCCATTACAATTGGGGAGCAGTGAATAAGGATTCACTGAGGGGAAGCTAAAAACACAGCATTAAAAAAAAATAAACCCTGTTGCTGTCAAACCAGGAAAAGGCTGAGAGGGAACCCGTAGACCCCTTTCTTACCTGGTCATAACAGAAATTTAGGGGCTAGCATCTGGATCCGACCCACAGACAAACAAGAAATTAGAAATGGGGAGTCAAATTGATCCCAATCAAAAAGAGAAAAGACTTCAATACAGGTTTTCTTGTGGTTGTGTATGCTCGAATACTAACACGTCAGTGACTGAAACCAATAGCTCCCCGAGCCAGGGTGAAGTAACTTGGGATAAGTTAAAAGCAATGTCTATCGAAGAGTTGAAAAAAATGGCTGAGCAGTGTGGATCACTGTCCATGCCAAGGCTAGAAAGTCTGAACTCCTAAGACTAGTGGCCAACCATTTTTCCCTTGAATGTGAAGAAGCAGAAATGGTTAGAAATAGACTCCGACGGGATATTGCTTTCAAAGGTACAATTGGAACAGAAGAAACATGAATTAGAAGACATGGAAAGAGAGACCAGAGAAAGAAAAAGAGAGAGAAAGAAAGAGCCTTCCAGAAGGAATGTGAGGAAGAGAAAGAGAGAGACAGGAGAAAGAAAAAGAGAGGAGAGAGAGAAATACGGGAGAAAGAAAGAGAGAGGAGAAAGAGAAAGAACCTTCCAGAGGGAATGTGAGGAGAGTGAGCTGAGGCGGCTTGAGTTAACTAGGGGACTAGAGAGTAACCAGGGTTGGGTACTGAATTGTTAAAATTTACTCAACTGATCCCAAAATTCAATGAGGGAGACTTGGAAGCATTTTTTGTATCTTTTGAAAAACTTGCAAGGCAGTTAAAGTGGCCATCTGAGCCTTGGATTCTCCTGCTACAAAGCAAGTTAATAGGAAAAGTCCATGAGATTTATTCCCTATTGCCAGATGAGAGTTCATGCAATTATGAACTGACAAAAAAATGCTATCCTCATGGCATATGAGCTAGTACCAGAAGCCTATCGCCAGAAATATCGAACCGTCAAGAAGCAAGCTGATCAAACTTACTTGGAGTTTGAGAGAAGTAAGCAGCTGGCTTTTGATCTGTGGTTGAGGGCTTTTAAAGTGCAACCCAGCTACGAAAATCTCAGAGAGGTAATTTTGCCTGAGGAATTTAAAAACTCTCTCCCACTCTCCATAAAGACACATGTAGAGGAACAGAAAGTTCATAGAGCCAGGCAAGCCGCAGTTCTGGCTGATGAGTTTGCTCTCATCTGTAAATAGGTTCTCCAGGGGAAAATCTTTCCTAGTCACCTCCACAAATCCGAAAAGGACAAAGGGTGGGAAGGTGATAGAAGTCCAAGCAGTCGGGGGAGAGAAAAGCAGGAGACACAGGGGACCCTCCTCCAACCAAAAATGAGAGTGCTGTAAGTAGGAGTGAGACCCGGAGACCTGTGTGCTTCCATTGTAACAAAGCAAGTCATCTAAGAGCTGACTGCTGGAAACTACGGGGGAAACCTGTAAGGTTAATCAGGGCACACCCACTCAGTGAAGGAGAAAGGACCCTGATGGAAAACACAGCTGAACAAGCTGTGGCTTTAAGTGCAGCAATAGTAAGGCCCAGGAAGCATACTGCTGCAAATTAAGTAAAATTTAATAGGGTTCCTGAAGGCTATCAGAATTTTGTGTCTGAAGGGAGAGTAATCCCATACCCCTCGAGTGGGGCAAGCAAGCCCATTGTAATCCTCAGGGACACAGGGGCCACTAGATCCCTTTTACTGGGAAAAGGCCTGACCTTTCCCCCAGAGAGTGCAGTAAATACCAGAATGAGGGTAAATGGTATTGGAGGGCAGTGTACACCTGTACCTTTACACCGGGTGCACTTGGAGTGCGATCTAGTTTCAGTACCAGTGACTGTAGGGATTGTCCCTAATTTGCCTATTGACAGAGTTGACCTGCTCCTAGGTAATGATCTGGCAGGCGCAAAGGTAGTAGCTTCCCCAGTAGTGAAAGAGAGACCACAGGAGGTCAGAGAGACAGGGCCGTGGCAGGAAACGGTCCCTTGCAGTTTCCTTGAATGTGTAGTGAATCGGGTCATGATCAAACCAGCTCCCCCAGAGGAGACTGAATTAGCACTGCAGGCAGATGACCATGAGGTCTGTCTGTCCGAGACTTTCTTTGGAAAGTTAGAGGACTCAGGGAATGGATTAAATAAATCGTCCCTAGCTGAGGCTCAGCGAGCCGACCCAGTATTGAGAGAGTTGGCAAAGGCTGCCCACTTTGAAATTGAAGCAGAGGGAGTCCCTGACTGCTACTATTTAAAGAATGAGGTACTGATGAGGAAGTGGAGTTCTCCTCACAGACCTGAGAGTATGGAGTGGCCAGTGGTTCCCCAGTTACTGGGGCCGGAGAGAAGTATTAAGTCTATGACATTACAGTGGCTGTACATGTTGGTATATGAAAAACCAAAGCCTGCATAAGACAGCAATTTGATTGGCCAAAATTCCACAAAGGTGTGGTGGAGTACTGTAGGAGTTTCCACATGTGCCAGGTTGAGGAGAAACCCCTACAGGGAAATCTGCACCCCTAAGTCCTGCATCATATTTGGAGGACCCTCCAGCAGAGGGCTGGTGAACTGTAAGGGACCCCTGCCGAGAACAAAAGGGGACAAGCAGGTACAAGGTTAGAGAGGAAAGGGGAAAATGGACATAGAGGACAGGTTAAAGGAGATCTGTGAGGAATCCGAAATGGAAACCCCTACTGTCCAGTCAGCCAACCCTGAAATGTTTGGAAAATTAGACCCCACATCCTCCTTTGTAAATGCAGACACCAGAAACACCCCACCAGAGTTGCTAACAGCATTTATAGAAACCTGCAGAGATAAAGAAAGTCCTCTGGGGGCAGGGAAACCATGATGGTAATGCCTCACCTAGTGGAAGTGCCGCAGGGGCGTGCAGTAGAATCTGGACAAATACCTGCAAGCAGGAGTATCCCAAACGACAAAGGGGAGAATAACAAAGGAACTACCCCCACAGTCAGGCGAAAAGGGAACCAACCATCCCTTAAGGTAAAAAGCCCTAGCATGACTCATCAAAGCACTGAAAGAGAGTTCAGAGGGGATCCACCCACTGCCGACTCCCATGAGCAGAACTCCACACAAGGGCTAATTAATCTAACCCACTGCCTGCAGACCTCAACAGGAACAAAGACACCCTAGGCAGTCATGGAAATGTACAAACTGAAAAACTTCCACAAAAATTACGTATTTATTGGGATGCCAAAAAGGGCAATTTAAAGCAGCACTGCTATCAAGAAAAGACAGGCGGTAACACATTTTTAGGATTTCTGAATGAATGAGAGAGATGCATGTGTGTTTTCCTGCACTTACTCTTCTCTCTAGTCTTTTTTAATTACATGCTCCTCTAAAAATTGCATTTCATTCCACTGGGGATGGAGGTGTTATGAAAACCTGCCAAGAATGAGGCATATTAAGTTTGTCATATGAAACATTAATTTTAAACTGTCGATGGACTGAAAAAATGACTTGTTTAAAGAGAGCACAGCAGTGGCTGGAAACATTTGCTTTCTTTGAGACAGTAGCCTGGAGAAGACAATGGAACTGCTCCCTGATCCAATTAACCTAAATGAGCCAGCATTTCAATCACCCACTGCCCCCGCTCCACTGAGGGTGTCTGCTAAGATGGAGAATCCACAAAAAAGCAGGAGAGTTTGTTTAAAAAAAAAGCTGTTCACATTACTAACCTGCTGGCCCAAGTTTGGTTTTGAATTGTGTTCACAGAACAGTTTGAGTCAGACTGCAATTTGAAGACAACAGAGAAGGAAGGTCTCTCTCTCCCTCTCACGCAAAGACAGAGACCCACGGAAGGAAACTAAGCCTCAAGACAGAAAACCATCGAAACAAGTTTGAAAGTGCACTGGGCCCCAACGAGACGGCAAGATTGAACTACAATCAATGACTACATCAAACTCAAAAGACAGTAAATGAACTCCAGCTATTGTGCCAAACCTTTCCCCCTGATTCTCCTTTACTATCTCTATCTGCATGTGTGTTTATTGTCTGTGCACGCTAGCGTGGCCGTGTCACATATTTTTAGTAGTTTTAACAGAATTAAGAGTTTTATGGTTAATAAACTTACACCTTGTTTAAATCTAAGAAAACCTGTCTGGTTGATTTCTTTGCCATTACAATTGGAGAGCAGTGAATAAGAATTCACTGAGGGGAAGCTAAGAACACGGCTTTTTAAAATTTAAATCCTGTTATTGAAAAAGGCTGAGAGGGAATCTCTAGATCCCTTTCTCACCTGGTTAGAACAATATCTTGTATTTTTATTCTAATCATTTAAATTCCTTCTCCACAGTCAGGAGGTTCACAGACACAGCATGGACCCTGTATGTAACTTCATGACAGGCATATTAATGACTGGTCTTGGTGTGTTGACTCCTGCTGATCCAAAAAGACCTTTTTCCAAGTTCAAACCTTAACCTGTCCATGAAGTGAGCTTTGTTGGCACATGGCTGAGATATACCAGAATTGTACCTTCCAGTGCTGTGTTAACGTCTTCAGATTGTTACTTAAGTGGCTATTAAACCACCTGAGAAAAGTGTGAAATCAGTATTACCACAGGTAAATCAATTGGTTAAATAGCCAGAATTGGCATGAGTGAAAGATTTCTCCAAGTGGAAAAACATGGCATTTCGGATTGAAAAATAGGGCTGATCTCAAAGTCAAGTATTTCTAGTTGGGAAATTGCAGCTCAACATGTCTGATTTTTGATCAAATAATGGGCAAAAAGTCAGGTGGCAAGCACAGTGACCCCATGATTTACCAGCCAGTACTGCATGAACGCTGACCTGCATCAGGACTGCCCAACTGTAGAATCTGCTCTAACAGTATAATATAGAAAATTTGGGACAGTTCAGCCAAATCAAGAGTCTGCTTTTTTTTTTAGAAAAATGCATACTTAAACAGTTATATATTCATATCAGTAAACACATACATTGATCAGGTTTGCATTCATGCTAAGTTGACAGTGCCTCTCAGAAAAGAATGAAAGGCTCAAACTTTTAAAATAGAGCATGATTATATCTTTAACACATAATGGCCTCAAAATTGGGTTACCCCAATTTTTGGGTGTTAGGTCATGATTCACAATGTGCCTGTGCCCATTCAAATCAAAGTGGGCAGCAGACAAATATGGTGCACACACCTCGGGCTGAATTGTACAGACCCCCTGACATCGGGGGTCGTGGCGAAGGTGTCGGAAAATGCCTCCGGGAGAGGGCCGCCACGCATCCCGACACCGGGAAGGCCCAGGTCAATTCTCCTGGTGGCAGCAAGGCTCCATGGTGCCCCCCCGCCCCCCCCCCCCACACCACCACTGCTGGGTGACAGAACCTGAATTTAAATATTTAAGTTAATTAAAATCAATGCATTAATGAGACCTACATTCCCACCGTCTGTCCCAGTGTGATCTTCGTGCCGCTGGCTGGCACTGCCGCACCTCCGGATCCCTGTCCGGGGAGCTGAGGCAGAACACTGGTGGGGAAGGGGGAGGAGGTAAGTTGTTCAATGCAGGAGGGGGGGGAAGCGGGGTCAAAGTAATATCAATGGTGTAGGGGTTGGTGAGAAGGGTTATAGTTTAAAATTTATGTACTTGGTGGGGAGAGGAGGTCAGGTGGACAAGTTAAGTGTTTTGTTGGGGGGGGAGAGGGCAAGTAATTAATTTAATTGTTATGGGGGGGTGGGAGAGGGGCAGAATAAATATATTTTTTAATGATTAAATGGCTCTTCAAATATTTAGAAGGAACGGTAGGGCTCGAAGCCCATTAAAAATGGCGTCAGCGCCTGTGCACAGGCAGTTGACGCCATTTCTAGGGATGGACAGCCCATCCCCTCCATGTCATTGGGGGACAGCCCGCCCCGGCTATTTAAATGAGCCACCGTGCTTAATATCGTGGCAGCTCTGTGACGTGCGGCCTGCTGCCAATTTCGACAGTGGGAGTACAAATTTCAGCCCCTCATATGAATGATTGTAGCGCTTGTTTGAGTGGGTTGCGCTCTGCTGTCTGCTCCTTGATGTTGCTAGCTGGCTGCACACTCAGCAGGGGAGCCCAGTACAGTTGTTCACAAGCTCTTCTTAAAGGCAGGCTGTCCCTCTTAAAAGGAAACTACATTGTTGAATATTGCTGCAATTTAAATGATGGCAAAGTGACACCAAGGTAAAGAGTGGGTTCCAGGATGAAGGATGCGACGCTGGAGGTCTTAGGAGTGGAGGTGGGCAGGAGGGCCACCCTCAGAAGGGAGTCGGAACAGGTGGTCAGAGAGGTGAACTCCCGGAGTCTGCCTCTGAGGACTTGGCAGCAGTGCGACAAAAAGTCTAATGACCTCATATGGGTGGTCAAGGTCAGTGACTGCATCTTCACATGACATGTCCTAACCACCGCATCAACCTCTAATTCTGCTCAAGCACCACACCTCAATCACACCCAGCAGCACTCCTTGGCACTCAAGACTCATGCCTAATATCCAGATATTCCACCTCACCCTCACACACCTTCCATTTCTGCCAACCTATCACCCACCTCTCACTGCCTCCACATACCTCCAGCTATTCAGCTATGGAAGTCACATCATCCAATACACTGCAACACAATCACTGACCTCCTGGCCTCTTTTTTTTAGGATGTATCACACAAAAGAAAGGAGCAGAAGAGAACACCAGCTGGGGACAAGGACTCCTGCATCTCCTGAGCCCTATGGAGGAGATGGTTTTCTGTATCATGAAGTGAGCTGCAACCATTCTGGGGGAAAGGATGGTTTATTTCTCAGCTCACTGGAGGTCCGCAGAGGACTCAGATGAGGACCTTGATGGGGTGGCATATAGGAGTGCACTGATGGGCATGCACACTGAGATGCTGGCCTGCCAGGAAGCTTCCTGTCGCTGTCAAGGAGCATGAAGGAGTCCCGCTCTGAGTTGGCAAAGGGTGTGGTGCAGAGCTTGCCCTCTCTGCAGCCTCTGCTCTGTCCCCCTATCATGCTGCAGATCTAGAGGCACTGCTACTGCTGCCCCCATACCCTTTATAGGCTATGTGTGGACAAACCACATACTCCTGTGCCCCCCAAGATGTTGTAGCAAAACAGAAATTCACAACACCTCCAAAAACACTCCAGAATACATCCAGACACGGTGCAATAGAAAAACTTCTTAGAAATCACGTTACCTGCAATTTAGGTGCCTTGCCCTATAAATAACACTAGTGTAGGGTCCATCTTGCAGCAGAACACTTTATTTGCAGAGTAAACTGCAAATTCGTTGCCAGGACTAGCATCGCCCAAATTAGAGATCCTGGCATCACATCAGTTGGTGGGCCATGTGGCATCAGGAAAGCATCGATTAAAGGCCTTCTAGCACATTCTGGGAAGCCCCTGTGTGCACCCTTCTCCTGACAGTACGCCACCTGTGCCACAAGAAAGCAGAAGGCGGAAAAATGCGCTCCACAAAAATGGCATTTTTTACCATTTACTGGCTCTTGCTGAGTTTGTGGAAGTACTGGGTGTTCGGTGGAGTTCCTAAAAGTTAGTAAAGTCTGCAGGGAGTGGTGCTGGACATTTGCAAGGCATTGGTTGCTACCACAAGGGCTCAGAGCACACCACTTGCTCCCAGTCATTGGGACTATAGTTGCAGTCCTCCTTGGGCGGCAGCATCCAAGGGATATGGAGCAGGGGCAACAAAGAAAATAAGCTGCTTTGGAGGAGGAGGGGGAGAAGAGCTCTCAGCGGGTCTTCCGCACTTCTACTGCCTGCACGTAAGCCACAGCAGTTCATTTGGCAGCTGCAATTCACCAAGGAAGTGAGCACAGAACTCTGCCACCTCTTGGAACCGGATCTGCAGCCTAAGAGCAGAATGACAACAGCGCTGCCCGTGGCCATGAAGGTGACCGTGGCCCAGAATTTTCTCGGCAGCTGATCCTTCCAGCTGGAATAAGCAACATAACAAACATCTTGTAGCTCACTGTCCACTGCTTTTTCATCCAGGAGGTGACAGAGGCCATATATACCAGGAGAGGGGACTTTTTTCTCTTCTCTAAACAGCCAGAGGAGCGCATACATGACTTTACCACAATAACAGTCTTCCCCGTGGTGCAGTAAAGGCCTGTTTGGGTCTGCAAATGAGGCCCGACACGAGCCCGACAGAACCCCATCCGATCCCGAGCCCGACCCGGCCCGAGTCTTTCAATTGTTTCCCGCGCCCAATCCGACCCAACCCAACCATCAGTTAACTTACCTTCTGTTTTTCACTTTGGTGCTGATCTGCACAAGCTTAAAATAACAGTAACAAAACCACCTTTAAAGTCCAAAAAGTAAATTAACATTAAAGTCACTTACCTGAGGTGGTGATAGAGCGTGTTCAATCCGGCCCAACTCGACCCAAGCCTGAATGCCAGACTCAGAAGTGCGACCCGACCCGAACCCGACACATGTCGTCGGGTCCCGTTGGGTTCAGGTCGGGTAGCAGGCCTTTATGGTGCAGGGTGCCTTCGACTGTACACACATGGCTTCGCGGGCACTGCACCTCAATTATGAGATGTACCAGAGCCAGAAAGGGTACCACTCACTCAATGTGCAATTGGTATGTGATCACGCTCAGCAGATCATGTTGGCGAATTCCCGCTAACCTGGCAGCAATCAAGATTTGTTCATTCCATGCCAGTCCACTGTTTCAACGATCTTTGCTGTTCGACGACAAGGGCTGTCCACTGTGCACCTCGCTGCTGACTCCCCTCTGCGACCCAAACACACGTGATCAGTACTCATGTAATGAGAGCCACGCTGCCATGAAGAACATCATCGAGCAGTCCATTGAGGTGCTGAAGCAACACATATCCTGCCTCTGCTGCTGTGGTGGAGTATTCCAATACTCATTAGAATGGTTCTCCTGATTCATGGTGGTTTGTTGCATCCTCCGAAACCTTGCCAACATGGAGTTCAGCGAGCACCTCAAGAGGAGGAGGAAGAACGTGACGAGGAGGCAGCTGCCATATCCATGTTTCGGATGGGTTGCCTGTGAATGAATCATCAGACTCCAGTTCCCCTGAATGTAACCCCAGATCGCCATTGTTCAACAATTCCCCACCTTACCATCTCTCTGACATGGACATTAACAGCAACCTCTTGGCCATAAACCTCAAATAAAAGTTACCACCAAAGCAACCAGTCCACACTGGTTTTTTGAAAGAACACATCTAATGTATCGTACAATACTCAACTAATAACCTTTGTGCATTTCCTTCATGCGGGTGCCTTTGCCTGGCTTTGTACTCCTACGAAGTGTTACCCCAGCACCTGCAGCATGGCTGGTGGAAAACTGCTGATTTTCAATTGGGAGACTGCAGATAGCCTTCCACGATGCCCTCAAACAGCTCAGTGCCTTGAACACTTGGCTTTGGACTGCACTACCTTGGCATGGGCAGCAGCAGTCTGGGCCAGCTGACTGACAGGCAACAGCAAGGGCACTGGTGGAGTGATCGTGGTGGGAGCGTGAATCTGCCACCCTGAGAGAGGACAGCATGTCTGGGCTGTATGGAGTCACTGCCACTCCATTGGGGCGACACCTCAATAATCGTAGTAACTTGCAGGAGAGCAGATTGTTGGACTGCTGTGAGACCCCTTTGAGCACTGGGATTGGTTAACAGATAGGAAGCAATGAGTAGGGATAAATGGTGCATTTTTAAGTTGGCAGGCTGTAACTAGTGGAGTGCCACAAGGATCAGTGCTGGGGCCTCAGCTATTTACAATCTATATTAATGACTTTGATGAAGAGACAGAGGGTAATGTATTCAAGTTTACTGGTGATACAAAGCTAGGTGGTAAGCTTTGAGGAGGACATAAAGAAGCTACAAAAAGATATAGATAAGTTAAATGATTGGCAACAAGGTAGCAGGTGGAGTATAATGTGGGGAAGTACTTTGGTGATAAGAATAGAAAAGCAGAATGTCTGTTAAAAGGAGAGGAACTTTTAAATGTTGATGTTCAGAGACTTGGGTGTACTCACATGGAGTACAGGTACAGCAAGTAATTAGGACAGAAAATGGCATGTTGGCCTTTATTGCAAGGGGACTGGAGTACAAGAAAGTTTTTGCTACAATTGTATATGGCTTTGGTGAGACCACACCTGGAACACTGTGTGCAGTTTTGAACTCCATATATAAGGAAGGATATACTTGCCTTGGAGGGAGTACAGCAAAGGTTCACTAGATTTGTTCCTGGGCTGAAATGGTTGTCCTCTGATGAGAGGCTGAGTAAATTGGACTGATACTCAAGTTTAGAAGAATGGGAGGTGAAACATATAAGATTCTGAAGGGGCTTGTTGGGTAGACACTGAGAGGTTGTTTCCCCTGACTGGGGAATCTAGAATAGAGGAGCACAGGCTCAGGATAAGGGGTCAATTATTTAGGACTGAAAGGAGGAGAAATGTCTTCACTCAAAGGGTACGAATCCACACCAGAGGGTTGTGAATTGTTGAGTATATTCAAGGCTGGGATAGATAGATTTTTGATCTTTCAGGGAATCAAGGGATATGGAGGGCGGGTGGGAAAGTGAAGTTGAGGCCAAGGATCAGCCACGATCGTATCAAATGGCAAAGCAGGCTTAAGAGGCCATATGGTCTACTCCTGCTCCTACTTCTTATGTTCTTATTTGTAGCCATGATGGCAGCAGTCTGAGCCAGCATGGTGCAATGCTGGGCTTACATAGCAAAAAGCAAAGATTTCATGACCTGTGTCTGAGCTTCCACTGCAGCACTTAGAGTGTTGTATGGCTTCTGCTTGTACTGCAATGGGACATCGGCCATCAGACATTGCATGACAGTTGGGTCCATAAGTGCTCTCATGGAGGTGGACACCACTTCCAAGCTGGAAAGGATGGGTTCCAACCTCTGTGCAATGCCCTATGCCAAGTTGGAGCCAGATCCCTCCATGCTGTTTGACAGTGATAGAAGACTCTCTATCAGGTCTATCAATGTCCCATGTATTCTGTGTCCATGCGCATCAGCCTTTTTCTATATGCTGCCCCACTGAAGTCCTCATCTGAGTCCTCTGCAGCAATACTTGTGTGCAACCTCACCCTCTAGAGAGCTGACACTTGCATTATCCTTTACCCCAGCCTGGCTGCCAGTCATTTATGCCCAGTGACTCACTACATATAGATTCCACCTCTATGCTACCCTTTAAAGATTATGCAGCACCAGTATCTGAGCTGGTGTCTGTGAGTCAGATGTTTCTTTCTCCTCAGTCTGTTCTCCCTCTAAGCCTTCAGCTTCCCACCACTGACTGACACAGCAGTTCTGGTGTTTCTGAAAAAAATTAATGCACAAGGGCACAGTTGGAGTAAGTGGGTGAGGAGTGCGGGGAAGCAAAAAGTGCATGGCATCATTTGCAGCTCGTACATCATAATAGACTATGGGATGAGGGGGAAGTAGAATTTGAGAAGGTGCATCAGACAGAAACGTATCCACGATCCATGGCCCCAGTGACAGCTGCTCCAATTACTCGCAGCACCATCTCTTCCATATGGATGAGCATGTGCAACTGTACTGTCCCCCATCAGTTAGCTGCTGTTGCCGTCTGTTATGGGCCACCGTGTCCTGCAAAAGAGAGGTAAGTGTGTCAGTGAGAATGGTGCCATATATTTGTGTGCTGTGTCTACCACAGTTGAATAGATGGCAGTGTGTGCAAGCTGTAAGATGTGAGTGTGAGCAATGCCAAGTCTGTGAGGGTGAGGTGAAGCATATGAATGTGAAGATTAAGTCATTGTCGATATAGATTGTTGGTAGGCAAGTGAAGGGGGTGTGGTGAATGAAGCAGTGTGTGAGGCTAATGGTGCCCAGTTGGTAGGATTTGGCATTTGGGGATGCATTCATGAACCTTGACCATTCTGAGTTCATTAAACATCTTTTGGCGCTGCATCCAGATCCTTGGGGCTAGACAGTTGGCACTGACTGTTACAGCAACCTGCTCCCACTGCCTACTCAGCACTTGTCTGGAGGGAGGGAAGAGAACATGTCTCCTGTCCAGCTCCTGCACCAAGACCTCCAGCACATTATCCGAGAACCTTGGGGAAGGCTCTCTGGCTTGTTGTGCCATTTCTCTTACTTACTCCAGGTCTTCCCTCTTTTTCAAGCAATTTCGGCCTCTTTTGCAGCTAGAACACAACTCGCCTTTAAGAGATGCAGTCTGACTTTAAGCAGTGCAAGCTCGCTTTAAGTTGTGCTAGCCTTGCACGCACTTGGGCCCCTGCTGAGGCAGGCATCAACTAAGCAGTGTATTCAGTGCTGGGCTGCACACCACAAACATGGAAATGAGCAGGCTGCATGAAGTTAGAATGCTGCCTACATCACTTTGGAGGGAGGCAGTGGTGTAGTGGCAATGTCATTGAACTAGTAATCCTGATGCCCAGCCAGTATTCTGGGGTTTAAATCCCACCACAGCAGATGGTGAAATTTGAATTCAATTAATAAATCTGGATTTTTTTTTAAAAAGCTAGTCTAATGGCAACCATGAAACCATTGTCAATCGTTGTAAAAATCCATCTGGTTCACTAAAGTCCTTTAGGGAAGGAAATCTGTCATCCTTACCTTGTCTGGCCTATATGTGACTCCAGATCCACAGCAATGTTGTTGACTCTTAAATGCCCTCTGGAATAGCCGAGCAAGCCACTGAGAGCAATTAGGGAAATGGCTTTGCCAGCGATGCCCTCATCCCACGAACGAATAAAAAAAACTTTGGATGGGCACGGGGTCATCACGATCCTGGCACCCGATTTAAGGACTATCCAATTTAGCCCCCAACAATTTTGAAAGGATGACACATAGTTCCACTCTTACATATCAAGTGCGAATTTAAGTGCATGGTTGACTGCAGTCAGGTGCTAATTTCGTAAAATCATTCCTTGCGGGCATCCCTGTGATTGCAATATTGTGGTTCACTAAATGATCTCCTGGAATTTTCATAATACAGTGGTGCTACATTAAATGAAAACAAGGAATCAGCAGCGACAACAAGGCAGCAAGATAAAGTTCTGATGAAATGTCACAGACTTGAAACATTAACTATGTTTCTCACTCCACAAATGCTGCCAGACCTGCTGAGTAATTCCAGCACTTCCTGTTTTTATTTCAAATTTCCAGCATCGGCAGTATTTTGCTTTTATTAGCAAGACAAAGTTAGTGCTCAGGGCATTAATCATGTACAGTTTTCAACTTAGGGAGCAAACTCCCTAAGACCCCCACCTGCCAAGAATGAGGCATATTAATTTTGTCATATGAGCATTGATTTTAACCTGTTGCTGGAGTGAAGAAATGACATGTTTGAAGATCACCAGACACTGGGCTGGAAGGACATTAGCATACTAAGAGATGCTGCTTGTGGAGACAAAGGATTATTCCCTGCTCCAATTAACCCAAATGGATTTTGATCACCAGACATTGAAGGTGTAAGGAAGGACATTCCAGGGCCTGCTAAGCCAATACAATCCACAAACCCGGAAGTGGTTACATGACTGACCTGCTGGCCAACTTGGGTTTTTATTTTTGTGCCACACAGAAAAGAATTTAGAAGGTTTTACAACTGAAGCTGGAACAAGGAAGCCTCTCTCCTGGCTGTCTCTCGCGCCTTCTCTCAAGCCACCAGACCCACAAAGACACGTACACCTCAAGAGAGAAAAGACTCCGACATCGAAACAAGTTGAAGCGTGAACTGGGCCCCAAAGAATAGCAGGACTTACCAGCAACCAAAGACTCCAAATTGAACTCAAATGACAGTAAATAACTAACAGATACTGCCTCATACTTTTTCCCTTTATTCTTACTACTTTTTCTGTCTCTAACTGCCTATGTGTTTATCGTGTATGCATACTACGTGGACGCGTCGCATATTCATAGTTGTTAACCAGATTAGAGTTTAAGATTAATAAACTTCTACCTTTCTTGTTTAAATCTAAGGAAACCTGTCTGATTTCTTGGCCTTACAGTTGGAGCAGTGAACAAGGATTCACTGAAGGAAGAGCTAAAAACAGTGTTTCTAAAATTAAACCCTGTTACGGTTAAACCAGACAAAGGCCTGGGAGGGATCCCCTAGACCCCTGCTCACCTGGTCGTAACAATATTTTTCTGCAATATTATCAAGGCTGCAGAATAAATTATTAATTGTTTTTAAAAGCACATTTAATAGGATATCTCTTCAACCCAAAATGATAAATTTCCACACTTCAGGAAAAAAGCAGACAAGTTAGATTTAATTGACATTGCAGAGCAGGTGTTTCCAAGCATTTGGCTTTGTGGGCCATCGAGGTTCATACCCTAGCACCCCAGAGCAACATAACAAGTTTCAAACCATATTATCATTAGTATGCATATATCTGCTCACACTAACAGATCTTGGTGTTCTGATTTAGAATTTTTTCACCAATAAAGCAAGAGCACAAGGAACAAGCCTTTCCAAACTTCAGGCAGGAGAAACCAGCAATTAGGAAATATTGGACTGAGTTGCTTCAGCCTCAAGTGCCAGTTTGGCAAGATTCAGAGGCCAAATGTCGACATCCCTGCTATACGCAACAACTTCCAAAAAGTGGTCTTTGTTAGGTGGATGACTGGATGCAGCAAGATCCATCCTTCTTTTCTGATATTTAATGTGCTTGAGTATTGTAGGTGCTAGAACAATTAACAGTTTAGTTTATCCAAAACTTAAATAGTATTCACAAAGAATATGTATTTTCAATAATAATTATCTGTTGGAATCATACTGAAGGAATTTCATTTTACCACACAGAATTCCATTTCTTTCTTTCTTTGGCCTCCTTGTCTCGAGAGACAATGGGTAAGCGCCTAGAGGTGGTCAGTGGTTTGTGGAGCAGCGCCTGGAGTGGCTATAAAGGCCAATTCTAGAGTGACAGACTCTTCCACAGGCGCTGCAGATAAAATTGGTTGTCGGGGCTGTTACACAGTTGGCTCTCTCCTTGCACTTCTGTCTTTTTCCCTTCCAACTGCTAAGTCTCTTCGACTCACCACTCTTTAACACCACCTTTATAGCTGTCCGTCAGCCCTGGCGATCGCTGGCAACTGACTCCCACAACTTGTGATCAATGTCACAGGACTTCATGTCGCGTTTGCAGACGTCTTTAAAGTGGAGACATGGATGGCCGGTGGGTCTGATACCAGTGACGAGCTCGCTGTATAATGCGTCCTTGGGGATCCTGCCATCTTCCATGCGGCTCACATAGCCAAGCCATCTCAAGCGCCGCTGGCTCAGTAGGGTGTATATGCTGGGGATGGTGGCCACCTCGAGGACTTCTGCGTTGGAGATATGGTCCTGCCACCTGACGCCAAGGATTCTCCGGAGGCAGTGAAGATGGAATAAATTGAGACACCGCTTTTGGCTAACATACGTTGTCCAGGCCTCGCTGCCCTACTGAGGACACAGGCTTGAAACACTTGGACTTTTGTGTTCCGTGTCAGTGCGCCATTTTCCCGCACTCTCTTGGCCAGTCTGGACATAGCAGTGGAAGCCTTTCCCATTGCGCTTGTTGATTTCTGCATCAAGATACAGGTTACTGGTGATAGTTGAACCTAGGTAGGTGAACTCTTGGACCACTTCCAGAGCGTGGTCGCCGATATTGATAGATGGAGCATTTCTGACGTCCTGTCCCATGATGTTCATTTTCTTGAGGCTGATGTTTAGGCCAAATTCATTGCAGGCAGCCGCAATCCTGTCGATGAGTCTCTGCAAACACTCTTCTGTGTGGGATGTTAATGCAGTATCGTCAGCAAAGATGGGTTCCCTGATCAGGACTTTCCGTACTTTGGTCTTCGCTTTAAGACAGGCAAGGTTGAACAACCTGCCATCTGATCTTGTGTGAAGGAAAATTCCTCCTTCTGAAGACTTCAATGCATGTGAGAGCAGCAGTGAGAAGGAGATCCCAAACAGTGTAGGTGCGGGAACACAGCCCTGTTTCACGTCACTCAGGATAGGAAAGGGGTCTGATGAGGCACCGCTATGCTGAATTGTGCCTTTCATGGAATGAGGTGATGATACTTAGTAGCTTTGGTGGACATCTGATCTTTGCTAGTAGTCTGAAGAGAACATGTCTGCTGACGAGGTCAAAGGCTTTGGTGAGATCTATGAAAGCGACGCAGAGGGGCATCTGTTGTTCGCGGCATTTCTCCTGTAGCTGGTGAAGGGAGAACAGCATGTCAATGGTGGATCTCTTTGCTTGAAAACCGTGCCTCAGGGTAGACATGCTCAGCCAGCTTCTGGAGTCTGTTTAAAACGACTCGAGTGAAGACTTTCCCAACTATGCTGAGCAGGGAGATTCCACGGTAGTTGTTGCAGTCATTGCAGTCATCCTTGTTCTTATAGAGGTGATGACATTGGCCTTGCACATGTCCTGTGGTACTGCTCCCTCATCCCAGCACAGGCAAAGCAGTTCATGGAGTTTAGCCGGCTTGGTACTCTTAATTATTTCAGGGGTATTTCCACTGGCTAGAGAATCAATGGCATCACTGAGTTCCGATTTTGTTGACTGGCAGAGATTGGACTGCATTGAGGGAGGTATCAGTGACAACATTTTCCCTGGAGTACAGTTCTAGGTAGTGCTCCACCCAATGGTCCATTTGCTTGTGTTGGTCAGTGATCGTTTCCTCTGTTTTAGATTTGAGGAGGGCGATCTTCTTGATGGTTGGCCCAAAAGCTCTCTTAATGCCATCATACATTCTTCTGATGTTTCCGGTGTCAGAGGCCAGCTGAATATGACTGCATAGGTGTTGCCAGTAGTCATTTGCACAGCGCCTGGCTACTTTAAGTGCTACAGATGTTAACTCGCTGGGGGCTTTCTTGTAGTTCAACAGTGCAGTGCGCTTAGTGGCTATGACAGGTTCCAGCTCTTCAAAGTGAGATTGAAACCAGTCTGCATTCTGCTTCTCACGTTTGCCAAAGGTGGTCATTGCTGAGTCATAGATGGCGTCTCTGATGTGGGCCCACTTCGTCTCTGCATCCCCTGCAGGAGTATTTTGAAGGGCTTTTTCAAGTGCATTTAGAAACTTATGTAACAGCTGTGGATAAGAAATTCTGTTAGTATTGATGTGCGGGCGGCCCTTCTGCTTGGAGTGATGTAGCTTCTTTGGTTTGAATCTAACTTTGCTGCACACCAGGGAGTGGTCGGTGTCGCAGTCCACACTGTGGAAGCTGCATGTGATTTGGACACTGTTTATAGAGGCTTGTCTTGTGACGATTAGGTCCAGCTGGTGCCAACGACGTGATCTTGGGTGCCTCCAAGAAACCTGGTGACAGGGTTTAGTATGAAAGAACGAGTTGGTGATGCAGAGGTTGTGATAGGTACACAACCCTAGAAGTCTCTGTCCATTCTCAGTCATCCTTCTAATGCCATAGCACCCAAGACAGGAAGGCCATGAGTCATGGTCGGCCTGGTGTTAAAGTCACCCAGCAGAAACAAATGATCGGTATTAGGAATGCTACTAATGATATTATGGAGTTCCTCGTGGAACTGGTCTTTAACTTCAGGAGGGGAGCACAGTGTTGGAGCATAGATGCTGAGTAGGTGTACTGGACCAGAGGCGGTGAACAGTCGGATGGGCAATATGCGTTCCGAGCCATTTGAAGGTGGCTCTATCATGCTGAGCAAAGAGTTTCTGATGATGAAGCCCACTCCATGCTGTCTTGGTTCTTCAGGATCCCTACCCTGCCAGTAGAAGGTGTAGTCTTGCTCTCTTAGAGATCCGCTTGCTGGGAGGCGTGTCTCCTGAAGTGCTGCAATGTCCACATTGAGTCTACTGAGCTTGTTGTTACTGATGGCGGTCTTCCAAGAGTCATTGATTTGTGTAAGGTCTTCCGACAGGCCAGGACACATAGTTCTGACGTTCCAGCTTGCAAAACGAAGGGCTGGTACCTTCTTTCCTTTTTTTGTCATGCTGTTTGTGGCGGTGTTACAGTCCACTTGTCGGGCAATGACCCTGAGCTCCAAGCACCCATTGAAGCAGGTGGACTGTGGCGGGACAGAAACTTTCTGACCAGGAATGCCCGGTTTGAGGCGGGCGGTAGCTGTTCAGTGAGATGTGATGACCTCTCCCGCTGACAAAGGCAACCCGTGGCGCCCAATCTCTACAAAAATTGAGCTGGACATATAACCCGTAACTGCTGCCATCCGTGTTGTTTTGGTCGCTGTGAGGCGACTATGGAGTGACCTCTCCATGGCGCAAGCCTGGGCGGAATGTATGGAGGTTGTGAGTTGCCCAAGCGTCAAAACCCCCCTTCCTAGAGGGATCCAAAGGAGAGCAGAGCACGACGTTTGGCACCAGTAATGCTGCAGGAACTGCCGGAAACATGCCAAAGGTGACACATGACTGCCTTAGGGGCTCCGCTCCGGATTTTCTGTTCGTGTTTACATTTAATGTAACACAAACATGGTTACGGTTTGCAATAAATACATTTTTCTGCTACTCTTAGCTATATCTAGAGTGGCGCAGTGGTTAGCCTCACAGCTCCAGCGACTGGGTTCGATTCTGGGTACTGCCTGTGCGGCGTTTGCAAGTTCTCCCTATGACTGTGTGGATTTCCACCCAGTGCTCTGGTTTCCTCCCACAGCCAAAGACTTGTAAGTTGATAGGTAAATTGGCCATTGTAAATTGTCCCTAGTGTTGGTAGGAGAATTGTGGGGATGTGGTAGGGAATATGAGATTAATATAGGATTAGTATAAATGCGTGGTTGATGGTTGGCACAGACTCAGTGGGCTGAAGGGCCTGTTTCAGTGCTGTATCTCTAAAATAAAAAAATCACTCAAGCTATAAAGTCATTTTGTGACACACATATGGATTTCCTTTTATCTTCATCAAAATACTGTTCCACAACATTCAATTTAACAATATTGTGCTGAACTGCTTTATGCACACTGTTTTTGAACCTTGCCACATGATCTCACATCTAATTTTCTGCTATTTTGAGAGCCATCACTCAGGCTTGATAAAAGTGATTATAAAAGCAGCAGGGAATTCTCATGTGTAGAGATGAGTATAAAGATACAATTGTGAATATCTCTAAAGCTATGCAATAAGGGCTGTGAATATAGTCAATGCCTTGTGTTCTGCCCTCAGACAGGTCCTAACTCTAGTCTCACACAGGAGATTCCTGCATTTTAATCCTTGGTGTACTGTCTCCTAGGTGGGCTGCAACCAAGGTTAAATAGCCCCATCTACCCTTTATATTGGAACAGGACACTCACAACTGCACCTGCTGGATGTCAATCCAGCATTTGGAGTGGGTGCTCTGGTCTCCACTTGCCGGGGTGACCTGGAGTTGGACTCCAATACAACCTTTCTGACTCAGAGGCGACCAACCACCACTGAGCCAGTGGTCACTTTGTCTGGACACAAGTACATCACTGAATGCCAACTCAGTGTTTAGACACCATATTCTAGTCTCTACTCACTGGGACCATGTGAACTCGGCTTCGAACCTGCTGACTCAGATGTGGGATTTTTAACACTAAATCAAAGGCTAATTTCTGTGAACTTAGTAACGACTAACTAAAATAGAACCAGATAATACACAAAACTGCAATTTTAGTATGTAAATGGCAAAACTTTTTTGTTCCATTTAACTGCATGCTACATATTGATTCAATCAAAATAAAATATGATAGAACCAAACCAATTAATATTTCTTTAAAAACCTATTTTATTCAACTGAATTATCACCAATATCTGTTGTTTATTAAACCTATTGCAGCATAACAATAAAAATGCATTTAGATTTCAAGTTTAAAGGGATTTCTTATCTCTGGTGAATCAATTTATTTTAATTTCTCTTTAACTAAAAAATTGTCATAATTGCATATTAATCACGTTGAATCATTGACTATCCTTTTCTCTTGAGATTTAAGATTAATTAAAGCCCTGTGCTGGCAGCTGACATAGAAAGAGGAAGGACCGTACACACTGAAGTTTAGACAAAAGGAACAGTATGGAGCCAAAATAGGTTAGTTAGATTTGGGAAAAAATAGCAGTAAACTGTCAGAGTTATTACTTTAAATACTTTATTTACCATAATGACTTCTCTTTTATTTAGCAGAAAATGGTTATAAAAATCGCTTATCTCTCCTAAGTTTTCTTTGTTGTGGGTTTTCCAAACATATTTCATATAAAAGTAGTGTGCAAGTCTTAAATCTGATGTATAGTTGTTGATCAGTTTCTGGAATCAATGTCCCATGTAGTCCTTCTTTCATATCCTACCATAGCTAATTTTCATTATATTATATGTAGTGTCATTATATGTAGCAGTATCATTAAATTTCCACAAGCATATACTGATACTCTTTCCTAATTATGTAAGAATATTATAGTGGCACAGTTCACATTACAAATTTTTTTCATCCACCAATGTATGTAAGAGCCATTAGTTTACCATTATAAATATGTCGAATAGCAAGAAAAGGCTTAATAGTGCATTAAAATGTTACTCTCAGAGTAAAAAAAAATTCATCGTCTTGTCCTGTAATTTAGACCCGCACCATGCTGTTTTTTTACCCCCCTCTTCTAAGCAGGCAGCAAGGACACCCATCTGTAGGTGGTAGACCTTCTTTAAATATGCAAATTAGATCCAATGATATCATCAAGCAGGCCTCGACTGCAGTTTCAACTGGGAGCCTAAGTGAGGAAGCCATGTGACTTTCCAACCAGGTGATGATAGGGAGAAGCAGCGTCAGGGCCATAAGAGGCCCAAATTGGTCAGTTCCAGGAGGAGAAAGAGCAGCACAGTGGAGCAGTGGTTAGCACCGCAGCCTCACAGCTACAGCAACCCAGGTTCATTTCTGGGTACTACCTGTGCAGAGTTTGCAAGTTTTCCCTGTGACCATGTGGGTTTCTGCCAGATGCTCCAGTTTCTTCCCACAGCCAAAGACTTGCAAGTTGATAGGTAAATTGGCCTTTGTAAATTGCCCCTAGTGTAGGTAGGTGGTAGGAGAATGGTTGGGATGTGGTAGGGAATATGGGATTAATGTAGGATTAGTATAAATAAGTGGTTGTTGGTCAGCACAGACTCAGTGGGCCAAAGGGCCTGTTTCAGTGCTGTATCTCTAAATAAATAAAAATACTCATCCAGACAGCACAAGAAACGTTTAGGCCTCTCTGTCCCTATTTCCTCTGGTGGGTGAGTCCAGAACAAAATAGCATAACCTTAAAATTAGGGCCCTATCAAATTCAGACAAATTTTACAATGCCAGCATTTTAAGAGTGCTGCCTCTCTGACTTGCTTCTATTTAGTTATAGATTAATAGGGCTGACATAAAACAAGCTCTCCACACAAGTGAACACGTCATTCCAACAACAGTGGATGTTCATGTTCATAAGCCTAGGTGAGATAACAAATTAATTATTGCCCCCAGCATCTGCCTTACTAATATATAAACTCCTTGTCCAAGCAGCTGCAAAGATAGTTTTCATTCTGTATAAACCTACTTTAAACATGCCATTCCAACGGAAGTCATTCCCAAATCCTTTGTATGGATAAATGATCAAACATCCTGAAACATGGTGATTGGGTTCAATAAAGCATCTCGTTTTTGCTAGGTTTACCTAGGAAGCCTTGCTTAATTTTTTGAACTGTCAATTTATGTTTCCAGTTCCCAGGTCACCAGATTTTTTCCACAGGCCTTTGGAAAACAAGTCACTTCAATTAAATCATTGAAAAATTTATTACAAACCATTTTTCACAGTAATTTGTGCACTCTTTTAAGTCAATGAGAAAGACAAATACTGTATGTATTTTCTGTGTCTAGTATGATAATGAGTTTATATTGTAATTGCTTCATTTAAATGATTTTTTTATATTAAGTGGGTTAGATCAGATACTCAGAAATAAAATAAAATAAATGACTAACTTAATAATGTATCCCACTGTTTTCTCTGAATTAAGATTTATTCTGATCACTATTTCTAATGGAATCATAAACCTGCTCCTTTGAATAGAAAACCTACCCAACATGTTTATGATACCAACACAGTGACCAGGGGAAATCTTGCCCCACGTCACTATTTAACAACATAAATTGCTATCTATGCCCATAAATTGTTTAATTTAAATTTAATTTCACAGTGGCGCAGTGGTTAGCACTGCAGCCTCACAGCTCCAGGGACCCGGGTTCGATTCTGGGTACTGCCTGTGTGGAGTTTGCAGGTTCTCCCTGTGTCTGCGTGGGTTTTCTCCGGGTGCTCCGGTTTCCTCCCACAAGCCAAAAGACTTGCAGGTTGGTAGGTAAATTGACCATTATAAATTGTCACTAGTATAGGTAGGTGGTAGGGAAGTATAGGGACAGGTGGGGATGTTTGGTAGGAATATGGGATTAGTGTAGAATTAGTATAAATGGGTGGTTGATGTTCGGCACAGACTCGGTGGGCCGAAGGGCCTGTTTCAGTGCTGTATCTCTAATCTAATGGGCAAAGAACTTCTTGGGTTCTTTTCTTAATTATTACTGTTTACTAAAACATGCATTTGATCAATTTTTAACATGCAGGTATGTGCTTTGCTGCCCTCATTAGGTGGAAAATAGAACTAAGTTACGTTGCTGTATTTATAAAATGACTTTTTAATATACTTTCTGTTGTTGTTATATGCATACAATAGCAAGATACCAATGCAGTGCCAAACACTCACTGAAAGATTAGAAGATCAATGTAGCAGTCAGGTACAATATAACACCATAGAAGTTAAAATAGATCATTTCTGTAGTCATTATTACTAACACTTAATTAAATTATAATTTTCAATGTGTTAGGTCTTCTCATTCATTTGACTGTGTTGTATGACTAAAGTGTAAAAACCTGTCAAGTTAACGCCTGTGCTATTAGAGTCAGGTGTCACTCTGAAGGAATGAAAAATAGATTTGCCAAACAAAATGGCCTTTTTAACATTTTGGCTAATTCATACAAAGGTTGTAAATGGTGTGTAGAGTTTTTAAAAAATTCAGTATTGTTATTAATTATACAAGAAAATTTATGAAGAATCATACAATATTATAACTGTCAGCTTTCTGTCCAAGCCCAAGGTGAAAATTACTTCTACTAGGATCACTGTTCCTTGGGTGCTGCTCCATGACCTCATGCTCTAATGTGGGGTTAGCTCATCTCAGTATATTTTTATTGTACAGTGTAAGATAGATTGTGAGCATGCAGTGGTCAAGGGGTAGATTATGTGGCTGCAGCATCTTTTAAAGAGCTACTGGTCACTTTTTAAGTTGCTCTGCTTCTGAACAACAACAGCTTGTGTTTATATAGTACCTTTAAAGTAGATAAATGCCCCACAGGGAAAGAAATGGCTGCAGTGAGTACACCCACTATAACAGCTTCATTGAATGAGGCACCTTTGGTGATACTGCTGAAAGCGGTTCTTCTTGTGGGAGCGACAGCGCACCCTCCAGTGAAAAGCAGCACAAGAGCAGCCTGAATGGAGATAGCAGAGTCAATATTGTATCACATGTCCCAGACCTGAATTTCACCCCATTGACTTTCCTAGTAAGCTTTGTTTCAAGAGATTACTTTGTGCAATCATTTTAACATCTGCTCCAAAGTGTTATAAAACACAAATCTTCTTGTCCTCACTATTAGGGGGTGGGGTTGTTTTTGCTCAAATGTGCTGGGCAGGTGATTGTGTGCAGGCTTCAGGCAAACAGGAAATTGTTGGGCAATGTAAGAACTTAATGACCTGCAAAAATGAAGGGGCTATGGCAAAAATTTTGGGAGATAGAAGTGTGAGAAAAATTTGATGTTTGTGCTGAGTTTTATGCCAAGGAAAATCCTAGGAGACTTGTTTTTCATTTTCCAAAAAGCACTGGATCCTATATTCGGCTTGCATTCTTCAAATTATGAGGGCTGTTATGACCTCAGTAGAGACTGCTAACTTTAAAACAAGAGATAAGAACCTCCCAGAACTATCAAAGAATTACACAAGATTTTACGCTTTAAGACTTTTTCTATAACAACTAAACTAAAAATCAACATTAACTAAACAGTACTGAGTAGATAGCTAATACACTAAATTACAGAGAAAGGTATTTCCCATTAACTTATTAACACAATCAAAAACCCCACACCACATTTATACATTTCACAGTGCTCGCATGGAAAGGTATCCTTGCAATTAAAAGTCCCAAATGCCTCCCACCTGCAGTTAGTTGGATCTCCCAGTGTCCTCCTCAAAGCCAACATCCTCTTCACTAACTGCTTCCAAGCACATTTGACTGGACTTCCATTAATAAGGCAATCTTTGGTGACCCCATTGGTCTTTTCTCCTCCAAAAACTTTGAGCCTTTGAACCGGGTTCAAATCTTAGCCTTTTTCTGTATCGGTGATCTGAGAGCAGCTGTTTCCCCAGAAAACAGCCCACTGGTCTCTCTCTGTCTTTCTTTCTTTAGGCTGTGCAGCTGACTGCTGGTCTTTGTTTCTTCCTTTCAGCCCCAGACTTAGAAAAGCCTCTCAAATGTATCCAGATCAAGAGTCAATAATTGTTGGCCTTTTACAGTTCTCAGAGACCATAAGTCTGACCATAGCAAAACCACCTGGGCCTTCCTTTGTTTCCAGATGTTAAAAATGACAACTCAAATTTGCATTTTAGAGCCTCTGGCTCCCTGTTTACAATATTTGTATCTGGGAGACCGAAATCCATTGTCCTTTAGGTGATACAACCTTGCACCCTGCTTTCAAAAGGGTATTTGACTGGGTTCCTTATTCTCATGGTAATCAAGACTCCTGGTTTGTCTCTGGACAGATCTTGAATGAGGTCACATGTTTCCTCCATGTATCCATTTTACGCTGCATTAAAGATCACAGTTTTTAGAACGTAAACACACTACAAAGTTCAGGACTCATAACAGGACATAGAGTTACTGCTCTAGGAAGTGGAAAGCAGGGGAGGAGTATTGTTCCTTCAAGCAAGAGCTTGGAAGAAAAGCCTGGCTGGGCAAATACTGCGTGCACTGTAAAAATTCAGCAACCAGAAGGCAAAGGATGGATGACGACTACAGATCTGTTACCTCTGCTATCATACTGAAGAAAGCATTGTCAGATATTTGGCCCAAACTTCCTCACAAGCACTACCACTTAAATAGGAAACCCATCAAGGTGACCTTCCTCACGTGACACTGAGAAACATTTGCATCTTATCTACCTCTGATCAGGAGAATGAGGTTCTAGCTTCTTGTTCCTCATTCCCCCCACCCTCCCCGCAACATGTCAGAGGCAAATAGTTAAGAAAAGGAGGGGGAGGGAAAAAGAGACTTCACCCACTGCATGTGCGAACAGATAAATAAAAAAGTCCGCATGTAATAAAAGCTGAAAGTATGCCTATGGAGGTGGAATATTTTACATGAAGTTGCCCATTTGAGAGCTTTTACCATGGACAGATGGTGAGAGTAATGTGGTTGGGGGAAGGAAGTGGATGGCGAAGTGACTGGTAAGGGAGATGAGGAAGTAGTCAAACACAGCTTAGTGGATGAGACTTTTGGAGCAGAGATGCCATGAGAGATAGTAAGACTGAGAGAATGACCATGGATATGTGTGAGGGAAGTTTATGCAGAAGGCTGAGATTAAGTGAGGATGGAACACAAAAGTCAGTGGAGAGAGTCTAGGAGAGTTTGAGTGTAGTTATTGAGTAGGAGAAATCACTCAATGTAGAGTGGAGGACATCATAGGAAGTCTGTATGGGGCTTGGGAGATAATGAATGCTAAGGACTTTGAATGAGAGGTAGAAAGAATGGAGTAGGGTGAGCTGCTGGACAGAGGAAAAAGAGCTAGAAGAAAGGCTGAGGTGTGACTTAGTATTAAGGGCTACAAAGAAGTGATGGCAGTTTGGGCAGGGAAATTATGGAATAGCCAGGCAGGGATGTTTTGGTGAAGGGAAAGGGATCACCATCTGTGAGTCAAGAGGGGACAAAGACAGAATCCATTTGGTTAGAGTTGAGAAGTAAAAAGGGGATGATCACATTATTGGGGGTATTCTATAGGCCTTAAAATTGTGAGAGAGAGAGACAGCTAGAAGAGCAAGTCTGCAGGGAAATGACAGAGATGTGCAAGAACTATAGCGTGGTGATATTAGGGGATTTCAATTACCCAAATATTGATTGGGACAATTTTAGAGTAAAGGTAAAGGAGGGGGAGGAATTTCTGAAATGTGTTCAGGAGAACTTCCCTGTCCAGTATGTTCTCGATCCAACTAGGAAGGAGGCATTGCTGGATGTGGTGCTGGGGAATGAGACAGGCCAAGTGGAACAAGTACCTGTGGGGAAACACTTGGGTAAGAATGATCATTGTATCATAAGGCTTTTATTAGGAATGGAGAAGAGGAAGGAACACTCTTAAGTATAATTCTAAATTGGAAGAGAGCTAACTTCAATGAGATGAGAGGGAATATATCCTGGATAAAATGGAACCAAAGATTGGCAGGAAAAACTATACTTGAGTAATGGGCAATCTTTAAGGAGGAGACGTTTCAGGTACAGACTAGGTACATTCCAACAAGGGGGAAAGGTAAGGGAACCAAAGCCGGGGCTCCTTAGATGATACGGGCAAAAGAGAATATGATGAAACAAAAACAGAGGGTCATCGAGTCATTTACAGCACAGAAGGAGGCCATTCGGCTCATCGACTCCATGCCAGCTCTCCACAGAGCTATGCAGTCAGTCCACTCCCTGGCTCGATCCCCGTAGCCCTGCAAGTCTATTTCTCTCAGGTGGCCATCCAACTTCCTCGAAGTCATTGATCATCTCCATTTCTACCACACTTGTGGGCAGCAAATTCCAGGTCATTACCACCTGCTACATAAAAAAATGCTTCCTCATATTCCCCCAGCATTGTTTGCCCAACATTTTCAACCTGTGTCCTCTAGTCCTTGTACCATTAGTTAATGGGAACAGTTTTTCCTTGGTTAAGCCTGTCATAATCTTGTACACTTCTATTAAATCTCCCCTCAATTTTCTTTTGTTGTTATGAGAACAACCCCAGCTTTTCCAACCTAACCTTGTAACTAAAAATCCTCCATCCCTGGAACCATTCTGGTAATTCTCCTCTGCACCCTTTCAAGGACCCGCACATCCTTCCTGACGTGTGGTGACCAGAACTGGATGCAATGCTCCAGTTGAGGCCTAACCAGAGTTTTATAAATATGTATGATATATGTCAGATGAACTCTTCAAGCAAGAACCAGGCCAAATACAATAAGTTGAGAGGGGAAGTGAAAAGAAAAATACAACTGGCGAAGAGAGAATATGAAAATAAAACGGCTGTGAACATAAAAGGGAACCCAAAAATCTTTTACCAGCATGTAAATAGCAAACAGGGAGTAAGAGATGGGGTGGGGCTTTTGGGGACAAAGAGAGTGATAGATGCTTAGAGGCGTAGGGCCAGGCTAAAATACCTAATGATTACTTTGTATCCATGTTTACTAAGGAAGAGGATGCTGAAAAAATATCAGTAGCAGCGGAGATGGTAGAGGTAATGGATGAGGTGAAAATTGATAGGCAGGATGTACTGGAAAGGCTGGCTATGCTTAGAGTCGATAAGTCGCCTGGTCCGGATGGCTGGCATCCCAGGTTGCTCAAAGAATTGTAAGTGGAGATAGTGGAAGGGCTTACCATAATCTTCCAATCCTAGATACGGGGGAGGTGCCAGAGAATTAGAGAGTGACAAATGTGACATCATCATTCAAGAAAGGGTGTAAGGATATTTCTAGTAACTACAGGCTGGTTGATTCAACATTTGGGGTGCGTAAAGTTTTAGAAACAATAATTGGGGGGAAAAAATCAACAGGCACTTGGAGAGGTTTGAGTTAATTAGGGAGAGCTAGCATTGATTTGCAAAAAGCAGATCATGCTTGACTAATCTGATTGATTTTTTTAATGAAGTAACAGAGGAGGTTGATGAAGGGAAAGGAATGGATGTTGTCTATGTGGATTTTAAGAAAGCCTTTGACAAAGTACCACATAAAAGGCTGGTTACCAAAATTGAGGTTCATGGAGTAGGAGAATCAGTGTTAGCTTAGATTTTAAAATTGGCTTAAGGACAGAAAACAACGAGTCATGGTAAATGGTTGTATTTCAGACTGGAGGATGGTGGACAGCGGTGTTCCCCAAGGTTCAGTGCTAGGACCACTGCTTTTTTTGATATACATAAGTGACTTGGATATTCAAATACAGAATAAAATTTCAAAATTTAATGATGATAACAAACTTGCAGGTGTAGCAGACAGTGAGGATAATACCAATCAACTGCAACAGGAAATAGATAGGCTAGCAGAACGGGCAGACAAATGGAAGATGGAATTTAATACAGGGAAATGTGAGGTGATGTATTTTGGCAAAAGGGATAGGGAGAGACAATATAAACGAAATGGTACAGTTCTAAAGAGTGTACAGGGACAGAGAGAGTGGGGGGGGGGGGTTCATTTGCATACATCGTTAAAGGCGGCAGGACATATTGAGAGAGTAGTTAGCAAAGCATATGGGATCTTGGGCTTCATAAATAGAGGTTTGAGTACAAAAGCAGGGAGGTTATGCTGAACCTTTCTTTATAAAGCTCTGTTTAGGCCACAACTAGAATATTGTGTCCAGTTCTGGTCACCACACTTTAGGAAGGATGTGAAGGTCTTTGACAAGATGCAGAGGAGATTTTCCAGAATGGTTCCAGGGATGAGGGATTTTAGCTACAAGGTTAGGTTGGAGAAACTGGGGTTGTTTTCTTTGGAGAAAAGGAGATTGAGGGGAGATATGATAGAGGTGTACAAGATTTTGACAGCTTTGGATAGGGTAGACAAAGAAAACCTATTCCCATTAGCTGATGGTACAAAGACTAGTGCACACAGATTTAAGGTTTTGACAAGAGGTGCGGGGGGAATGTGAGGAAGAACTTTTTAATGCAGCTAGTGGCAATGACCTGGAACCCACTGCCTATTAGGATGGTGGAAGCGGAGACGATGAATTATTTCGAAAAGAAATTGGATGGGCACTTGAGGGAAATAAACTTATAGATCCATGGGGATGGAGCCAGGAATGGGACAGATTGGATTGCTCTGCAGAGACCAGCATGGACTCAATGGGCCAAATAGCCTCCTTCTGTGCTATTATGACTCTGTTTTTTTGTCAGAGTCAGGATCTCAGTAGATTAATTCGCAATCCAATTATAGATAGCAAACAAGGAAGGCATGGTGAAGAGAAGAAGAAAGTGGACATGGACTGTTGAGAAATAGAGGAAGAATGATCAGAGCATGGCCCAAAAATATTTGAAAATGCCCCTGATCTTTTTTCCTATCCAAATACTTTTCTATATTCATTTGAGCTGCCATATTTTCTAGGAAAATGAAGATACTAAAGAAGATAGCATTGATAAAAGGCTAATTAGTCCATCTCGTCTCATTTTTCAGATCATTTATGCCATCTTTATATTACACATTTGACATTCTTTAAGACCTTTAGCTTTTCTTGATTTCCTGGTCCATAGGGAATTGCCCATGTTCTTGGTAATGACATTTATAACTGCCATTAGCAATGACACATCATTTGCACACTTCCTCCCAGCAGTGGAACCCCTCCTACCTTCTGCTTCCCTGATCTAAATCTACTCGTACCCTCAACAGTCCTGGCCCTGATTTTCTATGAGTGCAATATCGGGGCTTATGTGCAATAAAACTATAAACTTGTTTATAATCATTTCACTGCACACAAATTATATAAGACTCCCAAAATTGGCTATACATGCCATCGTTTTGGTGTGCTTCTGCCAGCTGCAGGAGAATTGGCTTCATTGAATTTGTTGAGGCAAGCCCCTTCTTGTAATTGTCAAAAGCACTCTGTACATGGAAAAAATGTACAGGGAGACAGCCCTATTAGTTAGGAGGTGCAAAATTGACCAAGGCAACAGCTTCTAAAATGCTGCTGATCATCAGGAATGGAGAGCAGACTATTTTTGTAAATGAACCTGGCTGTAGAAGCACTGCTAGGAAGAAATGTGTATAGATTGTACATAAATGTGCATCAATGGATAAGTTATGAAGGTTAGTATTCTACTTTGACACCCTTTAAGTGCAGTGGGCTCATTAGATTTCCCACCCATTGACTAATAGTGTACCTTCCTGAGTTTACTATATTCATTGCTCATGGACAAGGAGCCTATTAATACCAGAAAGTAAACCAGCCACTTGCTTTATATAAGTCTGGACTTCAAACCAGCTTATCTGGCAGATGTTCCCTGTGGTGGACTGGAAAGAGACTGTTGCACAGAAGCTTAATGCCACCGTGGCCTTCATAACCACAGAAAGAGCTGTCCTAGTCTTAGAAGTTGTCTATAAGGCAGCCCTCAGCAGAAGTCATAGCTCAATTACTGCCTCTGGAGTAAAGTAGAGCTAGCAAAGATAGGACTCCTTTGACATACGTGCAAAGGAGTGGCGAGGTCTATAAATACAGATCCTCGAGTATTGATGAGAGAAAACATACTGCCCAAGGTAATGTTGAATCTGAAGATTTTTGCTCTTAAGGAAATTGTCATTCTCATCCAATTCAGGTAGCATATTGGCAACACCCAAAGGAATTCCCATCCTCACAATTTTGTTTGATGCACTTATAATAATGCAGAAAATGAAATGACTGCTAGTAAGTCATTTCTAAAAACGTGAAAGTGTTTGCAAAAATGTAGTAACACACAGGAAAATAAGGACATACAAAATATTAAATGCAGAAAGAGATTACTGCAAAATAAAAACAGTTCACCACCAATTCCAATGACTTTGCTTTAAAGATAATGTAAAGCAGACCTGGCCTGCAGAGATTTCATGTGTCCATTTTATATGGGTGAAGTGCATTCTTGGGGCAGAGATTCTTTGAAAGCATTTTAATTAATTGCGCTACCTTATTCAAACAATTATACAATTTAAATGAGGCTTCCACCCGCCTGACAATAACAGAAGTGGGCTAATGTTTTTGACATCATGAGCTGCCAGCAAAGCCACAAAAAATCAGTGCTACAATACTGAATCAGAACTCTTCTCCTATGTTTTACAGAGTGTAGACAACTTTAAATTGCTTTTGCCTCATACCTGTTCTAAGAATGTTCGATGCTGACAGTGACAAAGTAAAAAATAGTTCCATGTCTTTGACCTGACCATAGAAATATACCTTTTCCTGGGAAAAATACAACTCAAAATTTATTAATCCAATGTTTCACTTATAATTTGTAGCAACTTAAAATATTATTGCTGCCAATTTAATTGTGACACAACTTATTCAATAAGTCAGTTCAATTTTTTAAAAATGCTGCATTACCAAATTACCAATATAGTGATAGCTTTTCTAGTGCAAGGTTTTGAGTCAGTGCTTGTATGCTTTACATTTGTTGCTAGGCTAAAGCTGTATCAGTTGAACTCGACTATGTCTGCACATCATATTTGTAAATAATTTGCCTTGTCCTGTTAAAAGTGCTGTTCTTGATCTTGGTCACATGCCTAATTTTCAAAACTCTTCTGACTATTTTTCATACAAATTGTTTTTTGCCACCTATTCTATAACTTAGTTATAGAATCAAAATGATAATATTTCAGGTTACTTAAAGGACATTTATAAACTTGTTAACCTTGACTGTAAACCATCAATTTACATAAAAAAATCATTTTTAAAAAATTAACTACTCACAAAATGAATTAATAATATGGAAATAATTATCAGCAACACAGGTTGACATTTTTAGGCTCATTTTTCTGTTTCTTAAGTTAGCAATTCAGTGTTTAATGCCACCTTATTAATAAAATCTATTAAAGAAACAATCAAAAAGTCTAGCATTTAATGTGAGCTTGTGTCTGTCACAATTCAGGCATCAAACCTCTGGCATTGCACTTGATAAGCAAAGTAGTTATCATCCCTAAACCTGATTGACTCAATTACTATACTTTTAAAGGTTAGTATAAAAATGGTTATTTTTATGTATAAAAATTATTTTAAAAAGTAAAATGTGAGCCTATGAACTCTTTTTCTGAGGTAGCTGTCGCAAACAATACAAGTTCCCTGAAACTCTTTGGGTTGAAGAAGGTGGAAAGCCTGATTTCTATCCAGGGGAGCTCAGAATTTGGGTTAGAACCCAAGAATTCCACCCCATTTAATCTTTAAGTATACTATTTTGAGAGCAGTAAATACTTCAAAGGTGAATTTGTTTGTTTTTCTGTAAGGATATAAAAGTCAAAGTGGAAGCTGAAATTTTTAGCTCTATCTCAGGTAACTGGTAAAATTGTGAATACCATGAAGTAATATATTGTATGTACTAGCAGAATCCTCATGACATTGCACCTGGGTAATCTAGGCTTCAACTGTCTTTGTGCTGTTTAACATGGTCTCATTTGAAGCTGGGAATGACACACAGTAGTGCGAAAGAGGACAGAGAAAGAAATGTATCAGGGAGGGGGAGCTGGGAAACAGAACATAGTAGAGGGCAGACTGTGGAGACTGAAGAGTAATGCTCAACAGAGGGAAATGGGAGTCAGAAGCAGTGCACTGGTGGGGTTAGGGGAGGAGAGAAGACCAGGAAGTAGGGGGGGTGGGAAGGAACGGGGAGCTGGGGAGTGGAGCACAGGAGGGAAGTGAGACATTAAGGCTGAGTGGGGGAAGGGACTAAGGAATAGAGAAAAGCTGGATATAGAAAAGAGCACACCAAGAAGGCAAAGGGAGTAGAATGAAATACATAATTTTAAAATGAAAGCAACAGGTGTTCGAGAGGAATAGAGGTTTTTTTGCTAAATAGCACCTGGAACACTTTTTAAAAATTCATTCATAGGATGTGGGCATCGCTGGCTAGGTCAGCATTTATTGCCCATCCCTAATTGCCCTTGAGAAGGTGGTGGTGTGCTGCCTTGGAGTCATAGAATGATACAGCACTGAAACAGGCCCTTTGGCCCACCAAGTCTGTGCCGAACAACAACCACCTATTTATACTAATCCTACATTAATCCTATATTCCCTACCTTCTTGAACCTCTGCAGTCCATGTGGTGTAGGTACACCAACAGCCATGTTAGTAAGGGAGTTCCAGGATTTTGACCCAGCGACAGTGAAGGAACGGCGATATAGTTTCAAGTCAAGATGGTGTGAGGCTTGGAGGGGAATTTGCAGGTGGTGGTGTTCCCATGCCCTTGTCCTTCTAGGTGGTAGAGGTCATGGGTTTGGAAGGTGCTGTCTAAGGAGCCTTGGTGCGCTGCTGCAGTGCATCTTGTAGATGGTACACACTGCTGCCACTGTGCGTCAGTGGTGGAGGGAGTGAATGTTTGTGAATGGGGTGCCAATCAAGCGGGCTGCTTTGTCCTGGATGGTGTCGAGCTTCTTGAATGTTGTTGGAGCTGCACCCATCCAGGCAAGTGGAGAGTATTCCATCACACTCCTGACTTGCGCCTTGTAGATGGTTGATAGGCTTTGGGGAGTCAGGAGGTGAGTTACATAGAACAATAATGCAAGTTTTTCTGAAAATGGTCTTTTCCTGGATCTAATTTTCAATCAGGAAGCTATAACTGAGGGAAAAAAAATGAGGGCTGAATTTTTAGGCCTCAATGGGGGCCAGCATGGAGGTGGGCAGGCTAGAGAAATCACTTCGACCGCTGGCGGGCTGGTTTCTTGGCACCATCATCACTGTGTGCCATTTCCCCGTAGGGTGGTGGGGGGGGGGGGAGGGGGGTGGTGGTTGGGTGGGGGGCAGTGCATCAGGACAACCTGCCCGCAAGTGAAAAGTAGCCAACTCAGCTTGATTAAGGCCTATTGTTGGAGGCCGACTGGAATTTTCCCGTCGGCCTCTAGGTCTCCTGAGGCGTCAGGGAACAGTGTAGCTCCTGGAGGCGGCTTTCTAGCGGCAGACTGGAGGAGCCAGCGCTCCAGGCAGGCTTAGAGGCCCTTCTCACCTCCTGGCTTCAGCTGCATACTGTCTTGTGAAGGGTGTTCCCCCTCTACAAGGTGGCCAGGCTGCTAAGGGCTTTTTTTGTTTTTAAATTTTAAAAAGTTGGAGAGAGGGAGCCTCTCCCACACTTACCTGAAAAGGCATCCTGTTTTATCTTCAGTGCTGGAGGGCCTTCTATTGGCCCTCCAGCTGCGAGAGCCTGATCGCCATCCTTAATTGGATGGTGAGCCTGCCCTCTGGCCATTAATTGGCCAATTCGGGAAAAATCACTGCTGGGTTACTGTTCCCCACATAGTACGGTGTTCTGACCCCCACATAACCCTACTGGCAGGGTCGCAGAGCCCATGGGAAAATCCTGCCCTGAGTGTCTAAAGGAAAATTAATCATAAATTTATGATGCATCTTCAAGCATCAGATTTATCTTTTTAGTGATTGATAGCAGGACTGGCTTTCACAGGGAAAGATACAAATTCTTAATTGAATACCTGTTCTTTCTCCCAGTCCAGTACAGACTGACAGAAGAAAGAAGCAGCCTTAACCTGAATTATTGAAGTTATATTTCAGAAGTTGCCATGTGTTCAAATCTATCTTGGCGCTGGAACTTTCTGCGAGTTGTGTAGTATAAGGGTCTGAAAGGACTAATCTTGAGAGAGTGTAAAGAATACCTCCTACCATGATGATGTAAGAGATCACATGTGAAAGAGACTTGAGAATAGACACATCATGGCTTTTGGAGGAGTCACACAGGATAGTGTGGAGTGTAAATAGTTATAATGTAATGAAGATTAATGTTTAACTACTATAGACTAATCATCTCTCTGACTAGACTAGATAACGTGGAAGCGTACCAAGCAAACATATAACAAGTTGCATTGCATTAGTATTGCATGCACCATTGCATTCTGGAAGTCTCCTACTTACCTGGCTCCTTTTCACACAGGACCTGAGGACACAACTCGGGCTTCTAACTCAGGGACATGCCTCTCAACAAAAAAAATTCCACTGATGGAGACAGGTCATGAAAAATAGAGAGAAGGGTAATGATTAAGCACAGAGATAGTATGATTGAGAACAGATTTCTATAGGAAAGAAATGTTCAGAGTGCAATAAAAGTTGATGGAAAAGGGATATCAGAATAATGAAAAAAAAATACCTGGAACAATGTAAGTATATGTTGTGTGGGGGTAGTAGGGAAATGACTGTGTATTTGTTATATGATACTTTTCAAATAATTAAATTAACAACACAATTTAACATCTTAGCATAAGCATCTAGTGAAGTACAGACTTTTTTCAAACATTTCAGACTCCTAAACAAATTTAAGTTTAAGATTCTTGTACAACAGCACATACATTGAGAAGATAAATTGTAAGTTTCAAATTGTTTTCTATTTAGTATTACAAAGAAAAATGTTTATTTGTAATTCATTTCAAGTTTCATCAGCTAACTAAATCAATAGCATTTAACATAGAAAACTTCTGATTATTATTGCAGAACCCCATAAATGTTTTATCATTTATACAAGCCCACAAGCAAACTTAACAAGTAAAATAGGATTTTTAATGCTGTTCTCGTAAATAGTACAAAACAAAAATTCTGCGCAAAGCGCTGGCACTTTGTTCCACCTAAGAGCTTATACATCTGACCGGTAGTCTGTTAATCATCCAAAAAGAAAAGTTAACTAGGGGTAAATGTTCATTAGAGGACCTTGACAATTGTGAGGGAGACTTGCTTTTTTGTGTTACTTTGTGAACTGGTAATGAAACAGAGGAATGCATGTTCTTGAAACATGATTCTTGAGAAAGCAATTTTATTATTCACAATGAAGAAATATCAGCCAATCAAGATGCAATAATCATCCTTTAACACTTCTCAAGCACCTAATGAGCCACTTAAACTGTATAATTCTCCAAAACTCTGTTAATGCAGCTGTGGAGGTGATACAGAATGGTTCAATAGCAAGAATGATTTCATTTTAGTGATGATCCACTGCAAACTTGTGAGAATGCTATAATGCAGCATCACAAGAATTTTGGTGGGTCACGAATCTTCAGAGAATGATGCATGCATGGGAGTTCATCATGCAGATGGTGAACAATCATCTCAAGAGCCTAATTACAGCGAGGAATATGTACAAAAGTTAATGCCTGAAAGTTAGCAGCACACAGCATATATACATCTGATGGCAAATTACAGTTGCAAAAGATAGATTTAAACAGCTGCACTGATTGTTTTTTCTTAAAATGCACATAGCAAATAAAGCAATGCAGAATTGTGCAAATTATTTTATCCATGGCATGATGAGATAGAGAATGTTCTTCAAGGAGCAATTGCCATAGATCAAGTCACCTTGCTTCAATCTTCTTTGCCCTTATATTTAAAACCAAAACTCTACATAATAGAAGGGTACAAAATGCAATCAATTGTGGATCCCCAGCCTAGAAAGTCATTTTTTTAAATTTTTGGAGACAATTTGAAGGTTAGAGAAAAGTGTAGAACTTATACTTTGTGCCATATTATTGAACTATTCTATGATTTATATTGTGCATCGCATAACATTATTGGCAGGGCTTGTAGCAGTGCTGCACATTGGCTGACAGCTTCACGCATAATGTAGTGTTGAGGCCCGAGGTCTTATATGCTCCCAAAGTACAAGGAATATCATAACATTATCACAAATGACTGTGGTGCTTTAAGCCTGTGCATCTGTTGCACACAAGGCTCATTAAGGCTCTGATTTGTATGTCAATTAGGGATTCCCTAAAATAGATATGGAACACATGACTGGCTTTCCAAATGCGCAGATTCCATACAAAGCAAGTGTGGTGTGGCATGCCTCTTCTCTTCAGTTGAGTTAAATGTGTATTACTAGTTATTAGCTGTTTTTCATTCAATGGTAGCATAGTAGTAATGTTACTTTGTAATCCAGAGGCCTGGGCTAATGCTGCAGAAACCAAAGTTCAAATCCCATCACGGCAGCTGGTGGAATTTAAATGCAATTAATTGAATAAATCTGAAATAAAAAGCTAGTCTCAGTAATGGTGACCTTGAAATTACCTGATTATCATAAAAATCCATCTGATTCACTAGTCTGCTTCAGTGAAGGAAATCTGCCATCCTTAGCTGGTCTGGCCGACATGTGACTGTAGACCTACAGCAATGTGGTTGACTTTTGACTGCCTTCTGAAATGGCCTGGCAAGACACTCAATTGTGTGAAACCCCGACGGAAAAGTCAAATCAGAATAAAACAGAACGGACCACCCGGCATCGACCTAGGCATGAGGAATGACAAAGGAGGACACTGCCCAATCAATGCTGCAATGTCCTCTTCCACTAACATCTAGGGACTTGCTGCCAAAATTGGGAGGGCTGTCCCAGAGACTAGTCAAACAACAGCCTAACATAGGTATGATTCTTTGAGTGTGACTTACAGCCAATGGCCCAGAAGCCTCCATCAACATCCCTGGGTATGTCTTATCCCACCACCAGGACAGACCCACTAGAGGTGGTGGCACAGTGGTGTACAGTTGGGAGCAAGCGGTCCTCGGAGTCCTCATGGCATCAGGTCAAACATGGTCAAGGAAACCTTCTGCTGATTATCACCTACCACCCTCCCTCAGATAATTAATCAGTACTCCTCCACTAAAAACTATTTGAAAGATGCACTGAGGATAGCAAGGGCATAGAAAGTACTCTGGGTAGAGGACTTCAATGTCCATCACCAAGAGTGGCTTGGTAGCACCATCACTGACTGAGATGGCCAAGTCCTGAAGGACACATCTGCCAGACTGGTGCTGCGACAGGTGGTATGGAAACCAACAAGAGGGAAAAACCTACTTGAACTCATCCTCACCAACTTCCCTGCTGCAGAGGTTCATGATTGTATTGGTGGGAGTGGCCACCATACGGTCCTTGTGGATGTTACATGAGCGCTTCTAATTTTCTTTGTACAATATGTTTTAAGAAATTATAGTTGGAATGTGGACACGGATTCATCTGGAATCTTGAAGAGGCTGAACTTTGTGGTTAACCGTTTGTGGGTGTATGTGTGAGGGCTAGGATAAAATAAGGGGCTTTAATATTTCCATTTGTGTGTATGTTTTGCTTCACAATTGGTTGAGACTTGGTTTATAATAAACTGATAATTTAGTTGTTTATTAAAGAAACCTGGTTGGTGTGCTTTATTCTGGGGAAAAGTAGAGTATCTGATTGATTGTTTCGCTAAGTGGGAAAATTTAAATATATGCTGTGACCTGTGGAGAAGTGGGACTGAATTAACAGTGCACTCCTCCCGCCTCGGTATTAACATGGAGAAGTAGTCCCATCTTCACACTGAGGATACCGTCCACTGTGTTGTGTGGCACTACGATCATGCTAAATGGGATAGATGTAGATCAAATCTAGCAGTTCAAATCTGACCATCTATGAAGCACTGTGGACCATCAGCAGCAGCAGAATTGCATTCAATCCCAATCTGATGGCCTGACATATCCCTGACACTACCATAACCATCAAGCCAAAGGACCAACAAGCACGTTTCGGGATGCTCTGTGGTCAGGAAAGGCACTATAAATGCAAGTCTTTCTTTTATACTGTGTCACGCTCACACAATACGAACTTATAAATTATGAATATGAATCTATGAAGTGTAAACATCTATGCCAACGCAGAAAAAAGACCCTGCTTAAAACCACCAGCTAAAAAGCCACATGTGGGCAGAGACTGGAGTTGGCCTTGAGCTCTCCACCTGAGGAATTGTACCAGGGCTTCGCCATTGAACCTTGACTGGATTATAACAAGAGAAATCTGCTACTGCAAACATAAAATAATGGTAAATCCGTCCTCCTAAACCTCTAAAGCGTTTCCTCAGTGGACAAAATAAAGGATTACAGGCCTACATTGTTTCAAGTCTTCACCCTGTGGAAAAGCAAGTGTAACAGAGAATGTCTGAAACCATAAGACCTAAATGCATGCTACTTTTATAATCACAATCTTTTCTTGAGTGTGTGTGTGTCTGTATAAATGTGAGAGTTGGTGTAGTTACATATATTTGGGTGTTGAATAATAAACATTTATTTTTCTTTTAAAACTTGCGAGAAAACCTGTCATTTGTCTGTTCCTGAAAATTAAAGCACTCAAGAGTTAAAACACTTCTTTTTAAACACGCTGGCTTCGGTCAGTCAAGAGGTGAAAAAAAGGGGAGCCATCCCAATCATCTCTCTCCTGTCCATAACAACCAAGGGGAAGTAATTATTAATATTTTTGCCATTTCACTGGCACTGACACTGTGAGTTTATCTAATGTATCCTTTAGTGGCCCTATCCTGATCCTGATTTTTCAGTTGTTATTTATGTGTCTGTAGAATACCTTACTGCTTCTTTTTATAATCCATGATAATTTGATTTAATTTAAAGTTATCAGAAAGTTTTAGACAGCTACAATTTAGAAACAGTTCCAACTGGCCCATCAGATTGGTGCTGCTGTTTTTCTGCACGAGCCACCTTTTAATATTTCTATTTTTCAAGCAATTATCTAATTCCTCTTTTTCCAGTCTACTTCACTAACAGTTTGTGCCAGAGAACTCCACATTTAAACTATACCTGTGTAAAGTATTATTTTTCTAAAAACTTCTTCAATTTGTTTTAATTACTTTAAATTTGTGCACTTTTGTTGCTGACCAGGGGAATCAATTTACTTCATCAAAATCTTTCCTAATCTTTAATATATTCATCAGGCCATCAGTAACCACAGCTGCAGTTAAAAAAAAAAAATAACTTCTCAAGTCCCTTTTCATAAAAGTGACCCCTAATTTCTGGTAAAATCTACATTACGCTATTTCCACTATTTTTCCATCTTATGTGTAATAGGATGTCCAAAATTATATTTAATAGTCCAATTGACATCTACGCAAGGTTTTCCATAAGTTCAGCATCACTTCCTTGCAAAGATTCTTCATACCTTTATTTATTCGCACAGCCTGTTTTAAAGTCCTCTTCATCTGTACACCAATGTCCTATATTCCACTGAAATTTGTTTTTTCTTTCCTTATTCTTTCTTACAAAATGTATTACTTCACTTTTATTCACATTGAATTGCATTTACTAATTATTTGTTGACTATCTGTGTTATCTTGGAGTGTTTCACAATCCTTGCGAAAATTTGTGATGTGCCCCAATTTAGTATTAGTAAATTTACAGGCTGATTCCTCAGTTCCTAACTCATACGAACATACAAACATACAAATTAAGAGCAGGAGTAGGCCACTCGACCCCTCGAGCCTGCTCCGCCATTCAATAACTTCATGACTGAACTGATTACTCCACATTTCCACTTACCCCCAATAAGCTTCCACCCTCTTGCTCATCAAGAATCTACATCTGCCTTAAAAATATTCAAAGACTCTGCTTCCACTGCCTTTTGAGGAAGAGAATTCCAAAGACTCACGATCCTCTGAGAGAAAAAATTTCTGCTCATCTCTGTCTTAAATGGGCGACCCCTTATTTTTAAACAGTGACCCCTAGTTTGAGGTTCTACACAAGAGGAAACATCCTTTCCACATCCACCTGTCAAAACCCCTCAGGATCTTGTATATTTCAATCAAGTCGCCTCTTACTCTTCTATCTTCCAGCGGATACAAGCCTAGCCTGTCCAATCTTTCCTCGTAAGACAGGTCACCCATTCCAGGTATTAGTCTAGTAAACCTTCTCTGTACTGCTTCCAACGCATTTACATCCTTCATTAAATAAGGAGACCAGTACTGCACACAGTGCTCCAGATGTGGTCTCATCAATGCCCTGTATACCTGAAGCATAACCTCCCTACTTTAGTATTCAATTCCCCTCACGATAAACGATAACATTCCATTCTCATCATGTTTTGCACTATAAACCATACATGTTTACAGCACAAAGGAAGGGCATTCGGCTAATCATGTCTATGCCAAATCTTTGCTCGAGCAATCCAAAGCTAATCCTGTTTTATCTCCCATTTTATCCCCACACCTTGTATCATCTTCTATTTCAAATGTTTATCATAGTTTCCCCTATAAGATGCAAGGGCTCTTTGTCTCAATAACTCCTGCTGGCAAAGCATTCTATATTCCAGAAAAACCCTGTGTCAAGAAATTTTTCCTAACCTTTCTTTTCACTCTCAATAGCAATTTTAAATTGGTGATTCCTCATCAATCAGCAGTCACCATCTAAAGCTGTACAAATGGCAACAAGTACCTATAACAGCAGTGTGTTCACAGGCCATTCTTACACTGATGTAGGTCTATCACATTCTCCCAGACAGAGGCAAAGGGCCATCTGTATCCCATGCAGTTTTCCAGTTACCAACATAGACAACACTATTGATTTTTTTCAACAGGGGGTGTGCATTAATGAGCAGGGTAACACAGGAAACAACATGCAGAAGTTCATGACATGCAACAACAATATTCAGCCATAAAACTCAATAAGCAGGGAACAGGAGTTACAGTAATCGTGTGTTGCTCTAATTGGAGTAGGGCTGTAAGTGGTGTACACCAGAGGTCAATGCTGTGTCTACTTTTATTCTCCGGATAGAGACGATTTTGACTTGGACATTAGGAGCATAATCTTAAAATTTACTGATGACACAAAAGTAGGAAGTTTGGCCAATGGCAAAGCAGACTGTAAAAGACTTAGTGGAACAGGCAGGCCCTCTTGAACAGGACATTGGCCACCTCCTTGATGCAGTAACTGGCTGTTACCTGGGTGACCCCACACAAATTCTCATTGGATCCTTGGAAAGATCCAGATGCATTGAGGTTTAGTGCCACTGTGATCTTCAGGGCCACTGGCATAGGGTGACCCCCAAATCCCAGAGGTCACAACCCGTCCCGCAGCAGGGCGCATAAGTCAGTGATGGCCTTTCTGGAGAGCCATAGTCTTCACTGACAATGCCACTCGGACGTCTGGAGGTAGCTGGTACACTCTTGGGCATACATGAGCCTTTCTTGGCATGGCTGGCTGCAATTGGTCTCATCGTGGAGCATCACCGACAGGCGCAGCAGTCTGTTGGCCCTCCCTTCATCAGAGGTGCCTCTTCATGCCATGGGGGTCCAAAAATACAGGGTTATGAAAGCCATACCAGGTGACGTGGGCCTGTAGAGCGTTGTTGATGCAGAGACGACCCTGCCTTGGCAATTGAGCTTTTGACAATTCTCTCGGCGGGGTCCCTGATGGCCTTATAAGTCCAACCTTGCTGGTAGCCGACCCTGTCTTCCAGCAGTATAAATGTCCAAATATATCACAAAGCAGTTTGGTAACCCAATACAGCACCCCCCCAAACCCACACTAAACCCTGTAGAGCCCGCAAGACCCTGAACCCCCTTGCAGAGCCCCTGAGACCCCGACTCCCCCCCCCCACCACTTGCAGAGTCTCCGAAGTCCCGGAACCCTTTGCAGACCACATGGTAAAGCAATCCGACAATGGCCTCTGAACCTCCATCTTCCCAGATGCAGCAGTGCCTCCCTGTCATGGCACTCTTGCCTCGGTGCCACCAGGTTTTAACTGTCATGAACTGAAGACATGTGAGTGCAGCCTGCCAACTACTAGCTCAAGAGCCAATCATTAAATCAAAGATAATCGAGGTAGCAATGCCACCATGGAGCTTTCCCACCGCTGACAAAATCCGGAACTGATGCAACAACGCCGGATTTCTGGGCAGATGCAATTCTCTATTCCCCCCACGCCACCATTCCTGCCCTAAACAGCCACATTAAATTCTGCCCAATGTACTTCCTTATAATTGGTCCTCATCTTCTGTCCAGCATAGGAACATAGGTGCAAGAGTAGGCCATTCAGCCCGTCGAACCTGTTCCACCATTCAATTAGATCATGGCTGGTCATTTATCTCAATGCCACTTTCCTTTTCTTTATTCTTTCATGGGATGTGGGCGTCGCAGGCCAGGCCAGCATTTATTGCCCATTCCTAATTGCCCTTGAACTGAGTGGCTTGCTAGGCCATTTCGAGGGCATATAAGAGTCAACCACATTGCTGTGGATCTAGAGTCACATGTAGGCCAGACCAGGTAAGAACAGCAGATTTCCTTCCCTAAAGGACATTAGTGAACCAGATGGGATTTTACAACAATCGACAATGGTTTCATGGCCATCATTAGACTAGCTTTAAATTCCAGATTTATTAATTGAATTCAAATTCCACCTTCTGCTGGGGTGGGATTTGAACCCATATCCCCAGAGCAATACCTGGGTCTCTGGGTTACTAGTCCAGTGACAATACCAGTACGCCACCGCCTCCCCATGCAGGAGGCTATTCCTGCACTATCTCCATATCCCTTGCTGTCATTATTATCCAAATATCTATCAATTTCTGTCATGAACATGATCAGTGATTGAGCTTCCACAGCCCTCTGGGGTAGAGCATGCAGCATATATTGCTAAAATTTTACCAATCTTCTATGACCCATACTGGAACCTCCCTGCGCTTGACTAGTCCAAACATTTGTAGTATTGCTCTCGCAAAGAGGCGGCTAGAGGAAACTATCTACCTTACCCACCCATATGCATTGTTGTAGCTGGTCTCTGTTAGGATTGTGCACAGGTATTTGTCCTCTATGATGTCTGTACATTTCCCATATTTTCAAGGAGCCATCTGCCTTTCTTCTCTTTTAAAGAGCTATGTTATGTTAGATTGCCTCATAACAAAAACACCATCTACATGCCCTAGGAATAGTACAATGATATACATTATTTTATAATGAAAGCTTTGTATTTGCACGTTCAGATATTCCATGAGATAGATGGTGGGTACACAAATCGAGCAGTTTGTAAATCCTTTGTGGTCCTTGCTGCAGATGGTCACTGCTAAATTTCACAAGTTGGTGAATAGCATCAGCAGACTTCAGTGACTTCCTTAATGGAGCAGTGCATAGCAAAATAGCCAGTCTCTGTGGTGTCCTCTGTTGGAACTTGGAAGGTTATTATTGAAGCCTCAGCCATACTCAAGTGGCTGACTCTGCTGTAGTAGATCCACAGCCTGGGATAGTTTCTGAAGTGAATATTGAGTCTCCTATGACCTTCTGTTCCTCAACTAAGAGAAACTCAATTACAACCACTGCACCAACACTGTGGAGCAGGATAGAGTACATGTCCATGACTGCTGTGCTAACACTTCCTTATCTGGTCGATGTAGTGTTAAATACTCACTTTTACAAAAGCTGCAAATGCTGTATAATTGTGCATTGGTTTCCATAGTTGTTCCTTTAATGAGGACTTAACAGACAAAAAATGGTTTAGATCAATTTTTAAAAGGTTAGGAATCATTAGAGAAATATCAACATAGACAAATAGTCCAATAGAACTTTCCCCACAAATCCACTATTACTCGCTTTTCAGTAAAATTAGCAAAGACAGGAATTTCAGCTGAAGGGCCATGTGGGCACATTAGTTGTGCTTACTTTACCAACAAAATGGTCAGGTGAGAAATCTTACCACCCAGTCACACATGATCAGATACAGAAAATTCATTATCCTTGACTCAAAAATTTTACCAAAATAATGCCTATATTGTCGTGCCAAAGAAGAACAAAAAGGTAGCTCCATCTGGTTTTAGCAATTGTTGGGCTGTTTTAGTACTTAACCTTCCTGGTGTCTCAATATTTCCTGCTGTACAAACATCTACATTTTTTTATTCATAATTGTCAAATTTTAATGTTTCTGATAATTCTTACTTAGAAATCTAGTCCACAAAAATGGATCAAAAAAGTTCATTTGATTTGACAGTAGCTTCATAGCTGAGGATGTATAAGAGTATAAGGGTCAGTGGGTAGCAACTGAATCCTTTCAGGCTGCTGGGATCAATAAAAAATACAGTGCAGTAAGTAATATTTTCTATAGCACTGATATTTTAAACCCCTTGTCCTAATCTCCACAAGCTATCTGAACTACCCATTTGACTGAGGTTATTTTTAGCCTGTTTTGAAACAGCCCAGAGAATAAAACATTTGTGAGAAAAAAACAAAACCTAACTTAGAATTCATTCAGAGGGGAAAGAAAACCATCACACATCTCCAGGCTATTGTTTAAACAATCAATTGCTAGTAGCTGTTGGTGAGAAATACAATACACTAAGCCACATGATCTGGAATATATGCGCTTTAGTCTTAGATTTAATTTTTATAGGCACTGTCTCAATATGCTGCACTCATCTATCCCAGATTTTGGGGGTATTGAATAGCTGGAAGGTGAGCTTATTTTGAAGAGTTTTTTTTTTAAACAAGAGCGCTTTATGCAAAGGTTAATGAATATTATCCAGCTGAGGGGCAACTTTTATCTGTTTCGAGTAATTAATTAGTTGATTATTTATCCATATGCAACAAAGGAAATGACAGCAGAGATTTTATTGCAATACATGATTTCCAATGAGTAAAATACACAAGTAAAGTATGCAATATAAGATATATGCAAATAAGATAACTACTCAAAATAATTTTCCCAGCAGGATTTCCCAAAGTTCAGGATATCAATGATTGGCTATATGCACCTTACGTACACCGACATACATTGGGCTGAATTTTACACCCCTCCAAAGAGCAGAATGGTGGAGGAGGGGTGCGTAAAATGGAGCGGGAGGCTAGGGGGGCCCTTCCCGACCCACTCCCGCCTCTGCCGCTATTTTAAGCGGGGCGATGATGGCGAAAACTGGCCCACCTGCTCCAGGCCAATCAAGGTCCTTAAGAGGCCACTTAATGGCCGCTTAAGGGCCTCCGCCCACTGCCACAGGGATTTTACCCTTGGCCGGTCGGGCAGCTCAGGCCCGAGAAAAGCCGCCTGACAAAAGCATGCGGCTTTCTGACAGCCTGGTGGGGAGCCCCCATGATCAGGCACCCTGTGCCCGACTGAGGACTGCTCCCAATACCCCAACCACCCCCAACACCTTCCCCCGTCCCCCCAATTGACCACCCTTGCCTCTCTGGGGCCGAACCAAACATTTCCAGTGAGGCCCCAAAAACGTAACTTTTCCCGGGACTGTCCTTCATCTTCCTTCTGATGGCTGGGTTGCAGTCGTGGTCGTTGCTGTGGTCACCGTTATTGGTGGCGCTGCTGGGAGAGAGAGCTGCCAGCCCACTGATCGGCTGGCAGCTCCATTAGGCGGGACTTCCTGCCTCCTTCCTGGAGAGAAAAAGCAGACAGAAAGGAAACAGAAAAAATAAAAAATAAATAAAATTTGACATTTTTAACATCTCCAAGAACAATTCACAGCCTAAAGGAATGAGACTCCACACATTTAATTGTTGATCTGAGCGAGAGGTTGATTAGCATAATTTAAAGTAATCATAGTTAAGAGCGAACTTATGTTGTTAATTACAAGACTTAAATTTTTGTGATGAGTTTAATGGACAATTAATATGTAAATGTAGTAACTTCATGAAAATCATGAGGTTTAGGGGCGAGATGCCATTTTCTCAAAGCTGCAACTTGTGGAGATTTGCAATTCACGGGACATCTCTTCCTCACTACAAGTTGCTGGCTGATTTGTACATTGATAATGACATGCCATTAATTTTCAGCACAACCTGGGCATGAGTTTGTAGTTATTCAGTTCCAAAAGCAGCTTCTAACAATTTGACTCCTAAGAGACGGGTGAAATCTCCAGCTCACATTGGCATTATAATTTTGACCTCCTGGAGAATCCAGCTTTTTAAAAAAAAACTTTTTAAGTGATCTGTGATCACTTTTAACTACCTTCCCCAATGTGATCTACAAAGTCACGGTTAATGGTGGGATGTCCTGTCTGTGGTCATTTTTGACAGTTTGTCACTTTACAGCAAATGTCAGTCAAGCTTTAATGATAATTGGGATAGTATTTATGCTAGTTCTCAAATTTCAACATAGATTTAATGACCAATAAATATTTTATGCTACTTGACTATAGCTATTAGTTTGTCAATTTTTGGTGCACAGGTTCAAGTAACTTAAGGTATGCTGTAAAATTTTTTTTATAGCAGACTCGACAAAAGCTATAGATCACACTAAGATGAGACCTTAATCCACAACTGCAGACTAAAATCAACTTAATTGAAATGTGTTGTTCATGGCAAAGTGAGTAGAGGCACCATACAGAAATGTTAGTAAGATTGTCTCTTCTTCTTTGGCCTCCTTATCTCGAGAGACAATGGGTAAGCGCCTGGAGGTGGTCAGTGGTTTGTGGAGCAGCGCCTGGAGTGGCTATAAAGGCCAATTCTAGAGTGACAGGCTCTTCCACAGGTGCTGCAGAAAAATTTGTTTGTCGGGGCTGTTACACAGTTGGCTCTCCCCTTGCGCTTTTGTCTTTTTTCCTGCCAACTGCTAAGTCTTTTCGACTCGCCACACTTTAGCCCCGCCTTTATGGCTGCCCGCCAGCTCTGGCGAACGCTGGCAACTGACTCCCACGACTTGTGATCAATGTCACAGGACTTCATGTCGCGTTTGCAGACGCCTTTAAAGCGGAGACATGGTCGGCCGGTGGGACTGATACCAATGGCGAACTCGCTGGACAATGTGTCTTTGGGGATCCTGCCATCTTCCATGCAGCTCACATGGCCAAGCCATCTCAAGCGCCACTGACTCAGTAGTGTGCATAAGCTGGGGATGTTGGCCGTCTCGAGGACTTCTGTGTTGGAGATACGGTCCTGCCACCTGATGCCAAGTATTCTCCGGAGGCAGCGAAGATGGAATGAATTGAGACGTCGCTCTTGGCTGACATACGTTGTCCAGGCCTCGCTGCCATAGAGCAAGGTACTGAGGACACAGGCTTGATACACTCGGACTTTTGTGTTCCGTGTCAGTGCGACATTTTCCCACACTCTCTTGGCGAGTCTGGACATAACAGTGGAAGCCTTTCCCAGCGCTTGTTGATTTCTGCATCTAGAGACAGGTTACTGGTGATAGTTGAGCCTAGGTAGGTGAACTCTTGAACCACTTCCAGAGCGTGGTCGCCAATATTGATGGATGGAGCATTTCTGACGTCCTGTCCCATGATGTTCGTTTTCTTGAGGCTGATGGTTTAGCCAAATTCGTTGCAGGCAGCCGCAAACCTGTCGATGAGACTCTGCAGACACTCTTCAGTGTGAGATGTTTAAAGCAGCATCGTCAGCAAAGAGGAGTTCCCTGATGAGGACTTTCCGTACTTTGGACTTCGCTCTTAGTCGGGCAAGGTTGAACAACCTGCCCCCTGATCTTGTTTGGAGGAAAATTCCTTCTTCTGAGGACTTGAACGCATGTGAGAGCAGCAGGGAGAAAAAAATCCCAAAAAGTGTGGGTGCGAGAACACAGCCCTGTTTCACGCCACTCAGGATAGGAAAGGGGTCTGATGAGGTGCCGCAATGCTGAATTGTGCCTTTCATATTGTCATGGAATGAGGTGATGATGGTAGCTTTGGTGGACATCCAATCTTTTCTAGTAGTCTGAAGAGACCACGTCTGCTGACGAGGTCAAAGGCTTTGGTGAGATCAATGAAATCAATGTAGAGGGGCATCTGTTGTTCGCGGCATTTCTCCCGTATCTGACGAAGGGAGAACAGCATGTCAATGGTCGATCTCTCTGCTCAAAAGCCACACTGTGCCTCAGGGTAGACGCGCTCGGCCAGCTTCTGGAGCCTGTTTAAAGCGACTCGAGCAAAGACTTTCCCCACTATGCTGAGCAGGGAGATTCCACGGTAGTTGTTGCAGTCACCGCGGTCACCTTTGTTTTTGTAGAGGGTGATGATATTGGCATCGCGCATGTCCTGAGGTACTGCTCCCTCGTCCCAGCACAGGCAAAGCAGTTCATGTAGTGCTGAGGGTTTAGCAGGCATGGCACTCTTGATTATTTCAGGGGTAATGCTGTCCTTCCCAGGGGCTTTTCCGCTGGCTAGAGAATCAATGGCGTCACTGAGTTCTGATTTTGTTGGCTGTACGTCCAGTTCATCCATGACTGGTAGAGGCTGGGCTGCATTGAGGGCAGTCTCAGTGACAACATTCTCCCTGGAGTACAGTTCTAGGTAGTGCTCCACCCAATGGTCCATTTGCTTGCGTTGGTCAGTGATTATGTCCCCTGATTTAGATTTGAGGGGGGCGATCTTCTTGATGGTTGGTCCAAAAGCTCTCTTAATGCCATCATACATTCCTCTGATGTTTCCGGTGTCTGAGGCCAGCTGAATATGACTGCATAGGTGTTGCCAGTAGTCATTTGCACAGCGCCTGGCTGTTCTTTGTGCAGTGCTTCTGGCTGCTTTAAGTGCTACGGATGTTAACTCGCTGGGGGCTTTCTTGTAGTTCAACAGTGCGATGCGCTTAGCGGCTATGACAGGTTCCAGCTCTTCAGTATGAGATTGAAACCAGTCTGCATTCCACTTCGCACGTTAGCCGTAGGTGGTCAAAACTGACTCATAGATGGCGTCTCTGATGTGGGCCCACTTGGTCTCAGCATCCCCTGTGGGAGTGTTTTGAAGGGCTGTTACAAGTGAGTTTAGAAATCTTTGTAGCAGCTGTGGGTGAGAAATTCTGCTCGTGTTGATGCGCGGGTGGCCCTTCTGCTTGGAATGATGCAACTTCTTTGGTCTGAGTCTAACCTTGCTGCACACCAGGGAGTGGTCGGTGTCGCAGTCCGTGCTGTGGAAGCTGCATGTGATTTGAACACTGTTTAAGGAGGCTCGCCTTGTGACGATGAGGTCTAGCTGGTGCCAACGACACCTCCATGAAACCTGGTGACAGGGTTTAGTGTGAAAGAACGAGTTGGTGATGCAGAGGTTATGATCGGTACACAACTCAAGCAGTCTCTGCCCATTCTCATTCATCCTTCCAACGCCATAGCGCCCAAGGCAGGAGGGCCATGAGTCATGGTCGGCCCCAACCCTGGCATTAACATCCCCCAGCAGGAACAGGTGTTCGGTGTTGGGGATGCTACTAATGATATTATGGAGTTCCTCATAGAACTGGTCTTTAGCTTCAGGTGGGGAGCAGAGTGTTGGAGCATAGATGCTGAGTAGGTGTACTGGACCAGAGGTGGTGAGCAGTCGGATGGACAGTATGCGTTCCGAGCCATTTGAGGGAGGCTCTATCATGCTGAGCAAGGAGTTTCTGATGGCGAAGCCCACTCCATGCTGTCTTGGTTCTTCAGGATCCCTGCCCTGCCAGAAGGTGGTGTAGTCTTGCTCTGCTAGAGATCCACTCGCCGGGAGGCGTGTCTCCTGAAGTGCTGCAATGTCTACATTGAGTCTGCTGAGCTCGTTGTTAATGATGGCGGTCTTCCGAGATTCGTTGATTTGTGTAAGGTCTTCTGACAGGCCAGGCCACATAGTTCTGACGTTCCAGCTTGCAAAGCCATGGGCTGGTACCTTCTTTCCTTTTTTCATGTTGTTTGGTGCGGTGTTGCAGTCCACTTTTCGGGCAGTGACCCTGAGCTCCAAGCACCCATTGAAGCAGGTGGACTGTGGCGGGACTGAACCTTATTGACCGGGGGCTCCCTGGTTTGAGGCAGGCGGTAGCTGTCCAGTGAGGTGCAATGACCTCTCCCACTGACAAAGGCAACCCGTGGCGCCCAATCGCTACGCCAATTTAGCTGGACTTATAACCCGTAACTGCTGCCTTCCGTGTTGTTTCAGTCGCTGTGAGGCGACTATGGAGTGACCTCTCCATGGCGCATGCCTGGGCGAATGTATGGAGGTTGAGAGTTGCCCAAGCGTCAAAACCCCCCTCTCGGCCTTTCTGGTGGGGTCCAAAGAAGTGCAGAGCACGACATTTGGCACCGGTATGGCTGCAGGAACTGCCGGAAACATGCCAAAGGTGACACATGACCGCCTACGGGGTTCTGCTCCGGATTTTCTGTTAGGGTTTACTCCCTTAGCCTTGGTCTCTCCCGAGACGCCCACAAGGCAGTGGGGTTGTTAGGGCCCCTACACAGGTGTAGGAGGATGCCGGTGGGAGGAGGGGGTGCGATGGGGAGGGGTGGAGGGAAGGGGGTGCGAGGGGGGGCTGGGAAGGGGTTGTGAGGGGGGAGGGGGGTGCGGGGGCAGTGGTGAGCTGAGAGAGTGGAGCTGGCAAGGGGAAGGGGGGGTGGGTGGAAGGGGAAGTGGGGGAAAGGGGATGCAGGTAATAAGCCATTTCCTCAGTTCCCACCATCGACGCCTGGAAAGCTCATCCTCGTCCTTCGGGAGGTGAGCGACATCCTCGGGCGCCGGTACCAGCATTGCCGACAGTGCGCTGCAGATGCTCTCCGAGCCATCTCCTGCGCGCGCTTTGAAGTTGCGGCCGAGGAGCCGTTCGTGGCTATTTGCAGGTTCGGGGCTTCCCCTCTGTGATACTTATTTCCCAATGGTCCCGCTGCTCCTTCTTCTCTGCAATGGACTTACCGCACGCCGTGGCCGCGGACACTCCGGACGGTGTAGACAGCAGGATCGGAGATCAAAGTACCACCAGCTGTACTTTGCAGTTTCGTCCAGATTTCGTTCAATTTCATTGAGAAAACAAAGAGCAGGCATGGCTGGGGGAGGGCAGTGGGCCCAGGTAACCTAAGCTGTTAGCTTGTAGTTAGGGCTAAAATGAACTGATTAAAGAGCCAGGGGAGTTTAAACAGTTTAAGAGGGTAGATTGGGGGAGAAAACACTAAGAATGGGAGCAGATGGCCATGGATAGAGTTGAGCAGCAAGGGAGCTTCCTAGGGAGCTTACAACCCAGGAGCCATCTTGGTTTACAGTTGGTCTACAGTATATCTACATATCAGATTGTCTACATTGATAAATACTACAATATTTGCAACAATCCTTTGCCACCTCTCTCCCACTTTTAAAATCCTCTTCAGAATCTTTTGATGTTGTTTCCATGACCAAATATCCATGTTTTCTCCAAAGTGCTTTGGGATATTTTTGAAAAAAGAAAATCTTTCATTTAACAGTAATTTGTTGCTGTTCTGTGAACATCTCTAAATAAAATAATTACTGCAGGGTTAGTATAAATGGGTGGTTGTTGGTCGGCACAGACTTGGTGGGCCGAAGGGCCTGTTTCAGTGCTGTATCTCTAAATAAAATAAAATAAAATAAATAAAATAATGAGCCAATTAGGACTTGTTGGCTAATGCCTGCTCTCTATGTCACATCTTTGATGTGTAATGGACACTTTCCAATCTTCTAAAAATGTGCACTGTACACAAGACTTAATTATATAGATGTACAAGTATGCCCGCGCAATATCTAAAAAAACAATAGTTCTCTGTATTTTTTTTATTCGTTCCTGGGATGTGGGCATCACTGGCTTTTATTGCGCATCCCTAATTGCCCTTGAGAAGGTGGTGGTAAGCTACCTTCTTGAATCACTGCAGTCCATGTGGGGTAGGTCCACCTGCAGTGCTGTTAGGAAGGGAGTTCCAGGATTTTGATCCAGCGACAGTGAAGGAACGGCGATATAGTTCCAAGTCAGAATGGTGTGAGGCTTGGAGAGGAACTTTCAAGTGGTGGTGTTCCCATGCATTTGCTGCCCTTGTCATTCTAGATGGTAGAAGTCGCGGGTTTGTAAGGTGCTGTCTAAGGATCCTTGGTGCATTGCTGCAGTGCATCTTGTAGATGGTCCAACTGCTGCCACTGTGCATTGGTGGTGGAGGGAGTTAATGTTCATGGATGGGGTGCCAATCAAGCGGGCTGCTTTGTTCTGGATGGTGTCGAGTTTCTTGAGTGTTGTTGGAGCTGCACCCATCCAGGCAAGTGGAGAGTATTCCATCACATTCCTGACTTGTGCCTTGTAGATGGTGGACAGGCTTTGGGGAGTCAGGAGGTGAATTACTGCAACAATAGAGAATATATTAAAAAGTTAATAAAAATGCAGTAATAACTATCTGCATATTTTAAACAAAGTTTGGGTGCTGCTATTCTGCCTCTTCATTCTACTTACAGATTTAGCAGCAAAAGATAAGTAAACAACACATGGCTGAAAATAATTATTTCATTGCAACACAGTATCAAGCAAGAAATCAAGAAAGTAGTATTTCAAAATTCTTAGCTTAGAATTACTAATTTATTCATGTTTATCTGAATAGGAAAGTCTGCAATTCTATTAATGTACAAATTGTGCTGCCAGGAAAATCATCATAGCTGATTTATCCCCACAATTTTAAGACTTGACAAAAAGATTGGAAATGCATAGTTGCTGATGTCTATGTGACAGACAGACCAACAAAGTATAACAACATATTTTTCTGAGGCGGCACAACTCTTTGAACTAAAAATCAGTTTAAAGAAAACTGAAGTCCTGTATCAGTCTGCACTCCAAGAAGAATATAGACCACCAAGCATTATCATCGAGGGAACCGAGCTGAATGCTGTCAAGCAATTTACTTATTTGGGGAGCGTCATCTTGTTTGATGTCACCATAGACAGGGAAGTGGACAATAGCCTCTCAAACGCAAACAGTACATTCGGCAGAACCTACAAATGTGTGTGGAGCAACCACAGCCTCAGAGCACAGACCAAACTCAAAGTGTACAAAGCCATAGCCCTCACCACCCTTCTGTATAGCACAGAGTCATGGGTCCTATACCACCATCATGCATGACGTCTAGAGTGCTTCCATCAAAGCTGCCTCTGCAGCATCCTCAAGATCTGCTGACAGGACTGCATCTCAAACATTAAAGTCCTGGAAACAGCCAACATCACCAGCATCGAGGCCATCCTCCTGCAAAGCCAACTGCGTTGGGTGGGTCACATGGCCCGGATGGACAACAGTCGCCTGCCCAAGATCGTGTTGTATGGAGAGCTGACCACAGGTAAAAGGAACAGAGGGACCCCATGCAAACATTTCAAGGACTTCCTGAAGATATCCCTTTCTGTGTGCCACATCGACCATCGCCAGTGGGAAGCGCAGGCCATAGATTGTGATGCCTGGAGATGCTACATCAGGAGGGCTGCAGACACCTTTGAGACTGTGAAGAACCAGCATGAAAGAGAAAAGGAGTAGTAGGATCGATCAAATTTCCCCCAGCAACGACTACACCTTCATTTGTACCCGCTGTGGGAGAATCTGCCGGTCACAGATAGGCCTGACTAGCCACCAGCGGGCCTGCAACCGATGACTACAACCTTCTCAAAATCTTCGTCCGTGAAGAAGTGCCAAGAAGAAGAAGGATGTCTATGTGAGAGATTAACCACAGACTATTCATTATATATTAATGTTATGCATCTATGGTCATATCAAATCTAGACATCGTCAGGCAAACCCCCCACCTGCCAAGGTTGAAGCATACAGGATTTCACCACATGAACATTAAAACTTAAAAATTGCAAGTTCCTGACTGGAAAGACATTTGCATATTCCCAGACAATGTGGAAACAAAGGAAGCCAGTCCCTGACTCCAATGCACATAGAGAGAGCTGGTCAAACCAGTCGGTCATGTGACCACCTGGTGGCCATCTGGGGGAGTTTTAAACTGGAAAACAGATTTTGAACTAAGAACGCCACGTGCTCATGGACTGAACATCTCTCCTGTCTGCCTGCCTCCATCTCTTTCCCGCGGAACTGAATCATGTGAAGACATGTAAACTCAAAGAGAGAACAGTCTCCTACGTGAACAAGGTTTAAAACGAATACTGGGCCCCAACAAAATGCAAGATCAATCAGGGACTACAGTGAGTTCGAGAAACAGTAACAAGATATTGCCTCAAACTGTTCTACTTATCTTTTCTCTTTTCTGTCCCTATTTGCATGTGTGTATCGCATGGGCATGCTTGCTTGGGTGTGTTTTATATCCGTAGGCGTTAATCGCATTAGAGTTTAAGTTTAAGTTTTAATAAATTTTATCTTTCTTCTTTAAACCACAGAAAGCCTGTTTGTGCTAATTTCTTTGCCTTATAATTGAAAAGTTATGAACAAGGATTAACAAAGGGGTGCTCGAAATAGTGTGTTTAAAATTAAACCCGTAAGACAGATCTCTAGACAGCTTTCGCAACAAGTCGTAGCAACATTCACTCTGTTGCAGGTGACAGAGCATTTGGCAATAAAAATTGGTTTGCTACTGTTTTTGGGCATGGAGGTTGTGATTCACGATCAGCCTGTGCCTGGTCCCATTGAAGCAGGCAACACTCAAACCTCGTGCTGCCTCCTTATTTGAATGATTGCAGCGTTCAGCCAAGCACGACTCCCGTTGCTGGCTGACTGGCTTGCAGGCTCTCGTAGCAGTCCAGCAATCTATCCTCCAACAGATTGCTATGATTACTGAGGCCCTGCTGTCTGGATAGCGAGAATTCATTGACATGATGGTTTGGGCAACATCACACATCAGCTGCGCGGTAATGGAGTGGAATCCTTTGTGGTTCCTGTATCTCTCCCCGTTTGCATGTGGAGTCCTCAGAGCCACCTGTATGCAATCGATGGCTCCCGGCACCATTGGGAATCCTGCTATGCTGGCAAAGCAACGTGCTTGCTCATCCTGCTTCTCTCCGGTTAGAGAGAAAATGATGAACCCTCGTGTCCTTGCGTACCTCTTGGATGTAGCAATGGACAGCGAACTGAGATATGCTTGCAACATTGCCCACTCCCACCTGGAAGGATACGGTTTCATAGAAGTTGAGAGCGACGGTGACCTTGGCAACCACTGGTGGCGCCAGCATGGTGCTGCTTTGAGGCTGCAGGTCCTGTTCAAAGAGATGATACAGTTCTGTGACCACCTGCTTGATGAATCAGACACCTCAGGCATTGCGCCTGGCTGAGGTGGAGGTTAGGAGAAGTGCTGCCTGAAAACCCTCGGTGGGTAGAACCTTCTGTGGAGAGCCTTCTACCTCCTCCCTCTGCACAGAGCTTCCCTTCTCTGGAGCCTTTGCTCCATTTCCCTGTTGTGCTGCAGACCCAGAGGGACTACAGCTGCAGCTCCCATAACTGTAGCAGCCTTTCTGTGGGCCAGTCTCAAAGATTCTATTACATTACTACCAGGATGTATCAAACCTCACTTCCAAATCCAGTGAGTCACCAGAACTCCACCAAAATTCAGCACAGTACTTCCACAACCTTTGCCAGAGCAACAGTAAGTCAAAAGCACCTCACCAGCAAGTTGGATGACTGGCTCTTTAAATAGCTCGTGGAGAGTTCCTGGTGCAGCTGAATACATATTCAGCTCAGAGTGGTTAGGATAGGGCCCGTGTGGTCCAAGTTTACAGAGCGTTCGTCAGATCACGAGATGCTATTTGATGTCTCAATCTGCCCACTGCGAAAGTTACCAATGCATGCATGGCACACTTATGCTAGCACCCTTCCGAGCATGGCATGTCACGTTGAGCATGCTGGAAAGCAGCCAGAAGCACCATGCAGGCCATTTTGACGACCTCCAACTTCCATAGTGCCAGCTGCATTGGTGCTATGGAACCCAACTGTACCACTGTATAGTTTGAAGGCATGACGAATGACTGCAGTACCAAGTATCCAAAACTGAGGCCAAGAGTGGTATAATGAGGCTCACATATTTCTATGAATAGCTACCTGCATTTTCAAAATGAGTCAAATATTTAGAGGGGAGGATAGATCACATTATAGCTTGAAGGAGGTCTGACACAGGGTGGCAGACTTCATGGTGTTCCTGGAGCGGCAAAGAACAATCACAGATTGGATGACTGATGTTGGCTTTTAGAAAGAAGATTAGAGGATTAGTGGGATCTGTCCCAGATGAAACTTGATTTTCATTTCACAGTGAATTTAAATAAGGTATGGAGCAGTATAATTTTCTGACAGGGCAGGATCGTGGTGCTCTCTGCTTGCTCACATTGAGTGTTGGCGAAGAGAAGCTCTAAGCTTCCATACAAAAGGAGTTCTTAAAGAGATAGAGATCTTTTTGCATGCTTTTTTAAATTCCACTTTTTATTGTTGGTTTTTTGAGTTTATTGTCAGCCTTTCTCTGTTTTGAATTATTTTTAGTTGATATCACAACAGTTTGGGAATGTTTAAGTGGAACAAAAATAGCAGAACTGGCTCCAAAACCAGTTAGAGAGTGGCCTGTTGTAGGACATCAATGCAAAAGACAAGGCTGAAGCATTTGCCACAATCTTCAGCCAAAAGTGCCAAGAGGATGAACCATCTCGGGCTCCTCCTGAGGACCCCATCATTACAGATGCCGGTCTTCAACCAATTCAATTCTCTGTACATAATATCAAAAAACAGTTGAGTGCACTGGATACAGCAAAGGCTATGGGCCCCGACAACATCCTGGCAGTAGTGCTGAAGACTTGTGCTCCAGAAATGGCCGTGCCCCTAGCCAAGCTATTCCAGCACAGCTACAAAACTGGCACCTACCCAACAATGTAAAAGATTGCACAGGTTGGTCCTTCCACAAAAAGCAGGATAAATCCGATCTGACCAATTATCATCAGTCTACTCTCAATCATCAGCAAAGTTATGGAAGATGCTATCAAGTGGCACTTACTCAGCAATAACCTGCTCACCAATGCTCAGTTTGAGTTCTGCCAGGGTGACTCAGTTTCAGACCTCATTACAGCCTTGATGCAAAATGGACCAAAGAGCTGAATTCCAGAGATGGGGTGAGAGTGGCTGCCATTGACATCAAGGCAACATTTGACCAAGTGTGGCATCAAGGAGTCCGAGTAAAATTGAAATTAATAGGAATCAGTGGTAAAGCTCTCCATTTGCTTGAGGCATAGCTAGCAGAAAGGAAGATGGTTGTGGTTGTTGGAGGCAATCATCTCAGCCATCAGAAGTGAGGATGTTCACTGTTGATTGCGCAATGTTCGGTTCCATTTGCAACTCCTCGATAATGAAGCAGTCTATGCCCGCATGCAGCAAGATAGGAAAATATTCAGGCTTGGGCTGATAAATGGCAAGTAACATTCGCGCCATATGATTCACTATCTTCAACAAGAGAGAATCTAACCATTTTCCCTTGACGTTCCATGGCATTACCATTACTGAATCCCCCACCATCAACATCCTAGGGGATTACCATTGACCAGAAACTTAACTGAACCAGCCACATAAATACTATGACAAAAGCAGGTCAGAGGTTGGGAATTATGTGCCGATTATCTCACCTCCTGACTCCCCAAAGCCTGGCCACCATCTACAAGGCACAAATCAGGGGTGTGATGGAATACTCCCCACTTGCCTGAATGAGTGCAGCTCCAACAACAATGAAAAGGTTCAACACCTTTCAGGACAAAGCAGCTTGATTGACACCCCATCCACCACCTTCAACATTCACTGCCTGCACCACAGGTGCACTGTGGCTGCAGTTTGTACGATCTACAAGATGCACCGCAACAACTCACCAGAGCTTCTTCGACAGCATCTCCCAAATCCGCAACCCCTACCACCAAGAAGTACAAGGACAGCGGCCATATAGAATACCACCACTTGAGACATCCCCACCAATTCACACAACATCCTGACTTGGAAATATATTATTGTTCCTTCACTGTCACTGGATCAAAATCCTGGAACTCTCTCCCTAATAGCACTGTGGGTGTACCTACACCACATGTATTGCTGCCGCTTAAGGCGGCATCTCACCACAACTGTGCAAGGTCAATTAGGGATGGGCAATAAATGCTGGCCTTGCTGGCAACACCCACATCCCATGAATGAATTCAAAAAAGGACTAATCCTGTGACCTTTTCTACTCAAGCATGGTTCTTAAAGAGAGAGTATTGCTGCTAATTTTCTTTTTATTTGTAGAAAATGTAAAGAGGCTTTTTAAATATCTTTTAGGTGTGTGGCAAAAAGAAAAGAAACTGGTAGGGTATTGACTTAGAAGTCAACATAAGCTATGGTCCAACTATCTCATTAACGTTGGGGACTGTTTTAGTTGTATTACATTTCAGCTTAGGTAGCACTAATCTTTATTTTCTTGTTTACATGATCAGGCACAATATAATTCACATATTAGTTTCTGCTTTTTATTTTAAGAAGAAAAGCCATTATGAAACTACTGAATTGCAGACAAAACCCATCTTGAGAAACATTTCCTAAAATCAATATGAATAGAATAATGCTTATATAATTGTAATGTGCAGAATCTGGTTCATTCTAAATTGCAGCATATTTCAGACGTATGTCAAGAGCAAAGTATTTGTTATAATTTGAATTTTATCTATTCCTGCTAATGTACTTGTAATTATATAATTCCTCATAAAGCCAAGTATAGAAATAAGCAGAAAAAAATGAAATTCCTGGAAATTTGAAATAAAGCAGGAAATTCTGGAAACACACCAGAGATCCATCATCACCTGTAAAGAAAGACCCTTCTTCCTATCCATTTCTGCTGAATATGTAAACACACTTCTAGTTTCAATCCTTTTCAAACCCCCACCCTCATATTGTTATTTTACGTAAAATATTTCAGGTGAAAGGTTTACACCAAAAATATAAATTTTAATTTCCAGCATTTTTTGATTAATCAATTATTGACTGTTCTGAATGATTCAGATGTCTCACTTTAAACAAATCTCAATGGTTACACTTGCGTTGTGTAAAATTGGTTAGTTAGCAGCATCAATGTGTTAGAACACCCAAAATATTTAAAATGATTAAAACTGCTGAAAAATAATTGGTCTGCATGTTGGTTTTTGTGCCTAATGCACACACAAAATCAAGATCTAGATTTTTCTTTCCATTGGGTTTATCACTAAAATAGTGCAACTGTCACCCTGCTTCATTTCCTTGAGTCCAAATTCTTGCACAATTGTCGGAAGGTTCCCAGTGCTGTTTTCACTCTCCACTGGCATGGAAGCCAGCACTTAATTGGCTGCATATCCAGGAATGGTCCCAGGAGAGCTAATTTGGGTGTTTCAAAACTGAAAATGTCTCAAAGATACATGAACAAAGTTTGAGACGCAAGTTTCCAAGTTTATTGAGTCTTTGTTGAAGGTATTATTGATGGAGATAAGGAGCTGGCGAAAGGGCTATTTGGAACTAAGAGAAACCCAGTCAAGCCAGTAATCCAGGCCTCGGTTGAAGGAGAAGGCAGTGGTCATGTGTGCCAACTCAAGAACTCCAAGATGCCAAAATGACATAACAAACTCAGTGAGTAAGAGAACAGACAGTTATAATTTTCCATATCTAAATTGATTACATGGGTACCAGTGACATCTGTCTTGCCCTTTGAGTATCCCATGCCATGTCTTCCCTGAAATCCAGTTCAAGAAGCACAAGACCCTCATGCCCTTTGTGTTGGCCTGAAAATGTGCCTCAATTAGGTCCTCACATGTGCAGAAGATATGAAGGCTCACTGGTGTCTTGGATTCAAATCCAGCACCTCTAATGACCACCACTAAGAAATGCTCACTCACATCTACATTGAACATCCACTGAGTATTGGCAATATTTTAACCTAGGGCACCTACATTTGGTGTTCCCTTGTGAAATTTTATTCATCACATAAACAGTGAAGCACTTTGGGCCACCCCCAAAAAAATTCCCAGCACAGCTCATTGTGCAACTTATATTGCAGCAAAGAAAAAACAATATCTGGGAAATTATGAAAAAAAAATGACCTTATCCAGAAATTATGTAGGATTACTTAGGAAATAAGGCACAGAAACAGGTCATTCGGCCCAATCAGTCCATGCCAGTGTTTATGCTCCAATCGAGCCTCCTCCCATCTTTCATAATCTAAATCTATCATCGTAACCCTCTATTCCCTTCTTCCTCATATGTTTGTCTAGATTCCCCTTAAATGCTTCTATACTATTCGCTTCAACTACTCCCTGTGGTAGTGAGTTGCACATTCTCACCACAGCAACAAAAACTAACAGAGAGCAAAATACAACTAATCATCATTGTGTGCTGAAAATAAAATAACTTTATTGAGTTTTTAATCAGGAAACTAGCTTTCAACATCCAACTTCAACACGTCAGGCCAGTTGATTAGTCCTACGTCCATTTTCTGTGGGCAAGGTGACTGTCAAAAGTAGGCTTCACATGATGAATGTGAAATTCGGTGCGGGACCTAATTAATGTAATTACCATATTACAATAAGATTGGCACTCATCACCAGCTTCCTTTTGCCTACCATTTATCTTCATCTCAAAATGTGATAGTCCTGCCACACGATTCGCAGTGTATGTGCCTGATTTCACAGGCTGGGCTTGCTCCCAGCGAGGTCCCGCTAGCCAAATATGTTTTAATAAATCAAATGAAACACGAAGAATACATTCCACTATTCAAATTATATCCACTCCTCCATTGAAGTGGCTGGAGGGTGTCCAAGTGCATTTCAATTAGAAATCCACATAATTTGCATATTTAATAAGCACTATGTCTTATTTCCTTTAAAAGAGAGTATGAACTACCCTTTTCCAACTTGATAGCACCTTTAACAAAACATCTTATTTAAAAATACATTATTTACAGCATCCCAACATCTAAATTAGCCAGAGTAACAAATATAATAAACTTACTCCACCTCATATCAAACAGTGTCCAAAAACTGGTGTTCAGCTTGCAGCATCTGTTCAGTGAATCTGAAGTCAATGATGCAGGATCCAAATCACAGGAATCCTATTCCAATTCTTTTTCTAAATTTACAATATAAAGAAAGACTTACATTTATATAGCACCTTTCAAGACCGCAGGACATCGCAAAGCGCTTTACAGGCAATGAAGTACTCTTAAACTGTAATGCAGGAAACGCAGCAGCCATTTGCGCATGGCAAACTCCCACAAACAGCAATGACCAGATAATCTGTTTTTGTGATGTTAATTGAAGTATAAATATTGGCCAGGACACTGGGCATAACTCCCCTGCTCTTCTTTGAAAATTGTACTATCGGATCTTTTACATTCACCCAAGCAAGCAGATGGGGCCTTTGTTTAACATCTCCCTCATTACTGTACTGGATTGTCATCCTTGAGTTTTGTGATCAAGCCCTGGAATGTGTCTTAAATCCAGAACCTTATGGACTCAGAGGCAAGAGTGCTACCAGCTAAGCCACAGCTGACACAATAAGTATAATTATTCAGATAACATTGGCTCCATTGTTTGCAATACCAATTCCTACCAATGCATCAATTAAAGCACAGCAACCTTGAACTTGGGAGGGAGCCTATGCAAAGTTTCATACCCAGTAAAGGCATATCCTAGTCATAACTTTAAACATGGACGATATTCAGCATAAAATCTTCTGGCACTGAATTTGCCTTTTTTTAAAATGGACCACAATGGATATTAAAAGGCTACAGAAGATGCCTGCTGAGGATCAGGTGAATTTTACAATCTTTTGATGAGATAAAAAAGAGGGTCGATTGAGGTAATGCGGTCGATGTGGTCTATATAGACTTTCAAAAGGTGGTTTTGTGCCACATAATAGACTTGACAGCAAAGTTAAATCCCATGCAATAAAAGGGAAAGTGGCAGGATGGATACAAAGTTGGCTAAGTGAAAGGAAACCGAGAATAGTCGTGAATGGTTGTTTTTCAGACTGGAGGAAGGTATACAGTGGGGTTCAGGAATCGGTACTAGGATTACTGTTTTTCTTGATGTATATTAATGACTTAGATTTGGATGTACAGGGCATAATTTCAAAATTTGCAGATGACACAAAACTTGGAAGTATTGTGAACTGTGAGGAGGATAGTGATAGACTTCAAGAATATATAGATAAGCTGGTGGAATGGGCGGACACGTGGCAGATAAAATTTAATGCAGAGAAGTGTGAAGTGACACATTTTGGAAGGAAGAAGAAGAGGCAATATAACTCAAAGGGTACAATTCTAAAGGGGTACAGGAACAGAAAGACCGGGGAGTATATGTGCACAAAACGTTGAAGGTGGCAGGGCAGGCTGAGAAAGTGGTTAAAAAGGCATAGAGTACAAAAGCAAGGAATTTATGACGATCCTTTATAAAACACTGTTTCGGCCTCAACTGGAGTATTGTGTCCAATTCTGGACACTACACTTTAGGAAGGATGTAAAAGCATTAGAGAGCATGCAGAAAAGATTTACTAGACTGGCTAAGAGACTTCAGTTACATGGATAAAGTGGAGAAGCTGGGGTTGTTCTCCTTAAAGAGAACGTAGAGAGGAGATTTGATAGAGGTGTTTAGAATCAGGAGGGCTCTAGACTGAGTAGATTGAGAGAAATTATTTCGATTGGCAAAAGGTTTGAGAACTAGAGGACAGAGATTTAAGGTGATTGGCAAAGGAACCAAGGAAAAACTTTATGCAGCTTATGTTTAGGATATGGAATGCACTGCCTGAGAGTGTGGTGGAAGCTGATTCAATCATGGCTTTCAAAAGGAATTGGATAAGCACCTGAAGAGAAAAAGTTTGTAGGACTACAAGGAAAGAGTGGGGCAGTGGGACTAGCTAATTTGCTCTTGCAGAGAACCAGCATGGACTCGATGGATTGAATGGCCCCCTTCTGTGCTCTAACCATTCTATGATTCTAAGTAATAAGCTATAGTGCTGGGTGATTTTCATCTCCAGTAATTTTCTAAAATTGCCAATCTTGGAGTTATTGGAATTATCTAATTATGTAACTTCATTCTGTCCACTCATATCTTGTAGTTTTCTGGTTACATGTTTTTTGCAGGGCTATCTTAGGATTATGTTCAACTTTTAATATAAAGGGGAAAAATTTGTTTATGCCCATTTTTAGACATGGAGATCACTCCGCGTCCGATCCTGCTAAGGCAGGCAGTATACAAACTTCATTCTGCTTCCTCGTCTAAATGCTTTCAGCTTGTAGCTGAGCACAACCCATGCTGCTGGCTGACTGCATGCTGAAAAGGGGACCCAGCAGGTGTGTGTGATTTGCAAGTGTTTCAGCTAGCTTGTATATCTTAAGGGCAGCCTGCCCCACTTAAAGGGGAGCTGCACTCATTGAACAGATGTTTCTGCAGACTGTCTGTGGAATACTTGGAGAGAAGCAAAAGCACAATAAATAGAGCAACCAGCAAGAGAGAAGGCTCCGTGTTTTCTGATGCAGCACTGGAGGCATTTGTACAGGATGTGAAAGGGTGGAGAGAAGCAATTGGCAGAAGTTTCAGACCCCACCACGGTCAGGATTGGAGGCGAAGAGGGCTGAAAAATACAGGCACTGGCCGGCATGCCAGTTTCTTGATGCAGTTCCCAGCGCCAGCTATGTTCACCAGGCTGGGGTGGGTAGCATCGCAATCCTGCCACATCCTCTATTAAGGCCGATAAAAGTGCTTGGAGAGCTCATGAAGAGCTCATTAATGAGGGAGGGTTGACAGTTTCACAGGGGTTCATGGGCTACATGCACTGTCTGTGGCAGACCAAGTGAAAGTAGACAGGCACAGAGTGGGGAGCCAGTCATGGCCACCCCAGGGAATTAACCCGGAGCTATAAGTTTCAGTGGTGCATAAGGGGCTCAGACATTGGTAGACAAGTGCCCTCAGTGCTGTGCAGGTGTCGGGTAGAGCGGACAGTCAGTGCTCAAGCACCCTCCTGGCATTCCACGGGCAGAAAAGCAGGGGGCAAAGTTGCCAAGGACAATTGGGCAATCAGCTGAACACAAGGGAGGTAGCAGCTGGCAATGGGGGTACCATTTTCGGATTTTGGGCCCAATGGCGATGAGGGGAAACGCGCTCTGCAGGAAGGGCGGAGCCCCGGGCATCTGGAGTTCAAGAGCCATGAACAAGTGGCTGGAATGACACGGAGGCCATATCCTCTGCATAGGATCTGCCGGCGAAGAAGGAGCTACCTGGAGATGGAACTGCAACTCTTCAGGCAGATGGTCACAAACATCTGTGCCCTCGTCACAAAAGTTCTTGCACCTTCATAGCAATGGTCGCCATACCCTGCTTGTGGCCAAAGTCACCGTGGCCTTGAACTTCTTTGCTTTAGGCTCCTTCCAAGGATCAGCTATGGACCTCGGTTGCGCACCACTGCCTCTTGCAGGTAACTAATGCCTTTTATGCAAGAGCTGAACAGAACATTTATTTCATGACAGATGAGCCCTTGCAGGCACAGAGCTGTCACTGGACTTCCCCCAGGTGCAGGGTAGCATCGATTACATCCATGTAGCCATCAAGGCATCCAGTGGTCAGCCAGTGAGATCCATCAACAGGAAGGGCTTCTACACCCTCAATATTCAGGTGCTCTGTGACCACAAGAGCTTCTTCCATGTGTGCGCTCGCTTTCCTGGCAGATGCCATGACTCCTTCATCCTCTGCCAGTCCAAGCTGATGCAGATCTTCACTGTGACCTCCAAAGTCCTTGGATTGATCCTATGGGACAAAGGATATCCCTTGAAAAGATGTCTACTCACTCCTGTATATGAGCCCCAGACAGAGGCACGGGGGTGATACAACCAATGCTACCTGTTCACTGGGACCACCATTAAGCTAGCTATTGGGCTGAAGATGTGAATCTGGTTACTGGATTGGTCAGGTGGTGCCTTCTAATAGACTCCAGCAAGGGTCTCAGTCATTGTGGTGGTCTGCTGTACTCTCCATAACATGACCCTCCATACCGGTGAGGACCTTGAGAATAGCGTGGCCCTGGATCCACATAGGTCATTGGAGGAGCAGGAGAGAGTGGAGGGTGAGGGGGAGGATGTAGCACATCAAGGTGCTTTGACTGCCCAGGGAGGTAGCTGAGCACGACAAGGGGTACGAAGATGTTAGGATACCACTAATGTCAAGGATCATTTGATTCTGGATTATTTCAGTTGAGCCCCTCTGATCCAAGATGAAGGGCATGCTATGGACATTAGTCTGAGGAACCTGTGCTAATAGTTCCATGCAAAACGCAGCCTGAAATATCTAATCACTTACCGTCAATGAAGGCTCCACATCGAACCAGTGCAAAGAAATGGACATAGTGCTTAGAGATGGTAAGCAGACACCCCAGCGACCCACTCAGTGCTCTGCAGTGTTTGGTCGCTCCTATGCGGTGCTCCATTTGTGACCTCGAAAAGAGGTGGAGGCAGCCTGCTCACTTGTCTCTGCTGGTGGCTGAGATGCATTTGGTGGTCATCCACCTTGTAGAGGTGTCTGTGTGGACATCTCCAGAGGCTGCTGCACCAGCATCATTGTAGAGGCAGCCTCTGTCATTCAGCCCTGCAGCACAGAGGCTCCCACTATCAGATCAGCCAAGGAGGTCTAGGACGATGATTGCGCCATGCGAGGGGCAGCACCTTTATCCTCCTCCATGACATCCTCAGCCCTTGGTGGGTGCACCGATGACTGGAAGGGGACACCAGCTGCCATCCACTGCAAGCATCTCTGTGCCACTGACCGCTCCAGGCTACACATTGTGACATGCATCCTGTACATGCCAGTGTGCTGCTCCTGCATCCATTCTGCATGACTCTGCATATGGCTCTTCATGAGGTTGGTAACTCACTCAATGAAGAACAAAGAACAGTACAGCACAGGAACAGGCCATTCGGCCCTCCAAGCCTGCGCCGATCTTGATGCCTGCCTAAACTAAAACCTTCTGCACTTCCAGAGACCGTATCCCTCTATTCTCATCCTATTCATGTATTTGTCAAGATGCCTCTTAAACGTGGCTATCGTACCTGCTTCCACCACCTCCCCCGGCAACAAGTTCCATACATTCACCACCCTCTGTGTAAAGAACTTGCCTCGCACATCCCCTCTAAACTTTGCCCCTCTCACCTTAAACCTATGTCCCCTAGTAACTGACTCTTCCACCCCGGGAAAAAGCTTCTGACCATCCACTCTGTCCATGCCGCTTATAACTTTGTAAACCTCTATCAAGTCGCCCCTCCACCTCCGTCGTTCCAGTGAAAACAATCCGAGTTTATCCAACCTCTCCTCATAGCTAATGCCCTCCAGACCAGGCAACATCCTGGTAAACCTCTTCTGTACCCTCTCCAAAGCCTCCACGTCCTTCTGGTAGTGTGGTGACCAGAATTGCACGTAATATTCTAAGTGTGGCCTAACTGAAGTTCTGTACAGCTGCAGCATGACTTGCCAATTTTTATACTCTATGCCCCGACCGATGAAGGCAAGCATGCCGTATGCCTACTTGACTACCTTATCCACCTGCGTTGCCACTTTCAGTGACCTGTACGCCCAGATCTCTCTGCCTGTCAATACTCCTAAGGGTTCTGCCATATACTGTATACTTCCCACCTGCATTAGACCTTCCAAAACGCATTACCTCACATTTGTCCGGATTAAACTCCATCTGCCATTTCTCCGCCCAAGTCTCCAAACGATCTATATCCTGCTGTATCCTCTGACAATCCTCATCACTATCCGCAACTCCACCTACCTTTGTGTCGTCCGCAAACTTACTAATCAGACCAGCTACATTTTCCTCCAAATTATTTAGATGATTTATTTATTTAATGCCTGGAACTTGCTGCCGGGGGAGGTGGTGGAAGCAGGTACAATAATGACGTTTAAGAGGCATCTTGACAAATACATGAATAGGATGGGAATAGAGGGATACGGTCCCTGGAAGTGCAGAAGGTTTTAGTTTAGGCAGGCATCAAGATCGGCGCAGGCTTGGAGGGCCGAATGGCCTGTTCCTGTGCTGTACTGTTCTTTGTTCTTTGTTCTTTGTATACTACAAAGAGCAAAGGTCCCAGCACAGATCCCTGCGGAACACCACTAGTCACATCCCTCCATTCAGTAAAGCACCCTTCCACTGCTACCCTCTGTCTTCTAGGACTGAGCCAGTTCTGTATCCATCTTGCCAGCTCACCTCTGATCCCGTGTGACTTCACCTTTTGTACCAGTCTGCCATGAGGTACCTTGTCAAAGGCTTTACTGAAGTCCATATAGATAATATCCACTGCCCTTTCTTCATCAATCATCTTTGTCACTTCCTCAAAAAACTCAATCAAATTAGTGAGACACGACCTCCCCTTCACAAAACCATGCTGCCTCTCGCTAATAAGTTTGTTTGTTTCCAAATGGGAGTAAATCCTGTCCCGAAGAATCCTGTCTAATAATTTCCCTACCACTGACGTAAGGCTCACCGGCCTATAATTTCCTGGATTATCCTTGCTGCCCTTCTTAAACAAAGGAACAACATTGGCTATTCTCCAGTCCTCTGGGACCTCACCTTTAGCCAATGAGGATGCAAAGATTTCTGTCAAGGGGCAAAGATTTCTGTCAAGGAAGCTCATACGCTCATAGCCGTGAGCCATTGTGACACATGAGTTGGGTGGACTCCTCCATTCTCAGTCCATGACCCCGCACTGCCTCAGGGAACTCCGACATGCGAGTTTCATCTCCTACTGCTGTTCCAGGGAGATCGTCCTTTCCAGTGACTTCTGAGGCCCTGCATCTGTGTCCAGCTGAGCAGGGCTGTGTCTGTCCTCCCTCCTCCAAGGAGAGTCAGAAGCTTTTTCCCAGGGTGGAAGAGTCAGTTACTAGGGGACATAGGTTTAAGGTGCGAGGGGCAAAGTTTAGAGGGGATGTGCGAGGCAAGTTCTTTACACAGAAGGTGGTGAGTGCATGGAACTTGCAGCCGGGGGAGGTGGTGGAAGCAGGTACGATAGCGATGTTTAAGAGGCATCTTGACAAATCCATGAATAGGATGGGAATAGAGGGATACGGTCCCCAGAAGTACAGAAGATTTTAGTTCAGACAGGCATCAAGATTGGCGCAAATCTGGAGGGCCGAATGGCGTGTTCCTGTGCTGTACTGTTCTTTGAGAGCTGACCACAGCTGCATCTACCTCTGGCACCTCCTCCTGCCCATTATTGGCATGTCTTTCACCCAGTGACACACTCCCTAGTTGCGCACAAGGACCCACCGACGTGAGAGTATCCGCGCTGGTGGACGGTGCATTTGTAAGGTGTGATAGTGCCCCTTCTGCTACTCTTGGGCTGCTGCTTGGGAGGGAGAGAGTCTCTGTGGCTGGACGCCTGCAGCTAAGGACGACACAAGAATAGCTCACAAGAGCTAGCCTTGGAGAGCAGAAGTCTCTGCAGTGCTGAGGCTTCCCAATGCAAATCAATTTTTGGCATGCTGTTGGACATGGTGAATATAATGTACCCCCTTAGGAGTGCATTTCCCTCTGTAATCACCATCTGTACCATGATTGTCCATTTTGCCAGGCCTGACTTCCTCCTGCAGTATAATGTGATGTAGGTTGTTGCTAGGTAGATATGTAAATAGACTGTAAGCATCATTACAGGATGTGATGTCACAGATTGTGCAGAGCCTTGTGTGAGGAGTATTGTAGTGGCAACCATAGCTGATAGACGTTTTATAAATATACTCCAGTTATCTTAACTTAGATTACTATCTTTATTCAGTACACAGAGTATGGCAACCTGGGTGTTACACCTCCTGGACAGCAATCCTGGCTATTTCCATTGCTCGACCCCCCCATGGATGTTATCACATGAAGGTAGGAAATGCCTCCTTCCGTTGGGGCCCTCTACATCACATTGTGTGCTTCTTTCTCCTGGATAGAAAAAAAAAGAGGGAGATAAAGGCACTGCTGTCCTGTATGGTCAATGCCAGCTGCTCCTATTCATTAGCGGCTCGATGTCTCAGTGATGACATGTCCTCAGCAGCACTATGGCTCTGGGTCAGAGGGGTTATTAAGTGCCCTGGACATGCACTGCTTCCATATTTAGGAGCAGCATAAGGCTCCTCAGCTGGTCGCTCTGCTGGAGGGTGAATACCCAGAGGCTTGTCCTGAGGGTTGGGGGGTGCCACTCACCTTGCCAGAGCATATGAGGTCATTGAACCATTTCTGACTGGATTCAGGATCTCCGGATTACACTCCTGCTGCTCACAATCGCTGCAATGTTCTGCCAAGCCTGTTTTGTTTGTGCAGGTGGCCTCCTCCTTCTACCCTCTGGGAAGAGGGCCTCCCTCCTCTCCCTTACCGCCTCCAAGTCTGCATTGAACCTAGGGAAGCTCTGACCCGGGCTCCAGGCCTCTGACTCCCCAGGGTCATCTTGAAAGGGAAAGCAGGTTGACTTCAACAGCAGCCACATGGCTACCATGGTCTGTTTAAATCAGGCACAGTCTTTAGAAGTCCTGCCTCCATTTTCACCCCCACAGCTGCTAATTAGACAGCAAATCTTTCTCCATATCAATTAAGAGGTCACCCCTGTCAATAATGTGCATTATTTGTGTTTCCCCCAGTGATGGGATCAAAGCCCGGAAATCATCTCGGCTCATAATACCTGCCCCAACTGGAAAATTCAGCCCAATGTTTCCATAGGACCATAGAAAGGTTATGGCACAGAAGGAGGCCATTCAGCCCATTGTGTCTGCACAGCTGAAAAACTAGCCGCCCAATCTAATCCCACCTTCCAGCACCTGGTCCGTAGCCTTGCAGGTTGCAGCACTTCAGGTGCAGGTCCAGGTACCTTTTAAATAAGTTGAGGGTTTCTACCTCCACCACCGATCTGGGCAGTGAATTCCAGACACCCACCACCCTCTGGGTGCAAAGGTCTTTCCTCATGTCCCCTCTAATCCTTCTACCAATCACCTTAAATCTGTGCCCCCGTAATTGACCTCTCCGCTAGGGGAAACAGGACCTTCCTCAAGGCACACCCTAAGAGAATGGGAACAGGGGACCAGGGAGTTCACTTTCCAGAGTCAAGCCCCTAGCACCAGTGCTGCAAGAAGTTCAATGATCTCACAGGTGGTCAATGTCAACTGCTCCACCAACCTCTCATGTTGCTCAATGCATTACACTCCCATCACTTACCCATCAGCAATCTCTAGCAATCAGGAATCAGGGCTAACATTCACATACTCTACACCAGCACCCCACCCGCCTTACGCCTACCAATGCTACCAGCATTACACCCACCTCATGCTGCTTCCACATACCTCCAGCTATTAAGCTACAACAGGCACATTGCACAAACACATTGCGGCACAGCCACTGACATTCTTCCCTCTTTGCAGGTCAAGGTGGTGCATAACAGGAGGGAACAAAGCAGAACCGGAGGGGAGCAGGCATGCCTGCATCACCTGAACCCTCTGGAAGAGAGGATGCTCCACATCATGGGGTTGCCTGTGACAGGCGCCAATACATCTGGAATATTCAAGAACTTTCAGGATGACGATAGGTTCCTGCCTTCTGCCCTTTCTCAAATCCCATTTCACCCTCATCCTGCTATGTGGCATAAAGTGCAAGCTGCAGATGGTGTGACCATGGACCTCTTACTTTCCACCACCCCCCCCCCCCCCCGCCCCCCCCCCACCACCCCATCTTCCCTCACCCCAACTCTCCCTTTTTCTAATTATTCTTTCAGGCATTCCACCAATTGCTGTAAATCAGGAGGTGGAAGGAAGAGAGGAACTTGGTGAAATTGCAATCACCAGGTAAGCGGTGCTGACCAAACTGATGGAGCAGCAGGCTGACAAGTCCCCAGGTCCTGATGGACTTCATCCTAGGGTCAAAAGAGGTGGCTGATGAGGCAGTAGATTCTGGTAAGGTTCCATCAGACCGGAAAGTGGCAAATATAACCCCTCTATTCAAGGAGGAGGGGGACAGGGAGGCTGAACACAGGTAATTAAAGGCCAGTTAGCTTGATGTCTGTCATGGGGAAGGTGTTAGAATTGATTAAGGAGGTTGTAGCTGGGCACTGAGAAAAACTCAAGGTAATCGAGAATAGTCAGCATGGTTTTGTGAAGGGGAAATCATGTGTAACCAATTTGTTGGAGTTCTTTGAAGGAGTGACATGCGCTGTGGATAAAGGGGAGCCTGTTGACGTACTGTACTTGGATTTCCAGAAGGCATTTGACAAGGTGCCACGTAAAAGGTTATTGCACAAAGTAGGAGCTCATGGTGTTGGGGGTTAAATATGAGCATGGATAGAAGATTAGCTGGCTGGCAGAAAACAGAGAGGATGCATAAATGGGTCCTTTTCTAATTGGCAGAATGTGATGAGTGGAGACCCGCAGGGGTCTCTGCTGGGGCATCAACTTTTTACAATTTAGATCAATGATTTAGATGAGGGGAGCGATGGCATGGTAGCCACATTTGCAGATGACACAAAGATAGTTAGGAAAGTATGTTGTGAAGAGGACATAAAAGGAGGTTGCAGACCAATATAGATAGGTTGAGTGAGTGGGCAAAAATTTGGTAGATGGAGTATAATGTGGGAAAATGTGAAATTGTTCACTTTGGCAGCAAGAATAAAAAAGCAGAGTATTACTTTAACGGAGAACGACTGCAGAATTCCGAGGTGCAGAGGGATCTAGGTGTTCTAGTGCAGGATCACAAAGTTAGTATGCAGGTGCAGCAGGTAGTAAAGGCTAATGGAATGCTATCCTTCATTACGAGAAGAATTGAAAATGAAAGTAAGGATGCTATGCTTCAGTTATACAGGTTATTGGTGAGACCACATCTCAAATACTGTGTGCAGTTGTGGTCTCCTTATTTAAGGAAGGATGTGAATGCGTTGGAGGCTATTCAGGGGAGGTTTACCAGTTTGATACTTGGAATGAGTGGTTTGTCTTATGAGGAAAGGCTGGACAGACTGGACTTGTTTTCACTGGAGTTTAGAAGAGTGAGGGGAGACTTGATTGAAGGTATAAGATCTTGAACAGTCTTGACACGGAGGATGTGGAAAGGATGTTTCTTCGTGTGGGTAAGTCCAGAACTAGGGGGCACTGTTTAAAAATTAGGGGTCGCCCTTTTAGAACAGAGATGAGGAGAAATCTTCTCAGACTGTTGTGCGACTTTGGAACTCTCTGCCTCAGAAGATGATGGAGGCGGGGTCATTGAATATTTTTAAGGCGGAGGTAGATGGATTTTTGTTAGGCAAGGGAATCAAAGGTTATCAGGGGTAGATGGAAGTGTGGAATTTGAAACAAACAGATCAGCCACGATCTTATTAAATGGCGGAGCAGGCTCGAGGGGCTGAATGGCCTACTTCTGCTCCTAATTCGTATGTTTGTAGGTACCCAAGAACTGCTGCCTGGCCAGTCACTGCAGTCACATAATGAAGGGCAAGAGCAACACCAGATCTATGATGAAGAAGCACTGTCATTTGATCTGACATACGCAGCCACCAGCTCAGTTCCTGATGCTGCATGTACCAGAGAATACAATAGTCCTTTTCACTATGAACATTCAATCTCTCTATACCTCTATTCTCCACCAGGATGGTTTGAGGGATCTCTGCTTCTTCCTTGAAGAGAGCCCCAACCAGTCCCCATCCACCACCACCCGCCTCCGCCTGGCTGAACTTGTTCTCACATTGAACAACTTCTCCTTCAACTCCACTCACTTCCTTCAAGTAGAAAAGGTGTTGCTATGGGTACTTGTATGGGTCCTAGTTATGCCTGTCTTTTTGTGGGATGTGTCAAACATTCCTTGTTCCAGTCCTACTCAGGCCCTCTCCCCTACTCTTTTTCCAGTACATTGATGACTGTATCAGTGCAGTTTCCTGCTCCCACCCCGAACTGAAAAACTATCAACTTTGCTTCCAATTGCCACCCTTCTCTCACCTTTACATGGTCAGTCTCCGACACTTTCCTTCTCTTCCTCTACTTCTGTCTCGATCTCTGGGGATAGGCTGTCTACTAATATTCATTATAAGCCCACCAACTCCCACAGCTACCTTGACTACACTTCTTCACACCCTGCCTCCTGTAAGGACCATTCCATTCTCCCAGTTTCTCTGTCTGACACATCTGCTCTGATGATGCAATCTTCCACGACAGCGGTTCTAATATGTCTTCCTTTTTCCTGAACCGAGGATTCCCCCCACTGTGGTTGACAGGGCCCTCAACCATGTCCAGCACATTTCCCGCACCTCTACCCTCACCCCTATCCCTCCCAGAACCGTGACAGGGTTCTCCTTGTCCTCACTTTCCACCTCACCAGCCTCCACATCCAAAGGATAATCCTCCACCATTTCCACCACGTCTAGTGTGATGCCACTACCAAATGCATCTTCTCCTCCCCTCCCTTGTCCTGTCAGCATTCCAAAGGGATTGTTCCCTCTGCAACACCCTGGTCCACTCCTCCATTACCCCCAACACCTCGACCTCTTCCAATGCAATCGCAGGAGGTGTAATAACTGTCCTTTTACCTACTCTCGCCTCACTTTCCAAGGCTCCAAACACTCCTTTCAGGTGAAGCAGCGATTTACTTGTACTTCTTTCAATGTAGTATAATTTATTTGCTGCTCACAATGTGATATCTCCTACACTGGGGAGACCAAACGCGGACTGGGTGACTGCTTTGTGGAACACCTCCGCTCAGTCCAAAAACATGACCCCGAGCTTCTGGTTGCTTGCCATTTCAACCCACACCCCTGCTCTCGTGCCCCCATATCTGTCCTGGGCTTGCTGCAGTGTTCCAGGTAACATCAACATAAGCTCGAGGAACAGTATATCATTTACCGATTAGGCATGCTGCAGCCTGCCAGACTGAACATAGAGTTCAATAATTTCAGACCATGATGGGCCCCCCCTATTTAGTTACATTTTCTTTATTTTTTTAAATTTATTTATTTTATTTTAGTTTGTTTCTTCGCTCATTTTCTTTTTGTCACTGTTTTGTGTTTTGTGCCAGGGCTGTTCATTTTTCGGTCAATTAACATCCTCTCTGCACGAACGTTTGTCTTTCAGCACACCACTAACATACCATTTGCCTTTACTGCATGAGCTTCTGGTCAGTTATTCTCTGTGACCTTGTCCTATCAACATCTTCCCTTTTGTTACCTCTTGCCCCACCCCCACTTTATTTACTTAAAACCGATTACATTTCTAACCTTTGCCAGTTCTGATGAAAGGTCACGGACCTGAAACGTTAACTCTGCTTCTCTCTCCACAGATGCTGCCAGACCTGCTGAGTATTTCCAGCATCTGCAATATTTTGCTTTTATTTATACTACTATGGAGTTGGGATCTGTGTTAAACTCCAGAAAGCTTGTTATAAAAAGGATAAGGCTGGAGCCTGTAATTACTCAGTTTTGCATTTACTGAGTAGAGTAAATGGATTACAAACATGTAGATCTTCACACAAATCCCTCTCCCAGTCCCAGTGAGTGTCTGCTTTTAAAGTGCTCAACTAAAACCCCAATTAACTCCATTCACCTGCATATAATCACACAATTTACAGATACCCTTCTTTCTTTTACAATACAACTTCGATTAACATGCTCAAAGAATATTTCAAAATAAAATCAAAATTAAATTCCATAATGGGCACCAAGGTTTTTTTTTAAACAGTGTGAGACGCCCCTCATCCAGCACCTCCAACAATTCCTTTGCACTTGCATTTCTCTTTGTGAAACAACTGGATAGCTGATGACTTGCATCTACCCATTTAAGTTTGGAGATTTCCTTTCTCTCCAGCATTTGTTTCAATCCAGAGAGGTCCATACCTAGTCTTATCTCACTGACACTTATTGTAAAGTGTACATTGCCCCACAAAGAATGATCAACACAACAACAATTGGTATCCTATCTTCAGGATGTCCCTTGCTTTTGACAAATAGAACCCCATGTCCAGTGCCTCCACAAGACTCTGTTTCCACAGGTAATGTGCTTTTAACAAACCATTTATTTTCTTAGTCTCCCAAGTAAAATAAAAGGACAAAATTTCCCATTTTCACCCATCAGAAAGCCAGCTGCACTCGAATATCTATCATGATTAGCATGTGAAGCATCACTAAAAATTATTAGCTTCTTGTTCTTTGGGTCACCTAAGAATGGGAACTTCAGTACACCTTTCTCCAGATTTAGTATATTCAACATTATATTTGCCCTTCAAACATTCTCAACTTTTGGTTGTTTCATCATCGTGCTCAACTCCAGCACATCAAAACTAACATCAGGCCTAGTCTGAGAGCTCAACCAGTTTAATTGACCCACCAGGCTCTGCAATTGCTCAATCTCTACTTTAGATATATCATCTTTCTGTGATGACCTAACACGATTAACCGGGATGGGAGTAACACTCTAAGATTGTTTACTCCAACTTATTCTGCTTAATATCTAAACCAATACATTTAAAGGCCCCACAAGCCTGACACCCAATCTTAAATTCTGCCTTAATCTTAACATTTCTCAAAATCCACAGTACCACCTCATAAGAAATCAACGTGCATCATGAAGATGCCTGAAAGTTTCCCTTTATGTTACCAATAAAACATCGCAGGATCTGCATTTAGTTGAACACAACCAATTTTCAACAAAACAGATCTCACCGAGAAATACCACACCCTGAAACATCATTAAGGCCATAGACGCATTTGTTCAGTTTCCATAACTTTCTTTCTGTATCTGCTGCCACTTTAGGTGGTTTCAGATACTTTTCAGAGAGAAGTGTATCACATTGCAGAAATGCAGCTTTTATGTCAATGGATCTACATTCCCATTGTTCGGACCAGGTGAGAAGGAGGTCTAGAGTCTCTTTCAGCCTTCACCTGGTCTTACTGTAATAGGCTTTATTTTAAACACACCGTGTTTGAGCTCCCACTTGGTGAATTCTTGTTCACCACTTTCGAATTATTTGGCAAAGAAATGAGAACAAACAGGCTTTCTTAGGTTTAAAGAAAAGTGAAATTTATTAAACTTAAACTCTAATTCAGTTAACGTCTACGATACATGACGTGCCCACGCTAGCATGCATACATGATACACACGCGGATAGGGATAGAAAAGAGAAGAAAAAATAAAGTGGAAAAGTTTGAGGCAATCTCTGAGGAGGGTTTTTTTGTTACTGTGCTTCGAGCTTGATTGAAGATATGGTCTTGCTTTCGTTGGGGCCCAGTATTCTTCTTAAACCTTGCTCACTGCAGGAGACTTTTCTTTTAGGGTTCACGTGTCTTCAGTGGATTTTGGAGTTCCGTGAGAAAGCGATGGGAGCAGATAGGAGAGGCTTTGTTCAATCCAAGAACCAAGAGCTTTCTGCCAATTCAAACACAGAAACACTGTCTCTACAATTTAAAACTCCAAGTTGGCCGGCAGGATAGTCACGTGACTAGTATAACCACTTCTGGCTTTGTGTATTGGTGTGTCAGGGAATGGTCCTTTGTTCCAACACTGGCTGCGAATATGCAAAAATGTCCTTCCAGCCAGGGGCCTGCAATCCCTAGTAATAGGCCTTTTTTTCTTCCCAGCAACAATTTGAAATTGGAATGTCCATGTGGTGAAATTAACATGCCTCATTCTTGGCAGGTGGGGGCCTGCATGACACCATGAATATGTGGCCAAAAGAGTCAAAAAGATTTTCAAGATTACGTTTCCAGCTGTGGGAGAGTTCACTGTAACTTTGGTATCCTCCAATCGTTCTTCAAAACCCCTCGCAACTAACCTCGCTTTAACATTACAAGTTCCATTGGGAAGGACTTTCAGTACAAATCCATCTATGTGACAAGGTCAGCTGTCCCCTATCTGGTACCTCAGAATAGACTCCAGTCACTGTCCAACTCTAATTCTTTATGTTTTGATTCTCTTATTAGTTTATCCTCAAGTTTATTGGCAGCCACTAAAACTTCATGATCATGAGGACTTCTGCTTCTAGTTCTATTCGGACACTGCCCTCTAGCCTTAGTTTCATTGTGGAATCTGTTCATACTATAGCCTCTATTAGCACTTTGATGCCTTTTGGAACTATTGCTAGAAGATCTCCCTCGCACTTTATCAGAGGCTCTTTCTCCAGTATGTGATCACTTCCAGACCCACTATCAAAACTTGCACTGGGCTTTCTTACCCTCCAATCTTGCACCCCATTCTACCAGTCCATGGCTCTGGCTTCTTGGCCATCATCTTGATGATTTAACCAATATTTAACCTTGCCTGTAGATTTTCCTGCACGCCCCACAATTGTCGCATGCCTCCATTTACCTGCAATGAAAAAGACACCACTCTGGAATATGTCACCGGAGTACCTACTCGAGGCAATTGGCCTTTGGATGCGATAGCTCTTTCCTGAGCATCATGATCGGTTACATTACTATCCAACTCTTGATCTGTCTGTGGCTCAGGACCTTCATCACAAAACACATGAGTATTTGAAGTACAAGGTGCCTCTGTTCCCTCTATCAGCTGCTCAGATTCTGAGATTTTGTAATCAACCCTGATTAATTACGAAGAATGAACCTTAACAGTTTGATTTCCATGCTTGATAACTACTGTCTTACCATCCTGACCGATTACCTTACCAGGACCCTTCCGTTCCCTATTGCCCTCTCTTTTTATAATAGACCATATCTCTGGAACTAAATTCTGCCTCATATGGCCGTATATGATGCCTCAGAGCTCTGTGAATTTTTTCCAGAGACCTCAGCCTTGATGAAAGCCTGTCTCCCTGCATGTAAAGCATTCAAATGTGTAGAAAAAAAATGGAACTAATTGTGGTACCTTCTAGAGCAGGAGGACTGTCACACAGTACAGAAGGCAATTTGGGATTCCGCCCATAGGGACTATATCCTTCAGCCATCTGAAGTGAATTCTTCGCATGAACCGCCCATGCCAGGGCAGTTGTCGTCTGAGCAGCTGAACTGCAAGTTAAGATTTTATGTAACATTTCATCCACCACTGCACGATTCCTTTCTCAAAGCCCATTGCTGAAATGACTTTCAGCTGCAGTATTTATAACTGCAATGTTCATGTTTTCACACATATCCCTGAACTCGTCATTGGCAAATTCCCTTCCATTAGTAGTCAGAAACTTAGCTGGTGCCCCAAGCCCAGTCCCTATCCATCTCTCCACATTTTGTCTATAATCACCCTTTTGTCCTTACTATTTATTGTTGTAGAAAGACTAAATCTAGTTGCTAGGTCTATAAAATGTAGAATGAAAATATTCTTGTCTTTGTCCCATACCTTTAAATCCATGGCAACTACCTCGTTAAAGTCACGTGCCAATGGAAGACTGACAATAGGATGTGATGGTGTCTTCTGATACTTTTTACAAATCTCACCTGTTATCCTCATATACTCACCAATCACACTTACATCTTTTAGTAGGGTTTTTAATCTCTGACAAGAATGAGCAAACTGTCTGTGCAACTTTAAGACAATTTGCCTTTTATCTCTCATTTGTAATACCTGATGCCATCAACACTTCTCTAATACTCTGATGAGAAATATTAGGTTTTGTTCAGGGGATACAATAATGCCCTGACTGGGTAAATTGCAAATTCACTGGCTTCCCAAAAACAATTGTCTTATCATACTCCATATCAAGTTTCATCTGTGCCTTTTTCATTGCAGGCTTACTCAAGAGTAAAGGTCTCTCACTGGAGACTACATCAGTACTGATTAAAGTGATTTATCCCAGCTATTTTACATGGGATTACTCCTCCCTTCAGTGACTTCAATGTGCTGTCATCACCAAGCCTAAAGCTGGTAGTACTTTTATGCTCTATCTTGCATTGATCCTTATTACTGAGTGAGTCCAGATAACACTGTCAACGTACAAGCACTATCCAGCAGCACAAAGTTGAACGAACCTGCAACCAACACATTCATCACAGGACTAAAACTCCTTGTGACCATTACAATTCCTTCAGATCCATCAGTATCTTCCTCTTCTGTGTCATGTGTTATTTCAAAGACTCTGCTCCTCCGCTTAGGGCAGTTCATTGCATAATGATACTTTGAGTCACATCTGAAGCACCCATTAACTGTTCCTTGGGCATTCCTGGGATTAATTCACCTTTGATTGCTGTTCCAACCCTGAATTCTACTGTAATATTGTGATTTCATCCTCATTCCTCCTGTCTTTAACTCTTCCATTGTACTTAGGCCTGCTTCTAGTACCTGGATTATTTCTAAATCTTGTAAACATTGAGTCCTCCATTCTTTGTGTCCCACTTGTTCTACCAGGAGTGTGGGAAATGACTGTTTCCCCAGGAAGTTTTTTTATAAGGCTGCAGAGATTTGGTCCAACAGGGAGTCTTTGTCCAAGAACCGAAATCCAGTTAGAACCAGGAGCCTGTCCATATGCAACACCCTAGCACAATCTAGCAATTTAAACCAGGAATCTCCAAATTGAATTTCCTCAGTCTTTTATACAGTCTATTAAAGTCCATTATATATTCCTCCAAAATCTATCGAAGTCTGAATATGCTTCATACACATTCAATAGGTTATCTTTCTTGTAAGTTTCATCCAAAAATCCTAACAGAAGATCCAACCCTTCATCAGTATCCAACTGATGAGCATCCAGTTCAGAAAACACTTTACTTCTGATGTTACTTTTGGTAGGAAGTGACAACGCCAAGGCCATACCTTGTTTCCTGCTTGGTGGAAATGTAACCTGCGTCCACGTATTCACTTCATTCTTCCATTGGTCATAGGGTTCAGACGCCAAAAAAAACAGAGGATAATCATACCCTGAAAATTTGTACTTGCTTTCTGCAACATTTTTCACAATGGCCCTTGAGATTTTAGTTTTCTATTCAAAATAAAATTTCTATTTTCCAACCTTCAACCTTAGGCAACCATCCTCTGCTACTATGTTAAGCTCCAGATAGCTTGCTATAGAAGGATAAGGCAGGAGCCTTAATTGCTGAGTTTCACATTTATTGTGCAGAGTAAAAGGATTGAAAACATTTAGCTCTTCACACAAATCCCAGTCCCAGTCAGTGTCTGCTTTTAAGTGCTCAACTAAAACCCAATTAACTCCCTTCACCTGCATATAATCACACAATTAACAACCTGCACGTGATGAGTCAGTTGTTTGAGAATGGCCTGACAAATACATGTGCTCTCTCCTCCTGTTTCTTTCTGGTCAGTGAGAAGATGATAAAGTCCCCTTTCGTTCCATATTAGGGCCTCTGTGATCTCAATGATGCTGTGATGGATGGAGAACTGTGAGATGTTTCTGATGTCACCTGCTCCCACCTGGAAGGATCCACTGGTGTATAAATTTAGGGCAACGGTGACCTTGACAGCCACAGGCAGTGTGGCTGCAGGTTGTGACTCAGTTCAGTGACCACCTCCTTGGTGAAACACAGGTGTCTCACACTGCTCCTGGTTGAGGTGAAGGTAGGAGAAATTCTCCCTAAAGACCCTCGGTGCGTAGAACCTTCTATTGAGAGTACTCCTCCTCCTCGCTATGAGCACTGCTTCCCCTCTCTGCCGCCTAAGCCCCATTTTCATATTATGCTGCGGCCCAAGACTGCAACTATAGTACCCACCACTGAAGCAAGTTTTCTCTGGACAGCACAGAAAACTCCTCTAACTTCCTTGGCAGCATCCCTTGAAAATCCAAAAAGTTACGAAACTCCTCCAACAACACAATGTACAGTACTTTCACAAACTACACCAGCAAAGGTAAGTCAAAAGCACCTCACCTGGAAGTTGGATGATTATCCCTTTAAATAATGCCAGTGGTGGTGGAAGGTTCCTTGTACAGCTCAACACATGTTCAGCTGAAATTATTGAAGAGGGTGTTAACTGGATCCGCATAGTCAAAAATGGCAGATCATGTGTCAAATCAGCGTTAGAGGCTGTTTGACATTATAATTTGCCTACTCTGCATGCACCCAACACATGCATAGCATGCCCACGTTAACACCCTATCAGTCACGGCCATGCCAGAGGTGGCTAGAAGCGTTCCAGCTGCCATTATTTCTCTTCAGGGATTCCATAGTGCTGTTACCAGTAGCACTACAGAGACTAATTTTGTGGCCAAAGAATTTAAAGGTTTCGGTATTCATCTGAACTTGAAACTGCCCACTAACTGCCAATATTACAGTCATGATTTTGACCAGTCTATGAATTTTTAGTTTCACTAATGATGGAAAAAAACAGAAGAATGTATACTGCAACTGCTTACTAAAATGAATGTTAATCTTCTTTATATGGAGTCTTAGGTCTTATAGGATCTTGCATTTTGCTAATGCTAAAACACTTCATTAAGGAGCTGCATTACGAAGAAAAATTACTTACCATCCTGGTGAATAGATTTCAAAAAATCTTCCTCCTCACAATGGAATTCAATAAAAGTCCTATGGATAAGAAAAATTTCAGAGTTCTCATTCAAGCAAATATTTCACAAGGATGATAGATGTTATTAAGGTAGAAAAACACTTCAAATTAGTGAAGAGTGTAAATGAGCTGAGGAGGGTACACAATTTTTGCTCTGTGCCTTTCTTTTATCAGTGTCACCTCTTCTAGTGGCTTTCAGATTAATGATATCTGAACTAATCATATATACTCTAACAAAGTACTGCTGAAAAGAATGTAATTCTTAGCAATTGAAGCTGAATAATGGGAAATAGATAGCGGATTGAAAGAAGATTACTTTAATCTTTTTATTGGAGCATACCATATGTATCTAATGGTAATGGAAATAAAGATGGCCTTCATCAACTGGACAAATAATTTTCCCCATTAAGTCTGTGGTAGTTCAACACATCAGAACACATACCGGCACATTACCCCTAGCATTAAACTTATCCTCGTGCTCCTGCGCAGAGTTACCCCAGTGACTGTGGCATGGCTGGTGGAAGGCTGTTGACTTTCAAAGGGGCAGACTACATTAACCCTGTTTCTCTCTCCACAGATGCTGCCAGACTTGCTGAGTAGTTCCAGCATTTTCTGTTTTTATTTCTGTTATCCTTGGTGTCCTGGCCAATAATTATCCCTTTATCATCACAAAAACAATTTATCCAGTCATTGTCACGGTGTTGTTGCTGGGATCTTGCTGTGCACAAATTGGCTGCTGCATTACCTACATTACAACAGTGACTACACTTTAAAAAGTATTTCATTCACTGTAAAGTGCTTTGAGACATCCTGTAGTCGTGAAACCTGCTAGATAAATGCAAGTCTTTTCTTTTTCTGTAGGCTACTCCATTGAAATCCTCATCTGAATCCTCTGCAGCAGAACTCATGTGCGACCTCTCCCTCCAGCATTCTGGCACTTGTGCACCTTGTCCCTACCTTGTGTCCTGTCTGTCACCATATGCAGTTCCTTCCTCTAAGCTATCATTTAAAGTACTCGCAGTGTAAGTATCTGAGCTGGTGGCTGTGTATGTGAGAGTCAGTGACAGTATTTCTTTTTCACCACTGTAATCCTGGTCTTCCACCACTTTCACTTCCACCACTGTCTGGCCAGATTGTAGTTCTTGGGTATCTGAAAGGAGAAGGGCAAAACGGTCGGGTTGTAATGAGGGGAGGGTTGGAAAGCAGGAGATGCATGCTTATGTCATCTACCACTTGTAAATCAGAAGAGATTGTGGGATGAGTGGTAGGTGGTATGTGAGAAGGAGGACTAGGTATGAGGATATTGTCACCTTCAATGGTTTCACTGCCTTTATGGATCATGGCCTCAGTCATGGTCACTCCAATGATGACGACCACCTTCTTCTTAATGGAGGAAGGACATGCAGCCTCACTGCTAAGATGCTGCTGCCTCCAGTTATGTGCCACCTTGCTCTGCAAGAGACAGGGAAGTCTGTCAGTGTGTGGTGCAATCTGTTTGGGTGATGGTTGTCAGGGTTGAACAGCTGAACAAGATGTGGGTGTGATGCTTGCAGCAGTGCCAAGTGTGTGAGGGTGAGGTGAAGCAATGAATGTTAGGTATGAGTCATGCTCGATAGAGAACATTGGTAGCTGAGTAATGGGGTGTGGTGAATTGATCAGTGTCTGAGGCTAGTGCTTCAGTTGTAACAATATGACAGTTGAAGATGCATTCACTGACCTTGACCATTCGGGCGAAGTCTTTGAACTTCTTGTGGCACTGCATCCAGGTCCTCAAGGTTACACTGCTGGCATTGACCACAATGGCTATCTGGCCCCACTGCCTTTGCAATACCTGTCTGGAGGGCTACTGGTCCCCTGTGGATAGAGGCCATCTCTCTTCCTCCTGCACCAAGGACACCAGTGCACTGTCTGAGAAACATGAAGCATGCTCACTGCCCTGTTGCACTATTAGTCACTCTTCTTGCAGGGCAGACATTCTTTCCCAACCACTTCCAGAACATGTTGCAGCCAGAATTCACCTCCTCTTTAACAGGTGCAAGTTGACTTAATGGTGCTAGCCTTGCATGAATTTGGGCCTCCAGCTGAGACATGCAGCCACTCAACAGACTCCCCAAAGCCTGTCTACCATCTACAAGACACAAGTCAGGAGTGTGATAGAATATTCTCCACTTGCCTGGATGACTGCAGCTCCAACAACACTCAAGAAGCTCGACACCATCCCGGACAAAGCAGCCTGCTTGATTGGCACACCATCCACAATCTTAAACATTCAGTTCCTCCACCACTAGCTCACAGTTGCAGCGGTGTGTACCATAGGGTAGGCGATGGCGTAGTGGTATTATCACTGGACTAGTAACCCAGAGACCCAGGGTTTTTCTCTGGGGACATGGGTTCGACTCCCACCACAGCAGAAAGTGGAATTTGAATTTAATTAATAAATCTGGAATTAAAAGCTAGTCTAATGATGGCCATGAAACCATTGTCGATTGTTGTAAAAACCCATCTAGTTCACTAATGTCCTTTAGGGAAGGAAATCTGCTGTCCTTACCTGGTCTGGCCTACATGTGACTCCAGATCCACAGCAATGTGGTTATCTCTTACATGCCCTCTGAAATGGCCTAGCAAGCCACTCAGTTGTACCTAACAGCTACGAAGTCAATAAAAAGGAATGAAACCGGACGCACCACCTGGCAATCTCCCTTCCTAACAGCACTGTGGGCATACCTACCCCAAATGGACTGCAGCGGTTCAAGAAGGCAGCTCACCACCACCTTCTCAAGGGCAATAAATGCTGGCCTGGCCAGTGACGCACACATCCCATGAATGAATAAAAAAATATGCAAGACACATTGCAGCAACTCACCACGCCTCCTTCAACAGCATCTTCCAAACTCGTGACCTCTGCCATCTAGAAGGACAAGGGCAGTAGACACATGGGAACACGACCAACTGCAACTTCCCCTCCAAGTCCCTTGCCAACCTGACTTGGAACTATATCGCTGTTCCTTCACTGTCGCTGGGTTAAGATCCAAAAACTCCCTTCTTAACAGCACTGTGAGTGTACCTATATCAGATGGACAGCAGCAATTCAAGAAGGCGGCTCACCACTATCTTCTCAAGGGCAATTAGGGATAGGCAACAAATGCTGGCCTCGCCAGTGGCACTCATATCCCATAAAAGAATTTTTTTTAAATTAGCGCTGGGCTGCCCACTACAATCATTTAAATGATCAGGCAGCATGTAGTTTGTGTGCTGCCTGCTTCGAAAGCCAAGTGTATGGGTTACTTGTGCAGAACAATCCCAGCACCCATTTTCAGGCCTGTCCAATTTTCCCCCAGTAGCTTGTATTTATGTGACATCTTTCACAGCCTCAGGACATCCCAAAATGATTTAAAGCCAGTGAGATACTTTTTTCAAGTGTAGATACTGTTGGAATATAGGAAACAAAGATGTTTCTGAAGTGAAAAAATTTGCAGGGCCACGGGGAAAAGGTAGGGGGGCTAGTTGCAGAGAGCCGGCACGGGCATGATGGGCCGAATGGCCGCCTTCTGTGCTGTAACCATTCTATGATTCTAATGCAGCAGCCAATTTGCACACACCAAGATTCCACAAAGAGATAACAATCAGATAATTTATTTGATGATGTTGGTTGAGGGATAAATATTGACCAGGACACCAGGGAGAACTCCTCTACAGTTCTTCATGGGATCTTTTATGTCCACCCCAGAGAGCAAGCGGGGTCTTACTTTAACATTTCATCTGAAAAATAGCACCTCCAACACTGCAGCACTCCCTCAGTCAGCCTATTTTTTGTGCTCAAGTCTTTAGAGTGGGACTTGAACCATAACCTTCTGATATGAGAGTGCTACCAATTGAGCCACAGCACACAGACCTTATGTGTTAAGGCTTTGCATATAAATGAGCTGTAGTCACAGAACAAAATTAAATCTTAAGAGGAAAATGTGTACCCAAAGTCTCAATGTAACTTTCATTTTGAGACTGAACTTTCAAATGCACGAGAGCACTGAAAAATCTCAGGAGCTTCTAATTAGAAAGTGAATGTAGGAACTCCTTGAGGAGAATATCGCACAGATTATCTTTGTGCAGTGCCAATTGAAAATCTATCTTCCTAGCCCTTAGTTTATATTGTAGAAGTTTCATGTGCATGCCAATTACTTTGTAAAGTGCTGTGAAGAGGCAGTCTAATGCCATTTGTTCCTGTAGATCACACCACAGACATTTGGCTGGAAATCACTAATAGGAAATGAAAGCATTCACCTGTCCGCACTGCACCACTCCTCGATGGTTACATCTAAACTACCAAACTCAAATAGAAATACCAATGTCAACATGAACCTTAGCTCATTATTAGTCTTTTATTTGCCTTTGAACTAATCAATCTAATTACTAAATTTGAACATGCTTAGCAACTGCATTCAAAATGCTAGGTGCTCCTTGTTTGAATTAAAAATTAATTTGAAAAAGAGGCATGAACGATCACTGGCGTAATGTTCATGTTGAACTTCTAAATTGACTAAATTAGCATGTGTCTCGCATTAATTAGAAATGCTTTGACCCTGCTTTGGAGATAGAGAGGGGCTGGGCCACAAAGAGGTTTATAAGCAAGGATGAGTGTTTTAAATTTGGGGGACCAGAAGTCAATATAGATCAGTAAGGATAGGGGTGACGGATGGACGGACTGGAGACGGAGGATGGAAGGCCAGAAGGACATTAGAAAAGACTAGTCGGGATATGACAAAGGCATGGATGAGGGTTTCAGCAGCAAATGGACTGAGGTAGGGGTCAAGCTAGACTCTGATGAAAAGGAAATGTGTTGGAAGCCTAGTGCGAGTTTAGATCAGATACCAAGATTGCAGTCAGCCTGAGACAATGGCTGGGGAAGGGGAAGTGGTGGCAAGGGTACTGACTTTATGGCTGGGGCTCAAGATGATGGCTTCAGTCTGCTCAAAGCTTAGCTGGATAAAATTGCAACAGATCCCAGATTGATTATTGGACTACCAATCTGATAGTATAGAGGCAAAAACTATTTAATTCACACAGGTACCCACAATTATTGGTAAAATGAACTAGATGTATTTAACATTCATCTTGAATGTTCTTAAATCCACACAATGTACTGTTTTTTTTTTCAAATTGCCAACTGACAGTTTTTCAGATGGCCACTCAATTTTATCACCAATCATTTGCTCTAATCACGCAGGGGCCGAGAAATCAACTGCTTTCCTGGCCCCCATGACAACTGTGAGACATGGGACTGGAAAAGCTAAAGTCAATGTAAAAAGTCATGGGTTAACTTATTCAGTCACCTTGAAACAGTGGTCGTGATCGTAGACTTTTATTCAGGGCTGTTTGCAGCTGTACATCGATTTTTAAGTGGCAGATGTTTTGGAACTGATTAGCAGTTTTTCGATAGATTGAAGTTTGGCATCTATATCTCCACCTTGCATGGATAGTTGTTGTTTCTTGTTCCTCCATATTAAAATCCATTGCATTGCCATCTGCTTAACTGGTTTGGATTCTTTTCAATGTGTTTTATTTCCCTTATATTTGTCCCTGGACACTAAGCTTGGCACTATCAGCAAATTCTATTTTGCAGTTATGAGGAGTGAGAGTAGCATCTTCAAATGTGAATGTGAAACTAACCGCCTTATATTATTCACAAAGTTAAAAAAGAAAGCATATGTTTATTTTGTAGCCATTTGTTGTCTGCAAAAAAGATTGACAAAATCTAAAAGTGCAAGCAATTACAAAAGAATCAGCCTGTAATATAATGTAGTATGTAATATAATTTGATTTTCATATTCTGCTACTGAACACATGAAGTCTTTAGGCTGGACTTTATTTCAGTGATGGAGATCCCGGTGGTGGGCCGGAAGGCAGGCAGGGGGGAACACGCCTCAGCCCTCCATCGAACCCCCGTTGCTATTTAATGGCAAGCAGCCGAAGAACAGCCCGCCATCGGGATTGCTGGCCCTTTAAGAAATGAGCTCCTGCCTCCAGAGCTGCTGGCCAACCAAAAGGCCGGCAGCTCTGCACTATTGGCAGTGCCACCAGGAGCAATGGCCACTTCTGGCTCTGCAGGAGGCCCTGCAGTACTGAGGACATCGGAGACCCTGGGACAGGTAAGTGGGGTCAGTGTTGCCAGGGCCATTCAGGCAGGCCCCGGTGACAGGCTGGGGGTGCGGCCATTGCTGTCGAGGGGGCCCTCCGTGGGCCATGGATTTCCCTCAAAGGAGGCACCCCTGACCCCACTAGGAGGCAACAGGTCTCACCTGGCAGCTATTCCATGCAGCGATAGGCCCTTCCTTCCTCCACAAAATTGGAGTGGAGGTGGGAAGTGACCTAAGGGTCTCATTGGCCTGGGGCAGGAAGGTCATCCTCAGTCTTCCCTGCCCCAGACAAAATGGCTGGGGACCCTTACCATTTTGTTTGCACCCTGCCACCTCCCTGACCATGCCCATTTCCAAGGGCAGGATAAAATCCTGCCCTTTAAGTGATTATGTTGCATTATTAGAAATGCAAGAATTATTCACTTATCTTATTGACCAACTGTGACACAGATCTTGGTTAATCGAATAGTGTATTTTATTTTCAATGGAGAAAAGAGTAATAAAACAGGATGACCGATGGTCTTGTAGAACTGTGTTATTTTTAAAGAAATGCATATTTAGTTCATTTTGTTTCTGAGAAGTGCAGGGATTTAAATTTTATTAAAATTCCAGTCAAAAACATGGGGTCACTCTCAGCTTCAGCAGGGGTGAAAAACTGAATGAACCCAGTTCTACACCCCATCTGATTTGCCTATGCATTGAAGACAACAGAAAGGAAAATCAAATGGGTATATAATGGCCAACTGATCTTCCTCCCACCATTCACTTTGGTGGATGCCAGATTAGTGAAGAAAAACTTCTTAATTCTCTAAATTTTAAATCTTGGATCAGATTTCTTACAAATATAGTCCGGCTACAATAGCCTTTTTTTTTGGAAAAGGAGAATTACCACTCAAAGTACTCTAACAGCAATTGTACTTCAATAATAAAATTCCATCAGCAAGCACTTTCTAATGATCCATTTGCAAATTTCCAGAAATAATGGCTTACATCTGTATCACATATTGTCATAGGAAAGAGCAAAGTGATAGACGCAGCTAGGTGGTGGACGTCAAGACCCAGTCACTGCTGATGGCTACCATTCTTGTCCAGATAACTTGAGAGAAGGATGTAAAACCTCCAAGATCAGATAGCAGGATACACCTCCTGTGTCACACAACCATGTGTGCTCGTAGGTTAACCAAAGGGCATTAACGATGACAAGCTGAAAGATCTCCCTTTTTTGGCACTAGAAGATTGTCTGCATGTATGAGCTTGAGACAAACTGTGGTGAATGGCCAGAAAATAAAAGGGGAATTTTACAAGTAAAAGTTCAAAATAAATGATTTGAAACCCTTTTTCTGGTGTTATAGAAACAGTAAAGAGAAATAAAAAATTGGGTGTAGCAAGGTTGAATGGGGATTAACATGCTGTCTGCTCACTTTGGAATTTGTTTTCAATCTAATTGACTGGTGGGATGATACCTTGCTTTCTCTGCTGATTGTAGGATAACTATATGAGTTAAATGTGAGTAATGTCAAACTAGTTTCAAGTGGGCACAGGTGCACAACATCGGTAAACTTACCTGAACAATTCATAAAGGTTACTGATGTTTGCACTAGTTCAGCATATTATGATTTCAAAATTCAGGAGAATAGTGTCTATACCCCAAATTGTTAAACACAACATAAAATAAATGATATATTCATAACCAGTTATGTTGCTTTAAATTACTTGTCTTTGCTGTTTAAGAATCCATGTCTGAGAATGAGCATATGCAGCCATCCAGATAAAGTCTGTCCCAGGTGTATTTTTAGAATTACAATCTACTCATTTGGATGACACTGTTACGGTTGATTTCTCGAGTGTATTGTGTAAACCAGCTTTGATTTCTTTCGCAAATTAAAAAAAAAACAAAGATTTATTGAAAAGTATCACAATCAATTAAAATCATTTTGGTTAATTTATTACCACACACAGAATACAAAATCATTAGCAGACATTACAATCCACCTTATGGTTCAAATAAATATGATAAATTGTTTTTCAATCAAGACTGTTAACAGATTGAAAGCATTCTGTTTGGTTGTTCTCTTACATCTATTCACTTACACACATCACTTACAATTCCCTATCAAAAAAAAAAGTGTTTCTTTTAAGAATAGTCTGAGCTTGCAGTTACTTTCTCATCATTCCTATTGGCATGGTTTTTCATTAAACTACCACAAGGAGGCTATTGAATTTGTGAAATGGCTTCTCGGTTATTATGCATATTTTAATATTAAACAACTTCTAGGCAATAAACTTGACTGCAGATATATCGATCTGTAAAGTTGAGACAAGCTCATCAAATCTTGAGTGAGAAACCCCACTATGTAAGTTTAGTTTCTGGCATGTAATCTGTAAACTGTGCTGTTACATTTTCTTTTACGGTACACTTTTAAGGTATTTGAATTTTGGGAAAATATATTTATAGCCTAATATTCCAATAACATAAATTTGGAGGCACCACATACCATTGTGTTGGTAGATCGATACCCTTAATGTAGGGGGTCATCTGCATCAGATTTTCTGGTATAAGTTACATTCCATATTTTCACTAGGCTATAGGAAGCTTGGTTTCCAGTACATTTAGTTGAGGATCACAAAACTGGACACAGCAATAGCTCCTAAAAAGCAGAAGCTCACTAAAAAAGGGAAATTGTGATAGGCAAACAAAGGTAGGTATGCTACTTACTTGATCACATATTCCTGGAGAGGCCCATCAAGCATGGTACAATTTCAAGCATTGTGCACAGTCATTAGCATTTTGCACACATTCTTTCATTACACTCCAGCTGCCCAACATACATTTCTTGCAGGTGGAATAGGTTTTTCGGAATTGCTCAAGGTTCATGGCTGTGGCTGTTCTCTTCCTTTTGCGGGCGTCTCAGAGAGTCCATCAGCCACAGATGCAGAGGATAGCCTGGTTTTGTCACTGGCCATCCACCCAGTTTCTCTTCGCTTACAGAATATGGGCATCATGGTCTGCTGCTTCTTAGATAACAGCCACTGGTGTGCATGATGAAGGCCATAAGATTGCTTTGAAGAGCCCTAATGTTTATGTGAATTTCACCTGTAATCCTTTATGCTCAAAGAAAGCTATGCAGCCAGGAAAGGTGTTAAAGGCACTGTCCTTTACCAAACTTGCAGTTGTCATTTCCTTGATACATGTATGCTCTGCAGGCTGCCTAATGTGACAGATGTGTCAGTGGTTGAGAAGGATGTAGTGGCAAAGTAGTTTCACAATGTGGAAATCTTCACCAGGTGAAAATAGCACAAGTCTGAAGATGAAAGAAATAAGAGCTGAGAGCAAAGATCAGACCAAGACAAAGAATAAGGGTAACATGAAAAGTCAGGAATCAGATACAGTTATAGAACGTGAGTATGACTTAAGGACATCAGCAATAGGAGCAGGAGTAAGCCATACTGCCCCTCGAGCTTGCTTCACCATTCAATAAGATCATAGTTGATCTTTGATCTCAACTCCATTTTCCCACACAATCTCCATATCCCTTGATTCCCTGGAGTCCAAAAATATATCTCATTTTTGAATATAGTCAATGACTAAACATCCACAGCCGTCTGGGTAGAGAATTCCAAAGATTACACAACCCTCTGAATGTAGAAATTCCTTCCCATACCAGTCTTTAATGATCAACCCCTTATCCTGCAACTGTGGGTGGAATCATAGAGTCTTTGAAAATTATCTTCCAAATGTGAGTCCCAACCCCATTGGTCTATGAGTCCCACTTGCCTGCACAATCCTCCCGGAGGTGGCCTCTTAATTGGCCGCCTCTGGGAGCCTGGTCCAATTTAGGACATAGGAATATAGAAACTTAGGAGCTGGAGTAGGCCATTCGGCCCTTTGAGCCTACTCCGCCATTCGTTAAGATCATAGCTGATCTGGTTGTGGTCTCAACTCCACTTTCCTGTCTGCCTCCCCATAACCCTTGACTCCCTTGCCTATCAAAAATCTATCTAATTCAGCCTTGAATAAATTCAATGACCCAGATTCCACTGTTTTCTGGGAAAGAGACTAACGACTCTTTGAGAGAAAATATGTCTCCTCATCTCCTTCTTAAAAGGGAGACCTCTTATTCTTAAACTGTTCCCCTAGTTCTAGTCTGCCCCACGAGTGGAAACATCCTCCTGGTCTCCACGCTATCAAGTCCCCTCAGGATCTTATATGTATCAATAAGATAACCTCTCATTCTTCTAAACTCCAATGGTATATAAATATGCCAGTGCCCCATGTATCAAAACCTATTTCTACCACACCAGTCTTTGAGCCATTCATTCACCTCTCTAACCTTATTTACCCTACTCCAATTTGCTCATGGCTCAGGTAATAATCCAGAGATTGTTACCTTTGAGGTTCTGCTTTTTAATTTAGCCCCTAGTTGCTCATACTCCCTATGCAGACCCTCTTTCCTAGTCTTATCTATGTTGTTGGTACCCACGTGGACCACACAACTGGATCCTCCCCCTCCCACTGCAAGTTCCTTTCCAGCCCTGAGCAGATGTCCCGATCCCTGGCACTGGGCAGGCAACATAGCCTTCTGGACTCTCACTCTTGGCAGAAGAGGACTGTGTCTATCCCCCTGACTATACTATCTCCTACTACCACTATATTCCTATTTACTCGCCCCGCTTGAATGGCTTCCTGTACCCTGGTGCCATGGTCTCAAACCTGTTGGACAATTGCAAGGGCTGAGGCTCTTACATTTCTGCCTTCACGATCCCCTTACCTGCCTCACTCGCAGTCACACCCCCCCTGTTCCTGACCACTGACATCAAATCAGAAGACACTATCCTATGGGGTGTGACTGCCTTCTGGAACAAAGTGTCTAGGTAACTTTCCCGCTCCATGACGCATAGCAGTGTCTGTAGCTCGGCCTCCAACTCATCTACTCTGAGCTGAAACTCCTCCAGCTGTAGACACTGCGGACATGGTTGCTGTGAATCACATTGGTGTCCACCAGCTCCCACATACTGCAGCTGCAACACATCACCCGCCCTGCCATCATGATTCTGATTTAAATAACTAAACAATAATTTTCTAAATTAATTTTTTAATATATGCCTAGCCTCACCAGCACTTATTACACTAATTTAAACCTTTGTAATACAATAAACCTTACTGCTTAAAATGAAACAAAACAGTAGAATCAGCTTCTTATTTCCTTTCTGCTTGCGTGCCTTAATTAATTAGAAGGTAGCTACTTAAATTTTAATTTTATTTTACGTTTTCTACGTTTTACTCACCAACCAATCACCTTACAGCTTTCCTGTGATGTCACTGTCTCAAGGTTGCCCTCTATTTCTGGGAAGCAACTTGTGTCTTCTACAGCTACTGGAGGCTGAAAATGGATGGTGGGTGGGTTCCTGAGGCTGTAATACAAATCAAAGGGCCGCAGCTTTGGAAGGCCGGCAGCCCCACCAGAAGTTCTCAGATGACACGAAAAATGGTGGTATTGTAAATAGTGAGGAGGGAAGCCTTAGATTACAGGACGATATAGATGGGCTGGTGAGATGGGCGGAGCAGTGGCAAATGGAATTTAATCCCGAGAAGTGTGAGATGATGCATTTTGGGAGGACTAACAAGGCAAGGGAATATACAATGGCTGGTAGGACCCGAGGAAGTACACAGGGTCAGAGGGACCTTGGTGTAATTGTCCATAGATCACTGAAGGCAGCAGCACAGGTAGATAAGGTGGTTAGGCAAGCACATGGGATACTAGCCTTTATTAGCCGAGGCATAGAATATAAGAGCAGGGAGGTTATGATGGAGCAGTGTAAAATGCTGGTTAGGCCACTGCTGGAGTACTACGTACATTTCTGGTCACCGCACTATAGGAAGGATGTGATTGCATTGGAGAGGGTGCAGAGGAGATTCACCAGGATGTTGCCTGGGCTGGAGCATTTCAGCTATGAAGAGAGACTGGATAGGCTAGGGTTGTTTTCCTTACAGCAGAGAAGGCTGAGGGGAGATATGAATGAGGTATACAAAATTATGAGGGGCATTGAGAGGATAGATAGGAAGAAATGTTTTCCCTTAGCGGAGGGATCAGTAACCAGGGGGCATAGATTTAAGGTAAGGGGCAGGAACGTTTAGAGGGGATTTGAAGAAAAATGTTTTCACCCAGAAGCTGGTTGGAATCTGGAACGCACTACCTGAAGGGGTGGTAGAGGCAGGAATCCTCACAACATTTAACAAGTATTTGATGAGCACTTGAAATGTCATAGCATACAGGGCTATGGGCCAAGTGCTGGAAAATAGGATTAGAATAGATAGGTGCTTGATGGCCAGCACAGACACGATGGCCCTAAGGGCCTGTTTCTGTGCCGTATAACTCTATGACTCTATGAGAGGTGGGCGCTGCTCAAGCAGCAAGAAGTGCGAAGCAACACCTCAAAATGGAGGCGCCCTCAGGGGCTTGCATCAAATTCAATAATGATGAGGGATGAAGCCAGGAGGCTGCTCCAAGCAGAGGGACAACCCCTCTAGAGCAATCATTCATGCCACAAGTGCAGCCTTTCTTGCCCACCGCCCTGTCATTGGGGTCTTGAGCCTCTGGCTCCAATGGCAGCGCACCCCCCACCCCCCCAACCACCCCGAGCTTCGGCGGGAGGCTGCCTCCATGGAGCTACTGGGCTTGGCATTCAGCAGGAGGCCACTCTGACACAAGGAAGATCACAGAATCACAGAATAATACAGTGCAGAAGAGGCCCTTCGGCCCATCAAGTCTGCACCGATGCATTAAAGACACCTGACCTGTCTACCTAATCCCATTTGCCAGCACTTGGCCAATAGCATTGAATGTTATGACGTGCCAAGTGCTCATCCAGGTACTTTTTAAAGGATGTGAGGCAACCTGCCTCTACCACCCTCCCAGGCAGTGCATTCCAGACTGTCACCACCCTCTGGGTAAAAAAGTTCTTCCTCAAATCCCCCTTAAACCTCCTGCCCCTCACCTTAAACTTGTGACCCCTCATAACTGACCCTTCAACTAAGGGGAACAGCTGCTCCCTATCCACCCTGTCCATGCCCCTCATAATCTTGTACACCTTGATCAGGTCACCCCTCAGTCTTCTCTGCTCCAGCAAAAACAACCCAAGCCTATCCAACCTCTCTCCATAGCTTAAATGTTCCATCCCAGGCAACATCCTGGTGAATTTCCTCTGCACCCCTTCCAGTGCAATCACATCCTTCCTATAATGTGGCGACCAGAATTGCACACAGTACTCCAGCTGTGGCCTTACCAAAGTTCTGTACAACTCCAACATGACCTCCCTGCTTTTGTAATCTATGCCTCGATTGATAAAGACATGTGTCCCATATGCCTTTTACACCACCCTATTAACCTGCCCTTCTGCCTTCAGAGATCTATGGACAAACACGCCAACGTCCCTTTGTTCCTCGGAACTTCCCAGTGTCAGGCCATTCACTGAAGACTTCCATGTCACATTACTCCTTTTAAAGTGTATCACCTCACACTTTTCAGCGTTAAATTCCATCTGCCACTTTTCTGCCCATTTGACCATCCCATCTAGATCTTCCTGTAACCTAAGACACTCCACCTCACTGTTAACCACTCAGCCAATCTTTGTGTCATTCGCGAACTTACTGATCCTACCCCCCACAAAGTCATCTATGTCGTTTATATAAATGACAAACAATAGGGGACCCAGCACAGATCCCTGTGGTACGCCACTGGACACTGACTTCCAGTCACTAAAACAGCCATCTGTCATCACTCTCTGTCTCCTACAGCTAAGCCAATTTTGAATCCACCTTATCAAGTTACCCTGTATCCCATGTGCATTTGCTTTCTTGATAAGTCTCCCATGTGGGACCTTGTCAAAGGCTTTGCTGAAATCCATGTAAACTACATCAACTGCACTACCCTCATCTACACACCTGGTCACATGCTCAAAAAATTAAATCAAATTTGTTAGGCATGACCTCCCTCTGCCAAAGCCATGCTGACTATTCCAAATCAAATTTTGCCTGTCCAAGTGGAGATAGACTCTCTCCTTCAGAATTTTCTCCAATAGTTTCCCTACCACTGACGTGAGACTCACTGGACTGTAGTTCCCTGGCTTATCTCTACAACCTTTCTTAAATAGTGGGGCCACATTAGCTGTTCTCCAATCCTCTGGCACCTCCCCCGTGGCCAGAGAGGAATTAAAAATCAGGGTCAGAGCCCCTGCAATCTCCACCCTCGCCTCCCACAGCATCCTGGGATACAAATCGTCCGGACCTGGAGATTTGTCCACTTTTTAAGCTTTCCAAAACCTCCAATGCCTTGTCACTCCCTGTGACAATTTGCTCAAGAACCTCACAGTCTCTCTCTCTAAGTTCCATATCTACATCCTCATTCTCTTGGGTGAAGACAGATGTGAAGTATTCGTTCAACACCCTACCAATGTCCTCTGGCTCCACCCACAAATTTCCCCCTTGGTCCCTAATGGGTCCTACTCTTTCCCTGGTTATCCTCTTCCCATTGATATACTTATAGAATATCTTGGGATTTTCCTTACTTTTACCAGCCAGAGCTTTCTCATATCCCCTCTTTGCTCTCCTAATTGCTTTCTTAAGCTCCATCCTACACTTTCTGTAGTCCACTAATGCTTCCATTGATTTGCTCTCTTTGTATTTGTTAAAAGCCTCTCTTTTCCTTCTTATCATGCCCTGAATGTTTCTGGTCATCCATGGTTCTCTGGGCTTGTTGCTCCTACCTATTACCCTAGAGGGAACATGTTGGGCCTGTACCCTCCCCATTTCCTTTTTGAATGCCCCCCACTGCTCTTCTGTAGATTTCCCAACAAGTAACTCTTTCTAGTCTACCTTGGCCAGATCCTGCCTTATTTTACTAAATTTCGCTCTCCCCCAATCCAAAACCTTTTTTTGCAACTTGTCTATTTCTTTCTCCATAACAAGCTTAAATTGTACCATGTTGTGATCACTATCACCAAAATGCACCCCCACCAGCACATCAACCACCTGTCCGGCTTCATTCCCCAGAATTAGGTCCAGCACTGCACCCTCCCTTGTTGGATCCTCTACATATTGAGCTAAAATGTTCTCCTGTATACATTTTAATAACTCCACTCCATCTAAGCCCTTAACACGATGACTATCCCAAATAATGTTGGGAAAGTTGAAATTACCTAATATAATTACCCTATTATTATTTTTACACACCTCTGCGAATTGCGCACATATTTGCTCCTCAATCTCCCGCTGACTATCTGGGAGTCTATAATAAACACCTAGCAATGTAGCTGTCCCTTTTTTATTCCTAAACTCTACCCATAATGCTTCATTTGATGCCCCCTCCAAAATATCATCTCTCCTTACTGCAGTAACTGATTCCTTAACTAATATTGCAATGCCCCCTCCTCTTTTACCCCCTCCTCTGTCTCGCCTGAAGATTCTATATCCCGGGATATTGAGCTGCCAATCCTGCCCCTCCCTCAACCATGTCTCTGTGATGGCTACTATATCACAATTCCACGTGTCAATCCTTGCCCTTAACTCATCTGTTTTACCTGCAATACTCCTGGCATTGAAGTAGAGGCCTTCCATCCTGGTCTTATTCCCTTGAAACTTACTTCTGCTGTATTCCCTCTGACTTGTTTGCTTTCCTGTGTTTAGCTGTGTCCCAATTCTGCTAGGAGTCGGCATCCCCTCCCCTTGCCAAATTAGTTTAAACACCTCTGAACAGCACTCGCAAACCCACCAGCAAGGATGTTAGTCCCCCTCTGGTTCAGATGTAGACCGTCCCGCTTGTACAGGTCCCACCTTCCCCAGAAACGGTCCCAGTGGTCCAGGAATCTAAAACCCTCCCTCCTGCACCAACTCTTAAGCCACGCGTTCATCTGTGCTATTCTCCTATTTCTATACTCGCTAGCACGTGGCACTGGGAGTAATCCAGAGATTACAACCCGAGAGGTCCTGCTTTTTAGTCTACTGCCTAACTCCCTGAATTCTTGATGCAAGACCTGATCCCTCTTTCTACCTATGCCATTGGTACCAACATGTACCATGACCTCTGCCTCATCACCCTCCCCATTCAGGATGCCCTGCAGCCGTTCAGTGACATCCCGGATCCTGGCACCAGGGAGGCAACACGTCATCCTGGAGTCACGTTGACGGCCACAGTAGCGCCTATCTGTTCCCCTGACTATAGAATCCCCTATTACTATTGCTCTCCTCTCTTTCCCCCTTCCTGTACAGACAGGCTGCTTGCAGTGCCAGAAGCTTGGCTCTGTCCGCACTCCCTGGAGGAACCAGCCTTATCGGCCTCCAAAATGGAATACTGATTTGCAAGTGGGACCCCAGATGGGCTCCATCTGGCGGAGTCCAACCCATCCCCCTCAATCGGCTTTAATTGCTAATGATTTGTTAACCTCACCTGCAGGCGGGTAGCCACTTCCATTGTTTTACCCCCCTCCGGAAAAATTGCCTGGTGGTGGGAACACGTTGGTTTGCCAACCCGATGCCCTCATCTGCAACTTTGCTCCCGGTCTTGCCTTCAAACCCGCCTTCGTGGGACTGTGGAAATTCCATCCTATGTCCCCTAGTTCTAGACTCTCCAGCCAGGAGAAACAATGGGCAAGATTTTCCCGTCCCTGGGGTGGCGGGCTAGGAGGCAGGGATGCTGGAAAAATAGCAGGGATCCATGTCAGAGTGGCTCCCCAATGCAGTACCGCCCCTGGGGAAGTTTCTCAGCAGTGGGACCAGATGCAGCTTGGCTGTCCACCAAACGAAAGCAGGCAGCCAATTTAAATAATTAAAGCCCCTATTGAGGGTGATTTCCCTGTGCTGCTGTCATTTTGCCTTCAGCACAGTGGCTGCCTGGTGCGTGGGGAGGCTGTCAGTTTCATGCAGACGGCCTCCCTGCAGCTGTCCAGGGGGCCATTGAAGGTGTAGGTTCCATGCCCCAAAAAGGCGGCTGCGGGCAGGGAAGGGTGGCCCCACATCCCCAAGAGCTATCCAGAGGGGCCTGCTTGCTTGGCCCATTTGATTTTGAATCTTTTACTTACATTTCCGAGGGCACCTCAAAATGGAGGCTCCATCTCGATCCCCGACCTGTGGGGTGGCCGCAGCTTCAGGGTTCCCAGCCCCCAATTGGGCTGACAGCATCTACATCCTGCCCGCCGTTCTTAATTGGACGGCGAGTGTGGAGGCCACCAATTAGGAGGTCACCTCCAGGAAGTTTGCTGAGACAGTCCCTCTGCCGACAAGTGCAGGCTTGGAACCCCTATTTGGTCCCAACGTCAGGGTCTCAAAACCAGCGGTAAAATTCAGCCCAACCTCTCAGCATCTACCCTGTCAAGCCTTCTCAGAATCTTGAATGAGTAACACTCTCATTCTTCTAAACGCCAGGGAGTATAGGCCCATTCTATTCAGCCTCTCATCATAGGACAATCCTCTCATCCCAGGAATCAATCTAATGAACCTTCACTGCACCACCTCCAAGCAAAGTATACCCTTGCTTCGATAAAGAGACCAAAACTGTGCACAGTACTCCAGGTGGTCTCACCAAAGCCCTGCAAAAATTAAAAAAAAGTGAGGGCAGCGATTAGTAAAAACAATTAAATTGCCTGTATAACAAAGAGCACAGAGTCTGAAACAAAATGGGAGAACTGGAGGCAATAATTCATAGTGATGTAGTTCTGCATAATGAACAGAACTGGCAGTTAAATATTGCAGGATTTAATGCATTTAGAAAGGATAGGGAACGACAAAGGAGAGGTGCAGAAGCTGTATGAATTAGAGACAATGTAATGGCAGTAAAAAAAGAGTAACGGCAGTAAAAGAGAGGGTTATAACTAACATTAAGATAGAAACATAGTTCACACGAATTGAGATAAAGGATAAGAAGGGATTGATCAGGTTATTACGATCAGATGAGAAGGGATCGAAAAGCTCCCCTCTTGTCCCTCTCCTTGTTTGACTGCAACAGGGTTTTTAAATAGTGGATGTGCTTACCAATTCAGTGAGTGTTTAACCCTTTGTGTGCTATGATTATAAAAGGACCAATCGGACAGGTTTTCTTGAGTTTAAACAAGAAAGAGGTTAGTTTATTGTACTTAAAATCAAAACCCGATCAAGTAAAAATAATAAACTACAATCCAACTTTCACACACACACACATGAGAATCACACACACACAAATGGGTTGCAGAGTGATGAAGCATAGTTTGGTTGGATTAGAGTCTAGAACAAATAAAAATAATATACAATTTTTGGGGTCTGGTAATTCTGTTGTTTTCCAGCTAAATTTGTGGTCCTGAGGTTCCTGGCTGGTAAAAGTGTCCCCCTTAGTTCAGGGTTTTGGAGACAGTGATGTAGGTGGCTTTCTCCGTGAAGTCTCTGTTTGTAGCAATGATCAACTTGGATGTTCTGCAGTCTGCAGATCGGGTTCGAAACTTGCAGTATTGCCCTGGGGGAAGAGAGAGAGAGAGGCAAACACACACAGCCTCACTGGGGTCCTGCACTGATTAGCTCTCAAAGCTTGTCTGATGTGTCCAAAAGAAACTCCAAGTTTTCAGATATGGACAGACTGTCACAGAATTGACTCAGTGTACTCTTGGTTGCACTATAATGAGATTCAAGTCTAAGAATTTCAATCACTCTCAGGCCTTATTGTTTCAATGATTATCCCCGAGAGGTGCGTCTCTGCTAGGGTTAATCTTCCAAGATGGCTTTGAATGTCTTGCCAATGAAAGCGATATCAGGTCGTTCATTCAACTGTTCAAGCCATTGTTCTGGATAAGAACTATTTAGATATGCGTCTGCACTTTGATACCTTGGAATGTGAGGTATTTCAATGCAAATTGTGGTGGCCAGCTTAGCTGCCAGCTTTTTAAAAATTGAATGTAGGATTCCAGCTTTCCTTTTTAAAAGTTTAATTTCGGTCTCCAACCAATGAATTAAAAATCATCATTCAGCAGAGCACGTTGTCATGACAATGTTAATACAGGCCACCTAATAATGGAAGGGAAGTGGAGGAAGAAATATGTAGGAAAATCTATAAACTGAGTGAAAGATATTGAATAATAATCATGGGAGATTTCAAATGCTCCCAAATAAAGGGGGAAAGGGAATGAAGTTTTTATAGGTATGTACAGGACTCCTTTATTACCCAGTCTGTAAGAGGCCCAACCAGAGAAGAATCAGTGTGGATCTAGCAATGGGAAATGAACAGAGTAAATAAGAGAACTAAATGTAGGGGAACACCTATACAACGATAGTCATAACATAATAAAGTTTAAAAATAATCATTGAGAAGAAAATAAATTAGACAAGATCAATGTAGTAGATTGGGAAAAAAACTAATTTTGAGGGAGCGAGAATGGAATAGAAATAGAAAGAGAAAAATAGGAGCAGGAGTAGGCCATTTGGCCCTTCGAGCCTGCTTCGCCATTCAATATGATCATGGCTGATCATCCAAACTCAGTAACCTGTTCTCGCTTTCTCCCCGTATCCCTTGATCCCATTAGCCCTAAGAACTATATCTAACTCTCTCCTGAATATATTTCATGATTTGGCCTCAACTGCTTTCCGTGGTAGAGAATTCCATAGGTTCACCAATCTCTGGGTGAAGAAATTTCTCCTCATCTCAGTCCTAAATGGCTAACCCCTTATCCTTAGTCTGTGACCCCTGGTCCTGGACTCCCCCGCCATTGGGACATCCTTCCTGCATCTAGTCTGTCCAGTCCTGTTAGAAATTTGTAGGTTTCTATGAGATCCCCTCTCATTCTTCTAAACTCTCGCGAATATATGCCTAATCGACCGAATCTCTCTTCATACATCAGTCCTGCCATCCCATGAATCAGTCTGGTGAATCTTCGCTGCACTCCCTCCTTCCTCAGATAAGGAGACCAGAACTGTACACAATATTCCAGATGTGGTCTCACCAAGGCCTTGTATAACTGCAGAAAGACACCCTTGCTCCTGTACTCGAATCCTCTCGTTATGAAGGCCAACATACCATTTGCCTTCTTAACTGCCTGCTGCACCTGCATCTTACTTTCAGCGACTGGTGCTGGTAGGGAAGGTAAACTGGAGATTCACAAGGATGCTATCAGAACTGAGAGGATATACTTATCAGTAAAGCCTGACAGACTGGAGCTTTTTTCTCTTGGAAGGGTAAATATTTTTAAGTTAATGAAAGGGCTTGATAGAGGAGACGTAGAGAAATTGGGCCTTATTTCCCTTCCGGTCTCGAGGAACTGACATCGGGACCGTTTCCAGGTCCCAATCCCACCCCGGGTTGAAGGGGGTGATGGGGCCGATGGGAATGGGGGGAGAGCAGTCACAGCCCCCGATTTTCAGAGAGATGGCCTGCTAATTGGCTGGAGGGCATGCTGGGTGGTGAGTTAGTTGTCATGGTGGCAGGAAAGGAGGCAACACTGAGTGAGTGCAGCCCCGATTTAAAGCAACCACAGCAGCCATTGATATGACTGTGGTTCTACTGAGGGAATTGAAGCAGCAATTATGGGAGAGGAAAGGCAGAGGACTAACACCCAGGGCAGGGCTGACACCCAGGGCAGGGCTGCCCCTTGTTTCGCCAACACTGACCTAGAGATCCTCCTTGGGGCAGTGAAGGAAAGGAGGGAGGTCCCCTTTCCAGAGAGTGACAGGAGAAGGTCACTCTTCCAGACCAAGCAGGTATGGATCAAGGTTGCTGAGAATGTGAGCAGATGGAGTTTTGTCTGGAGGAACTGCGTCCAGTGCCAGAAAAGTTTCAATGACCTTATTTTCTCTGGCAAGGTGAATGCAATGCCAGACCCTCAAAACAGGCCTCGGGGTATTCAATCTCCAGCAGACACACCAGCTAAGGAGTCTGAGGGCGCATACTGCTCCTGAACATAGGAGGAATGTGTGCCCAGGGTACTTACTGACCCCTCAGCAAGGCTCAGAACCATAGAACTGTTGAGGACCTGCCAGAACTGATACATGCCGCTTCCTAAGTCAATGAGCGGATGGACATTGACCATAGAGGCCAGCAGTGCCTAATGTCTGTCTCTTTTGGCCTAGCAGGAGAAAAAGGCTCATAACACTTGAGAAAGGGTGCTGACAGGAGGAGGAGTGCCCCATCTGGACCTCATAAGTGCAATGGAGAGGAAGCCATGGACGTTGCCAGGGTGGCCCCCAGGAGCAAGCCGGGGAAGGTTGGATGGGCACTCCTGGTGGAGTGGGTGAAAATATATTGCAATCCATTAATTAAGGGGCTGGCATGCGCTCCACCTCCTCTGGCAGCATGCCAAAGACTCAGCAGCATTGGGAAGCCTCAGCACTACAGAGACTGCTCGCCAAGGCTAGTTTTCATGATCTTTGCCTGTGTCTCCTGTATGTTTTGATGTGGAAGTGGAAGAACATAGTCCTGTGACAGCACCAGGGCAAGTGCTGGAAGCAGAGACATCAGAGCAAGCACCATCACATCTTACAAGCACACCCTCCACCAGTTCAGATACAGTCACCTCGGTGGATCATCATACATGATTGGATAGGGTGGTGCTGGGTGAAAAGCATGTCACTAGTGTGCAGGAGGAGGTGAGGAGAGGCAGAGGCAGCTGTGGACAGTCCCCCTCAGAGGATGGGGGACAGAAACAGCCCTGCTCAGGTGGTCATAGATGCAGGGCATTGGGAGTCATAGGAAAGGAGGCTCTACTTAGACCAGCAGCGAGAGATATGTACCCTAACCCTAACGCTGCCCCTGTATTGACACTGGTGCAGCAGCCTCTGGGAGTGCCCCCACAGGCACCTCTATGACAAGGATGACTGCCACATGTATCTCAACTACAAGTAGTGACAAGCAAGCAGGCTTCCTTTACCTCATCCGAGGCTACAAAGGGAGCACCAGGTAGAAATGGCCAAGAGTGCAGACCAACGCATCGGGCAGAGCACTGAGTGGATCACTAAGGCTGGCCTCACCTTAAATGTGCATTTTTCTTTTCAACACTATGCAAATTATGACACAAGACACCAGACATGTGTACTTTCATTATTTAATGGCAATACAGGAAAAGAGGGGTGAGGTGGTAAAGGGAAGCAAGGATCTTTGAAGCGGGGCTGTGAAACCTCTAAACAGATGTGCATCCCTCACTAATAGTAAGAGTGGATCTAATCCGGGCTGCGTCTTCAATAAAAGTGTTCTCACAGGCAATTCAAAGTAAGTTGCAGACCATGCAATCCTCCTGGGTTAGAAGGGCTCAGCTGAAACTTGCTTGGATCAGATGATCCCTGATGTTGATGGCATCCTCGAATCCTGCACTATCCTCGGCCACTTCCCTGTGCAGCCAGGCCACCTCCGTGTTCTGCATCTTCCTTCTCCTCCTCCTCTTCCTCCTCCTCTTCCATGCCCTGTTCCTCCTCTTCCTCCGATGAGCCATGTCATTCCAGGGCCTCACTCTCTTCGAGGTCTGGAGGGCCATGTTCTGGAGAGCGCAGCAGACCACCACAATGCACGAGACCCTTGCAGGAGTGTACTGCAGGGCACCACCCAACCAGTCCAGGCACCAGAACCGCATCTTCAGAACCCAATTGCCTTCTCAATGGTGGTCCACCTCTATGCAACTGGGCTGCTGCTGACCCAGAGTGCAACCCATGCGTCCCACCAAAATCCCAAACTGGCCTCTACGAGCTCTCCTGAGCTCCTTAGCTAGCTTAATTAGTGAGCAGATGGTTTTGGTGTAGCACCTCTGGGTTTCGTAAAGGGGTGAGTAGCCCTCTCTTCAAGGGATGAGCCTTGTCCCCTAGAATCCATCCACGTAGTTTGGGAAGTGGAATGGAGAGCTGCGGCGTCCTAACTGCCAGAGAATGATGGAGTTATGGCAGAAGCCATGAAAGCGAGCACACACTGGCTGTATGCTTTCGTTGTGGTTCCAAACCAGTTGAACGTTGAGGGGGTGGAAGTCCTTCCTGTTGATGAATGTCACTGGCTGGTTACTGGGTGCTTTGATGGCCACATTGGAACAATTGATGATGTCCTGGGGGACATGCACCTAGGGGAAGCCAGCAAAGGAGGCAAAACTCACTGTCCTTTGTGCCTGTGAGGACCCACCTGTCACAACAAGGGCATCAGTAACCTGGGAGATGCAGTGGTGTGCAGCCATTTGCGAGATGCCACCAAGTTCACAGCTGATCTTTGGAAGGATCCAGAGACAAAGAAGTTCAAGCCCACAGTGACTTTGGTGGCTACTGGCAGGGCGTGGCTAGCAGTGCTGTGAGGTGCGATGTCTTCCGCCACAAGGGCACAAATCCATCTGCCTGGAAAATCACAGTCCACTGCAGCACAGGTTCTCCAACATCTCCGGGCGTTTCTGTCTTTGCTGGTAGATGCTATGCTGAGGGTATAATCTCCATCGCCTTCCTGCCCCTTGTCCATCTCCACTGTCCTCCTCATGCACAGGACTCTGCCTCTCCTGTGGTGGATGTTGCTCCTCATTGCCACTAGACCCAAAATCTGAAAGTCATGCACCCATTATCAGCTGTTGTCTTCCTTGCTCTCAGCTAGACTCCCAAAAATGTCTGGAAGCCCTACCCCCTCCTCATATGCCCTCACGATGCCAGGAGAGTGACAACCCCTTAAACTGGCCGAGCACATAACTTGTATCCACCTGCTGTCACCTGTGTGCCATTGGCTGAATGCACCTCTCAGCCATTCTCCCTTTTGTGGGCCCTTGACTGGCTGTACCCTTTGTTGCCAGTTCTATGCACCTGGGCTGCTGCTGACCCAGAGTGTAACCCGTGCATCCCACCAAAATCCAAAACTGGCTGCTATGAGCTCTCATGAGCTCCTTAATTAGTGAATTGGGTGGGTTTCCGGGCCTGGCCTTCCCCCGTCCTGATGAAATTCACTGGCAGCAGGAATGCTGACAGGAAACCGGGAAGCTGGCCAGTGCCGCTATTTTCAGTGCCCACTCCTGCTAATACCCCAGCAGGACCTAAAAATGTTGCCCATGTTTTCATTTGTAGGGGAGACCAAATGTATGATAGTTGTAGCAATAAGACTATCTGAGCAGTCTGTGGGGCCAGGACATCATGAGTTAAAACAGCATTCTGCTGAGCATGGAATTACAAGCTATGGATTGTCTAAGGGGACTTAAGGCAAGGGTATCTCCACAGACTTAGCAGTTGGCAGGAAAAAAGTCATAAGCGCAAGGAGAGAGCCAACTGCATAACAGCCCTGTCAACCAATTTTAGCTGCAGCACCTGAGGAAGAGTCTGCCACTCTAGAATTGGCCTTTATAGCCACTCCAGGCGCTGCTTCACAAAGCACTGACCACCTCCAGGCACTTACCCATTGTCTCTCGAGACAAGCAGGCCAAAGATGAGATGATCGCCACAGTTAAGGAGGATGATGGATTGTGTGGAAGTCACTCAGCAATATCTGTGATGGTCTGGGAAGTGTCAACCTGGTCACTTGCATTTATGGGGAATGGGACTTTTTTTATATTCATTCATGGGATGTAGGTGTCACTGGCTAGGCCAGCATTTATTGCCCATCCCTAATTTCCCTTGAGAAGGTGGTGGTGAGCTGCCTTCTTGAACTGCTGCAGTCCATTTGGGGTAGGTATACCCACAGTGCTGTTAGGAAGGGAGTTCCAGGATTTTGACCCAGCGACAGTGAAGGAATGGCGATATAGTTCCAAGTCAGGATGGTGTGTGACTTGGAGGGGAACTGCAGGTGGTGGTGTTCCCATGCATTTGCTGCCCTTGTCCTTCTAGTTGGTAGAGGTCGCGGGTTTGGAAGATTCTGTCTAAGGAGCCTTGGTGAATTGCTGCAGTGCATCGGTGGTGGAGGGAGTGAATGTTTGTAGATAGGGTGCCAATCAAACGGGCTTCTTTGTCCTGGATGGTGTCGAGCTTCATGACTGTTGTTGGAGCTACACCCATCCAGGCAAGTGGAGAGTATTCCATCACACTCCTTCCTGACTTGTGCCTTGTAGATGGTGGACAGGCTTTGGGGAGTCAGGAGGTGAGTTACTCGCCTTAGGATTCCTAGCCTCTGACCTGCTCTTGTAGCCACAGTATTTATATGGCTACTCCAGTTCAGTTTCTGGTCAATGGTAGCCCCTAGGATGTTGATAGTGGGGGATTCAGCGATGGTAATGCCGTTGAATGTCAAGGGGAGATGGTTAGATTCTCTCTTGTTGGAGATGGCCATTGCCTGGCACTTGTGTGGTGCGAATGTTACTTGCCACTTATCAGCCCAAGCCTGGATATTGTCCAAGTCTTGCTGCATTTCTACACGGACTGCTTCAATGTCTGAGGAGTCACGAATGGTGCTGAACATTGTGCAATCATCAACAAACATCCCAACTTCTGACTTTATGATTGAAGGAAGGTCATTGATGAAGCAGCTGAAGATGGTTGGGCCTAGGATACTACCCTGAGGAACTCCTGCAGCGATGTCCTGGAGCTCAGATGATTGACCAACAACAACCACAACTATCTTCCTTTGCGCTAGGTATGAATCCAGCCAGCAGAGAGTTTTCCCCCTGATTCCCATTGACCTCAGTTTTGCTAGGTCTCCTTGATGCCATACTCGGTCGAAAGCTGCCTTGATGTCAAGGGCAGTCACTCTCACCTCACCTCTTGAGTTCAGCCCTTTTGTCCATGTTTGAACCAAGGCTGTAATGAGGTCAGGAGCTGAATGGCCCTGGCGGAACCCAAACTGAGAGTCACTGAGCAGGTTATTGCTAAGCAAGTGCCGCTTGATGGCACTGTTGATGACACCTTCCATCACTTTACTGATGTTTGAGAGTAGGCTGATGGGGCGGTAATTGGCCGGGTTGGACTTGTCCTGCTTTTTGTGTACAGGACATACCTGGGCAATTTTCCACATTGCAGGGTAGATGCCAGTGTTGTAGCTGTACTGGAACAGCTTGGCTAGGGGTGCAGCAAGTTCTGGAGCACAGGTCTTCAGTACTATTGCCGGAATATCGTCAGGGCCCATAGCTTTTGCAGTATCCAGTGCCTTCAGTCGTTTCTTGATATCACGCAGAGTGAATCGAATTGGCTGAAGTCTGGCATCTGTAATGCTGGGGACTTCAGGAGGAGGCCGAGATGGATCATCAAATCAGCAATTTTGGCTGAAGATTGTTGCAAATGCTTCAGCCTTATCATTCACACTGATGTGCTGGGCTCCCCCATCATTGAGGATGGGGATATTTGTCCCAGTTGAGGGTTACTTTCCCTTCAAATACAAAACCTTCAGGAATCCTATTAACTTTTCCTGCACTGGCTGTCATAAACTTCCTGGGTTGCACTCTTACCGCAGTTAAAGCCACAGCTTGTTCTGTGTTTTCTATTAGGGTCCCGTCTTCACTGAGCGAGTGTTCCCTGATTAATCCTATTGATTTTCACTTTAGTTTCCATCAGTCAGCTTTTAAATGCCCTGCCTTATTACAATGGAAGCACACAGGTCTCCGGGTCTCACTCTTGCTCACAGCACCTTACTTTTTGGCTGGAGGGGGGCCCCCTGTGTCTCCTGCTTTCCTTTCTCTTCCAGGACTGCCTGAGCTTCTATCACCTTCCCATCCTTTGTCCTTTTCAGATTTGTGGGGGTGACTAGGAAAGGTTCTCCCTTGGGAAACCGACATAAATTAAAGGAAACTCATCGGCTAGAACGGCTGCTTGCCAGGCTCCCTGAACCCGCTGCTCCTCTACATGGGTCTTTATTGAGAATGGGAGATAGTTTTTAAATTCCTCTAACAGGATTACTTCTCTGAGAGCCTTATAGTTGAGCTGTATTTTTAAAGCCCTCAGCCACTGGTCAAAAGCCAGCTGCTTACTTCTTTCAAACTCCAGATAAGTTTGATTGGCTTGCTTTTTGAGGGTTCTAAACTTTTGGCAATAGGCTTCGGGTACTAATTCATATACCTCGAGGATAGCATCTTTGGTCAGTTCATAATTTGATGAACTCTCATCTGGCAACAAGGAATAAAGCTCATGGGCTTTTCCGGTTAGTTTGCTTTGCAATAAGAGAGACCAGGTCTCAGCTGGCCATTTTAGCTGCCTTGCCAGTTTCTCAAAAGACACAAAAAATGCTTCCATGTCTTCCTCACTGAATTTTGGAATTAGTTGGGTGAGTTTTAGCAATTTTGTACCCAGCCCTGAATTCTGCTCCTCCATATTGGCCATGCTTTCACAAGGGTTGCTCTGTCGCCCCCTAGTTAACTCAAGCTGCCTCAGCTCTCTCTCTTCGGATTCTTTCCAGAATATTCTTTCTCTCTTGGTCTTCTCTCTCTCTCATTCCTTCTCCTGCCTTTCTGTTTCTTAATTTTCCTTCTGGAAGGCTCTTTCTTTCTCCCTCTCCTGCCCCTCTGTGTCTTTTTCCTGTCTCTCTCTCTCTCTCTTTTTCCTCTAATTCAAGTTTCCTTTGTTCCAATTGTAACTTTGCTAGCAGTACCCTGTCTGGATCTGCTTCTAACACTGCTTCTGCATCTTCAGATTCAAGGGAAAAATGGTTGGCCACTAGTTTTAGGAGTTCAGACTTCCTAGCCATGCCCACACTGCTCAGTCATTTTTCTCAACTCCTGCAATAGACAGTGCTTTGAACTTATTTCAAGTTACTTCACCCTGGCTTGGAGAGCTACTGACTTCAGTTGCAGACATGTTAGTATTCAATCACACATAACCAATTCCTTAATTTCACTTGGTTCCTCTGTAATTATAGGAAAAACTGATACTTTTGATCCTGCCAAATCATTTCCTAGGAGTAGATCAATTCCCTCTACTGGCAAACTGTGGACAACTCCTACAGTTACTATCCCAAATATTAAGTCACTCTCTCGGCCTACTTTATATAAAGGTACGGGTACATACTCCCCACCAGTTCAATTAACTAAAACTTTAGCGTTCAAAGCACTCTCTGGTGGAAACATTATATCTTTTCCCAGCAAGAGTGTATGGGTTGCTCCTGTATCCCTGAGTATAATGATAGATTTTCCTACCTCACTTATAGGATATGGAGTTACTTTCCCTTTGACAAAAATTCATTATAACATTTGGGTATTTTATTCTTAACCTCTACTCTCCTTTTAGTTTTAGTACTTGGTTTTACAGCTGTCATTAAAGCTATAGCCTGGTCTGCTATGCTCTCAGTCAGTCTTTTCCTCTGCACTAGCTTTCCGTACCACAACAAATCCTATGGGTTTATCTCGCAATATACCGCACTCTGAATGAAGATGACCTGTGCTGTGGCAATTATAACACTTCGGCTTGTGAACCTCACTTCTGCCCTCAGCACCTTCCTTTCTGACCTGAGGAGGTGATCCTGGGGCATTCCAGCTGTTCCTTCTCGCCCCCGGCTACTTGCCTTCCTTTCACTGTCCCACTTTCCATCCTTCTCGGGTTTATGGGGGTGATGGACAGAAGAGGTTGGTTTATTCACAAGCTTAAAATCATCAGCAATTTCCGCTGCTTGTCTAGCTTTCAAAACTTTTAGGTCATCTACATGAGTTCTCACTACTGAAGGAATGGAGTTTTAAAACCCTTCTAAGAGAATCAATTCTCAAAGGTTCTCATATGTGGTTTCCATCTTTAATGCCCATATCCAACGGTCAAAATTAATTATTTCACCCTCTCAAATTCTAAATATTTTTGCCCAACCAATCTCCGTAAGTTCCAAAACTTCTGATGGTAAGCTTCAGGGTACATAGCGAGAATAGCCTTTTTTGCCATCTCATAATCTGCAGATGCCTCTTCAGGAAGCATGATATAAACTTGATGAGCTCTGCCTACCAACCTGCTTTGCATAAACAGTGTCCAACTTTCCTTCAGCCATTTCATCTGTTTGGCTATTTTTTCAAAAGATATGAAAAATGCCTCTATGTCCCTTTCCTTGAACTTAGGGAGAGCCTGTATAAATTTAAACAGCTTTTTGCTGGGTCCTGAGCTAAATTCAAATTCTTCCTGACCCAAATTTTCCCTGGCTTTAAGACTACCCCTTTGTCTTAGTTCCATCTCTTTTAGACTAAATCCCTCTCTGCTCTTTCACTTTCTCTCTGAAGTTCAGGTTTTCTTAATTCTTTTTCAGCCTCAAGTTTTTTCATTTCTAACTGAATCCTAGCCAATATCACTGCATCACTCTCTGACCTATTACTTTCCTGTACCTCGTATTCCCCTTTTTCTTCTTCTAATTCCAGATGTTGGGCTTTGTGTCTCTGCTTTTTTGGCACCTAATTTCAATTCAAACCCCAATTTTGCTGCCAATTCTTTCAATTTGTTCTTAGTTAAAGTTATCAAGTCACTGAGGGAAACACTTTGCTTTCCCAAAAAATCTGCTGCAACCACTAATGCCATTACTATGGTATAGACTGTACCTTATTATACAAGAGACCTGGTTCCTGTTATTTCTTCATAATTGGTGTTAGATTTAGATCCCAACAATTGAGTTTCCAATTGATATGATCCCAGATGCGAGAGCAATTAATTAAAATATGATTCGACTGAGGACATGCCCCCAATTTAAAATATATTACGACCACTCAGAACAAAGCCCCTAATCAAAATAAATGATTCTGATTGCGATGGGAGCAATGCACTGTCAATTCAGTCCCATTGCTCCACAGGTTGCTTCATATTTCTTTAAGCTTTCCAAATTGAAGAAAACAGCAGCCGAATTGAAACGATCTGGTAACCCCCGAATGAAGCGAACCAAACCAGGTATCTTTAGATATCAACAAATTAATTATTTATTTTAAAAACTAAAATCTTAAACACTACTAAGATAAACCAATATCTAAAGCCCTTATAACTTAATTTTTTTTTAAAAAACTAACTCCCAAATTGCATACATATACTCAAACTAACAGTAGTTTGTTTTTTAATTAGCTGCCCAAAAAAATAGAAAAAAAATAAAGTCTTTGCAGATTATATTTCCAACGAATGGTCTTCTGATACAACATAGTCAAAGTTCACTTGCAGTCTTCCAAGGTCCAATTAATCCAAAGATCTTTCCAGAGATAGGAATTCAGCAGTTCAGTTCAGCGGTTCAGTTCAGTGGTTCAGTTCAGCAGTTCTAGTATTAAACACTTCTTTTTCCAGCGATGATAATTTGTTATTTCTTTAAGAAATTAATCTGGCTTGAAGCTTTTTTAGAATTTTGAGAGAGAAACTATACAAATTGACTTAGAGAGCTCTCCTTTCTTCCTTCACATGCTGGCACAGCTGCCAATATTATCTGTCTCTGCCAGCCAGTTTCAAAGTCAAAATAGATGCATTTGCAGTCCTGTTTTCTCTCTCTGTATAGTGGTTGCGGGGCAACAAGAATGCACTTTTGCTTACAGTCTTTGAAGCTTGCTGCCTTGAAGAAGTACTGATCCTTTGCAACCTTAAAAGTGCACCGCAATATTTCCCGAGGAGAAAAAAAAACACAGGATCATGACAAAGACTACATGATTTTTAGGAAGGACAGGAAGCTCGGAAAAGTTAGAGCGATGGCTCTGTTGATTAATGATGGTATTAGCATAATAGAGAGGGATGACCTAAGTTCAAGAAACCAGGATGTAGAAGCAGTTTGGTTAGAGATGAGAAATGATAAAGGTAAGAAGTCACTAGTGGGAGTGGTGTACTGGCCTCCTATCACGGTAGAATGGGGTATAAAGGAAGAAATAATGGAGGTTGTCAGAAAGGTACAGCGATAATCATGGGGGATTTTAATCTACAACTAGACTGGAAAAATCAGATGGGCAAGGGAAGCCTAGAAGAGGAGTTCATAGAATGTTTTTGGGATCGTTTCTTAGACCAGCACTTTCTGGAGCCAACCAGAGAGCACGCTACACTAAACCTGCTATATTGCAATGAGATAGGATTAATTAATGATTTCATAGTGAAGGCACCCCTTCTGGCCTACTCCTGCTCCTAATTCATATGTTCATATGTTTAAGATGATTGGAAGAGATTGAGAAGGGCTAAGTGCATTTTGGGTCCATGTTTGTTATCATGTTATCACTTTTATATATCTTTGCTTCACTGTAATTTACAGGTAATATTCATGGAATATAGTGACGAAGGTAAAAATGGTATATCAGTGTCAGTGAATCACTGTACAGCAGCACTCATATGAGAATCGTGAGTATGGTGTCTCAATAAAGATCGGATCTGCATTGTTACAACTGATTGTATGTGTGTAATTTGTTGTTTCGGATAACAAAATGAATTTGGATAAGAAAGCAGTTCAACATCTTGATGACCCTGATGTGACATTTTCAAATTTTGTTACGTCGGAGTTAGTTCAAGGATGTATTTCCAATATATCAGTTCAGGAGGTGAGTATTCTTTTAGGGGTTATGGCTTAAAGGAATCTCATTTCTTAATAAATGGATTGAATCTAAAGGGTGGCCCTGTGGTCTAAGGAAGTAAACAATAACAGGAGAATGAAGAGAGACATGACAGTCCAGAGTGGACAGTATCCATTTCAAAAGTGATAACAAGATTAAGGCATTAGTGGTACAGTGTCTACTCCTGGGAATTCAGAAGTTAGGAGAATGGCTGAGGTCAGAGATGAAGAAGTTTCAGAACTTGTAGAGCAGCAAACAGAACTTACAGAGCAACTAGAGGTATCCATAAAAGAGATTATGCAGGACGATCTGGAGTTATTATCAATAGAGTTAATATCAGGCTTTTCACAGCATACAAATGTTGTAAAAGAGTTCCATAAATAACCCTGGGGTAGACACTTGAAGTGTAACTAACGGGCTAGGAAAAAGAGAAAGAAGTTAAAAAGCTCACAGTAAAGGTTAAAATTGCTATGAGAAAGAAATAAGATAAATATTTTCAGCATGTTCTGTTTTTATTTCAAAAAGGAAAAGTTGGATGGATTTGCTTTTCATTTTATGAGTGTGTGAGAAGGTGGGCAAGTTTCCTGACTCACGAATGAAAGACTGTCTTGAAAGAAAGTGTCTGTTATGTTTTTTGTTGGTTTGAGCACCACCCACTGTTCTGTTCACAAAGAGGAAAAGCCGTTTAACCCATTGTAGTCTTGTCTCTGATGTTCGAAGTGTTAATCGTTTTAATTAATGTCTTTCCTATAAGTGTGTGCTGTTTTAAGATTGTTAATTGTTTTCTCTGTGTGTCTATATACACATGTGTATTATTTTTGAGAAACTTGAGGTATGTTTTTGGTTTTCAACTGATTTAACCTGTGTGAATATTCCTTGGTCTTGCCACCTGGGAATATCACATCAAATTTGGTGCTTTGAGTTCATAATCTATTACAGGGATCAACATTTCTAAATCGAATGGAAGTGTAAATGTGATAGTTGAGTGTGCTCATTTCAATTTAACATCATATATCTAGAATTGGGGAAACCTTTGGATTTGTGAGGTTAAAGATGTGGAGTTATTTTGACTAAAGCTAGCTCGTGCAACTATGAAAAGCAATGTGTTAGATTAATTTGACCTTTTCAAAGCACTGTTACTGCTAACTACCTGCTATTGTGAGTGACTCGGCTCTCCACTAAGATTTTGTCCAGAAAGAAGTAATCAGAAATTGTAATTTGGTCTGAAGCAAAAAAACCCCACTAAATTAGCATATGATGGAATAAAGGATAAAGGGGCCTTTTTTTTACTCTCATAAATTGCAGGAGTTCTTTTGTTTTCAACCTATGTCTCCTTAAAAAAAAATCCCTTGTGAATGTTTGGACCCCACAAACTGTGGGAAGCTCTTTTTTCCCCTTTTTGTGTAAGAATGTTGAAGGTTTTTATTTTACTCTGAAAGTTAACCTTTTCTTCAGTTACATCCAATATTTTTACAGTCATTTGGAAAGTTTCCTGATGAAAGAAAAAGATGATGTAATTTGCTGACTTTCTTTGGAAGCATGTGCTATTTCCTGTTTTGTATTGTATTTGGTTAATAAAATATTGTTGTGAATTAAATTGGAATTATTGAGGTTAACTAAAACCTAACTTTTATTATGACCACAATGACATTCTGGTTGCTATAAATTGTGTGAAAGTCTCCAGTTATGTATATGAGACTATCAAGTAAATAATTGCCATTTTTGAATTTCTGATCAATGCCAGGGAGTCAGTGATTTGAGGTGATTCCAATGTTTTAATTATATTGGTGGTTCTGGAATGTATGCACAGGAAAGGGGGAATGCTGCAGCTATTGAGCAGCAGGATAATGATTTGAAGATATCTTGTAGTTGGATTGAACTACAGAATTTTTCACAAAATGTTTAAAGTTAATGGTGGTGTTGCTAATCCATCTTCTTATAAATCTATAAAAGAGTTAACCCTTTCCACTTAATTCACAAAGCAACAACTTTTGTATTGCTGATATGTATTGTTATATTACATAATTGTTCATACATCTGCTTCTGAAAGTCGAATTGATAAGAAAAATTGATAAATGTTGAAGCACTCAAGAAGGGAAAATTTACCTGAAGTTTGAGGGAATTGTTCAATACTACCTTGGGATCCATAAGCATTGGCACAGGGTTACTAAATTTAACGGATGTAGATCTTCGAGAAATAAATTATTGGCAGTGACTCAGGCCTAAAGGTGGATACACAAGTTATGATGGCTGAGGACCGGAAGATCCTAACCAATGTCTAAATTAATTTGAAACAGAATACCTACTCAGTCCTGATGGAACACTGAAGGGGCTAAACAAGGAAACCTAGGCCAGTCTTTGTCAACATGTGCAATTGCGTCTGAATGAATTATTAAGGACTATCTTTTGATCTGAGGTGACGTGAGAGTAATTGCCCTTGATATCAAAGCAGCATTTGACCGAGTCTGGCATCAAGGAGCCTTAGCTGAATTTAAGTCAATGGGAATCAGGAAGAAAACTCTCCACTGGTTGGAGTCCTACCTAGCACAAAGGAAGATAGTTGTGGTTGTTGGATGTAAATCATCTCAGCCCCAGGACATTGCTGCAGGAGTTCCTCAGGGTAGTGCCCTAGGCCCAACCATTTTCAGTTGCTTCATCAATGACCTTCCCTCCATCATAAGGTCAGAAGTGGGGATGTTTGTTGATGATTGTACAATGTTCAGCACCATTCACAACTCCTCAAATACTGAAGCAATTTGTGTCCATATGCAGCAAGACCTGGACAACATTCAGGCTTGGGCTGATAAATGGCAAGTAGCATTTGTGCCACACAAGTGCCAGACAATGGCAATATCCAACAAGAGAGAATCTAACCATCTCCTCTTGATATTAAACGGCATTACCATTGCTGAATCTACCACTATCAACATTGACCAGAAACTGACCTCGAGCACCCACGTAAATACAGTGGCTACAAGAGCAGGTCGGAGGCTGGAAATTCTGTGCCAAGTAACACACCTCCTGACTTCCCAAAGCCTTTCCACCATCTACAAGGCGCAAATCAGGAGTGTGATGGAACGCTCTCCACTTGCCTGAATGAATGCAGCTCCAACAACACTCAGAAAGCTTGACATCATTGGAACAAAGCAGCCTGCTTAATTGGCACCCCATCTACCACCTTAAACATTCACTCCCATCACCACCAATGCACAGTGGCATCAGTGTGTACCATATATAAGATGCTAAAAGTAGGATTCCTCTGACACATTCAGATGCCAGTCCCTCAGTAGTGCTAGATGTGGCTGGAATGTCTCAATGGTTACTACACCTGGAGTTCCGAAGAAGGGTCACTGACCCGAAACGTTAACTCTGCTTCTCTTTCCACAGATGCTGCCAGACCTGCTGAGTGGTTCCAGCATTTCTTGTTTTTGTTTCAGATTTCCAGCATCCACAGTATTTTGCTTCTATAAATTTCTTGGGCTTTTCTCCAGTACTGTTAAATTCAAAAAGCATGTTATGATACAGAAAGGAATTGGATATGACTAAACCATCATCTCCTAGTTGTTCCATTCTCAGAATAGCTTGATTAACTACGTTAATGTTCACTTCCAGGTGACCTTGTAGTAAATTTCATGCTTGTTGCATTAGCTGGTTCCAATTGGTGGTGAGATTGTAGAGCAGAAGGATTTAATTCATGGTGCATATTCTAACGACTACACAGTTGACAAAATGTAGGTGTTATTTTATGCATTGCTGGGCATCCTTATCACTGGTAAAACTGGACTGTATTATTAATTTTACATATATAGCGTGCACTTGATTCTTTTATTGTTGGCCTATAAAGTAAAATGTGCATTGTAAAAGCTTTCTGCGTTCATAATTTAGTGCTCCTAGAGATTTAATAACTGACAGATGCTGACCACATTGGTGATAACCTCAGAAAGTGTGAGACTGAATCTTGTAGCTCTGCAACTAGTGCACATTCCATCCTGCTATGAAATTATTTAATAATTTAATGTTTTTTAATGCTCTGCATTTGTGCGGCTGTATGAGGCCCACTAAAGAATTAAAAACCAGTGTTATGTGTTCTATACAAAACCACTTCTAGTAACGAGAAAGGTTCCAACAATTTCAGGATAATCAGGGATAATGATTTTGCATGATCCCAAATGCATTAAATTCGTTAAGAAAGTACTTTCTGAAACTAATTGATCAGATTATGGCTTTGCACATTATTATTGCAAAACATTCTTTGCATGGAGGCAGGAATTAAAGAGGGGGACTTTAGTTAAGTTGGAAGACTAGAGAAGCTGGGATTGTTCTCCTTAGAGCAAAGAAGGTTAAGTGGAGATTTAACAGAGTTGTTTAAAATTGGGAAGAGTTTTGATAGAATAGATTGGAAGAAACTATTTCCATGGGCAGGAGGGTTGGTAACCAGAGGGCACAGATTTAAGATAATTGGTGAAAGTATCAGAGGGGAGATGAAAACTTTTTCAACACAGCAAGTTATAATCTGGAATGCACTGTCTGGAAGGGTGGTGACAGCAGATTCAGTAGTTACTTTCAAAGGGGACTTGAAAACGAATATTGAAAAAGAAAATTTGCAGATCTGTAAGGAAAAGTAAGGGAGTGGGACTTAGTGGATAACTGCTTCAAAGACCCTGACAGGCATAAAGGGCTGTGCTATATTATTCTATTATGAACTATTATATTTAATATTTTACATATAATTTAATGCTTTATGATGTGGAATAACAGAATGATATTTCTAAATCAAAGGATTTAGAGAACATATGCTGCTCTCTTGCACTATATTGCATGTATACATGGTTCCCCTTTGGTTGTGGGTGTAGGTGTACCCTGTTTTGTTGCCTCCACTCCCTACTGGCCTCTTCTTTCTTTATGCTGGTGCAATTTTATTGTTAATTTATTTGACAGCTATGTTGTTTCTCCTTTCTCTTTCTCGTCCTTCAATTTGTTTCCTATTGCTTTCCTTAAATCTGCTGTGCCCAGCATTATTCTCTCAGGGTGTTTCAGGTGATCCTTGGGATATCTTGATAATTGATGCCTAAATGTTCATTACGAGCTGACTGTTTTTGTTTTTAAGAACATAAGAACACAAGAAATAGGAGCAGGAGTAGGCCATTTGGACCCTCAGACCTGCTCTGACATTTAATAAGATCATGGCCTTAACTCCACTTTCCTGTCTGCCCACTCCCCATCCCCCCCCCCCCCCCCCACCCCACCATAACCCTTGACTCCCTTGTAGATCAAAAATCTGTTTAACTCAGCCTTGAATATATTCAATGACCTAGCCTCCACTGCTTTCTGGGGAAGAGAATTCTAAAGATTAACTACCCTATGAGAGAAGAAATTCCTCCTCATTTCTGTCTTAAAAGGAAGAGCCCTCATTTTGAAACTGTGCCTTCTAATTCTAGATATTCCCACAAGGAGAAACATCCTGTCAGCATCTACCCTGTCAAGCCCCCTCAAAATCTTATATGTTTCATTAAGATCACCACTCATTCTTCTAAACTCCAATGAATATAGGCCCAACCTGCTCAACCTTTCCTCATAAGACAACTCCTTCATTCCAGGTATCAGCCTAGTGAACCTTTTATGAAATGCTTCCAATGCAAGTATATTTGTCCTTAAGTAAGGTGACCAAAACTGTACTCAATCTTCTAGGTGCGGTCTCACCAATACCCTGCACAGCTGTAGCAAGATTTCCTTACTTTTATACTCCATGCCGACATTCCATTTGCCTTCCTAATTACTTGCTGTACCTGCATGCTAACATTTTGAGATTCATGTACATGGACACCCAGATGCCTCTGTACTGCAGCATTCTACAGTCTCTCTCCATTTAAATAGTATTCTGCTTTTCCATTCTTCCCACCAAAGTGGACAACCTCACATTTTCCCACATTATACTCCATCTGCCAAATCTCTTCTCACTCTCTTAAGCTATCTATATCCCTTTGCAGACGCTTTGTGTCCTACGCACAACTTGTTTTCCTACTTCTCTGCAAATTTGGCTACAATACACTTAGATCCTTCATTCAAGTCATTAATATAGATCATAAATACTTGAGGCCCCAGCATGGATTCCTGTGGCATTCCACTAGTTACAGTTTGCCAACCTGAAAATGCCCCATTTCTCCCAACTCTCTGTTTCCTATTAGTTAGCTAATCCTCTGTCCATGCTAATACATTATGCCCAACACCATGAGCTCTTATTTTATGGAGTAACCTTTCATGTGGCACCTTATCAAATGCCTTTTAGAAATCCAAATACACTACATCTACTGGTTTCCCTTTATCCACCCTGCTTGTTATATCCTCAAGAACTCTAATGAATTTGTCAAACATGATTTCCCTTTCTTAAAACTATGTTGACTCTGCCTGATTGTATGATGACTTTCTAAATGGCTTGCTACCACTTCCTTAATAATGGATTCCAGCATTTTTCCAATGACAGATGTTAGGCTAACTGGCCTATAGTTTCCTGCTTTCTGTCTCCCTCTTTTCTTGAAGAGGTGTTACATTTGCTTTTTTTCCAATCCACTGGCACCTTTCTAGAATCTAGGGAATTTTGGAAGATAACAACCAGTGCATCCACTATATCTGCAGTTATTTCTTGTAAGTCCCTAGGATGCAGGCCAGCAGGTCCAGGGGACTTCACAGCCTTTAGTCCCTTTAGTTCTCATAGTACTTTTTCTCTAGTAATAGTATAATAGTGATTGTTTTAAGTTCCTCCCTCCCTTTTGCCTCTTGATTTTCTGCTATTCTTGGGTTGCTTTTTATGTCTTCTACTGTGAAGACAGATACAAAATACTTGTTCAAAGTCTCTGCCATTTCCTTGTTGCCCATTATTAATTCCCCAGTCTCATCCTCGAAGGACCAACACTTACTTTAGCTACTCTCTTCTTTTTAATATATTTGTAGAAGATCTTACTGTCTGTTTTTATACTTCTTGCTCTCATACTCTAATTTCTCCCTCTTTATTTTAGACATCCTCTACTGGTTTCTAAAATTTTCCCAATCTTCTGGCCTACTACTAATCTTTGCAGCATTGTATGTCTTTTCTTTCAATTTGATACCATCCTTAACTTTCTTAGTTAGCCACAGATGGTTCAAACATCGCAGAGTCTTTCTTTCTCAATGGAATATATCTTTTTTGAGAGTTATGTAATATCTGCTTCTCTATTATCTTACCTTTTAACTTATTTTCCCAGTCCACTTGAGCCAACTCTGTCTTACTACCCTTGTAATTGTCTTTATTTAAGTTTAAGACACTAGTCAGACCAAACTTTTCACCCTCAAAACGAATGCAAAATTTTATCATGTTATGATCACTCATGCCTAGAGGATCCTTTACTGTGAGGTCATTTATTAATCTTGTCTCATTACACATTACCAGGTCTAAATTAGGTTCCAGAATGTATTGTTCTAAGAAACTGTCCTTAATGTACTCTATGAACTCATCCTCCAGGCTACCTTTGTCAATTTGACTAGTTCAATCTATATGAAGATTAAAATCGCCCACAACTATTGCAGTATCTTTCCTACAAGACCCTATTGCAGTACCTTTCCAACAAGCCCCCATTATTTCTTGATTTATATTTTGTCCTACGGTGTAGCTACTGTTAAGGGGCCTATAAACTACTCCCACCTTTCCATTGCTATTTCTCATCTCCACCCAAACTGATTTTACATCTTGATCTTCTGAGCCATGATCATTTCTCACTACTGTCCTGATCTCATCCTTTATTAATAGAGCTACCCGACCTCCTTTTCCATTTTTCCTATCCTTCCTAAATGTCAAAAACCCATGAATATTTAGTTCCCAGCCTTTGTCACCCTGCAACCATGTCTCTGTAATTGTTATCATATCATACCCATTTATTTCTATTTATGCTATTAATTCATCCATCTTGTTATGAATGCTGCATGCATTCAGATGAAGAGCCTTTAATTCTGTATCATTTTGTCTACTCTGATCTTATTTACTGGTGCACTCTTATGTTTGTATGCTGTATCCCTTCCTGTCACACTCGGGTTATCATTACCTTTGTTGCTATCCTGCATTATTGCCTTGCCCTTTCTTGTTAACTTTCTAAATATCCCCTCACCTGAACCCTCCTCCCCACTATTTAGTATAAAGCCCTCTCTACAGCCTCTCTATGCAGTTGTGCAGGACACTGGTCCCAGCACAGTTCAGGTGAAGGTCATCTCAACAGTACAGCTCCCTCTTTCCCCAGTACTGGTTCCAGTGCCCCATGAATCAAAACCCATTTCCCTCACACCAATCTTTGAGCCACACATTCAACAATCTGATATTACTTACCCTATGCCAATTTGCTCGTGGCTCAGATCGTAATCCAGTGATTATTACCTTTGTGGTCTACTTTTTAATTTAGCCCCTGGCTGCACATACTCCCTCGGAAGAACCTCTTTCTTAGTCAAAATATGTAATTGTACCATATGGAATAAGACAACTGAATCTTCCCCTCCCACTCCAAGTTCCTCACCACCCCAAGGAGATGTCACCAGGCAACAGGCAGGCAACACAGCCTTCAGGACTCAAGCTCTCAGCTGCAGAGAACAGTATCTATCCCCTTAACTATACTGTCCCGTACTAGTACTACATTCCTTTTTACTCCCCCTGTTTGAATGGTCCCCTGCACCATGGTGCTGCGGTCAGTTTGCTTATCCTCCCTGAAGTCCCTGCTTTCGTCCACACAAGCTGCAAGAACCTTGAACCTGTTGGACAAGTGCAAGGGCTGAGGCTCCTCCATCGCTACCTTCTGGATCCTCATACCTGCCTCACTGATAGTCACACCCTCCTGTCCCTGAGAACTGACCAAATCTGAAATATGTAGCCTAAGGTGTGTAACTGCCTCCTGGAACAAAGTGTCCAGGTAACATTCCCCCTCCCTGATGCATTGAGCTGCCCGAATCTCAGACTCCAGCTCATCAACTCTGAGCCGAAGTTCCTCAAGCTGTAAACACTTACTGCAGATGTGGTTGCAGTAGATCACACTGGTGTCCACCAGCTCCCACATGCTACAGCTGCAATACATCACCTGCCCTGCCATCTCTATTGTGCTTTATTTAACTAATTAGGTTTGAAGTTTAGAAATATCCCTGATAATTTGTAGTTATATTAAGTAGTTTAACTAGTTAAGCTACAAATTTAATAAAATACTTAGATATCCCCAGTACCAGTTTAAACTACTGCCCCAGGTTAGAAAGGGGATTCATGTTTGCACTTGCTGCTGTTCAATATTCAGTCCATTTACACCTATTCTGTACTAATGCTTTCTCTTTCAACACACCATTAACATATTGTTTGCCTTTGCTCCATGACCTTTTGGTCAGCTATGTGGCCTTGTCCAATCTGCACCTTCTCCTTTGTTATCTCTTGCCCCACCCCCACCTCACTTGCTTATAACCTTTGACATTTTTAATATTTGTCAGTTCCGAAGAAGGGTCACTGACCCGAAACGTTAACTCGGCTTCTCTTTCCACAGATGCTGCCAGACCTGCTGAGTGGTTCCAGCATTTCTTGTTTTTATTTCAGATTTCCAGCATCCGCAGTATTTTGCTTTTACTTAAAACTCAATTACCTGAGTTAAAAATCAACTACCTGATCACCTAATTAATGTCTCTGGGCTTCAGCTCTCAGGCCTCACTGTCTCTGGCTCCCTCTCTTAGATCACTGCTTGTTCTGTAAAAGACCAGAATACCTCCTCCCTCACTATGCCGAATTCCCACACTCAACAAATTCCCAAGTTAAGCACTCTGTCGCTCAGAACTCAGTTGAACAGAACTTCGTGCTACTTACTTTTGAGATTTGTAACTTGTTTACTTGTAATGAAAAGCTTTTTGGTTTATATTTTCTCATGTTTCATTTCTGCAAGATTATTAGAAACAATATAGAAGAAATTTCCTTACATTTCTGTCTTGCCCAACAGCTTGTATATTTTGCTAATTACATTTGAGTATCAGTCAAATCTGTTTTAAAGAGAGGGAAAAACTTTCCAGATGCACCTATTCCTAAAATGTGTTGAACAATGATGATAATGTCCATCAGGAATAATAGTCCATTCTGGAAAAACTTAATCAGATTACTACCAGGGGAGAAATCAGCAAACCGTAGGCAGTCTGGGAATGGGTCATTTAGAATTTCATTCTCATTAAAAATCACTCTGAGGATCATTACATTTATTTCAAAACAATTCATCTCTTGTTGATCAAGGTTCCTCACTCAAATATTAAAAACTTTACGATATTCAGCCTTACAGTACTTGCAGTTATCAATAATAACATAGCATTTTATCATCCTAGATCCTTCCATGATATACCAAAACACAAACTGGGTTACACCTGCAAACCTCTTCAGTTGATTCAGAAAAGTATCACCCAAGCAATTAAAGCACAAACCTTGTCAGCCTCATTTTTCTTGGTGATTTGCTCCAGCCTAATTTAAAGAAATTCAGGCTAAAGTAAAACATTTCCAATTGATGAAGACAAACCAGAATACTATTTTAATACCTTATTTATGAACAACAATGCCTTACATGTAATGAAACATCCCAGGGGTTTAGGGCAGGAAGCGTATATGTAAACCATCAAAATTTTAAGCTAATAGGTAATGTTTTAAGTTGACAAGGTTTCAACTCTTCTGTCACTCAGTGTCACTAGACACGAGAAATCAGATTCTTTTCACTTGGATTAGAGACTGTCAGAACTAATCAGATGTTATTTTCTTCCACTGTCACTAGTGTACAAACACAACGTAGAAAGGCTTCAAGATGATTTGCTGCTTTCTGAGAGTTTCTGTTATAGATGGGCTTTATCCTCCAAAAAATAACATGTAACAAAAAATATTTTTCTCCAAGGAGTTTTCTGGGATTGGAATTATTGTAGGCATGTGCTGTAAAAAGATTCAGTTCACTAATTAACATTGTGTGATGGATCAGAGATTGGTTTTGCTTTGAGTCATAAATGGCTCTGCAGATTGGTAGTATTGTGGTAAGTTTAAAATGTCTCCCTTAAGTTCTCAAGCCTGTCTGTTTCACTGTTGAGGGAAAAGTACACATCTTGACTAATGTATTAATAATGCAACTTCAAAGTAGTTTTTCTGAACCTGAAATGACATAGAAGCATTATGGCACAGAAATAAGTCTAGATGGTGTTTATGATCCACATGAGCCTCCTTCTATTTCAATTAATTCATCTCAACTATGCCTTTCTCCCTAATTTACAGCCTGAAATTTATGTTGGTGGCAGCCGTATAAAATGGCGACCCGCACGCGCGGGCTTTACTCCGCAGAGCTGCCACAATATTAAACAAGACGGCTCATTTTCATGTCCAATGACGTGGAGGGGATGGGAGTTTTGTCCCTGGCAATGGCGTCAGGTGTCATTGAGCAGGTGCCGCGCCATTTTTAAAGGGCTTCATGCCCTTCCATTTCATTTACATGTTTAAAGATAAAGTATTGTGAATAAATTCTAAAAAGTAAATAAATGTTTCTAGCCCCTCTCCCATCCCCTTAATTAACATATACTTCATTCCTTGCCTCTCTCCCCAGAAAATAATACTTACCTTGTATACCTGACCTTCTCCCCCGGCCGACCAAAGTTCACAAACTTTCATCTTTAACCCTTCCCATCATCCCCTCCACCAATCATATTTGTTTGACCCCACTCACCCTCTCCCACATTGAAATTCTTACCTGCTCTCCTCTCCCCACCAGTGTCCTGCATCGAATCTCCGAATGGAGATCCGAAGGTGCGGGAGTGCCGGCGACCGGCTACAATATCGGAGCGGGATGGACGGCGGGACCAGGTACGTTCTTAATTCATTATTTTAATAAATTTAAATATTTAGATTGGCCTCCCGTCGCCGAGCGGCAGGGGGGCTGCCACGAGGCCTCACCGCTGCCAGCATTATTGGGCTGGGCCTTCCCGACAGTGAGGCCCATGGCCTCTCCCAGAGACGTTTTCTGGGCCCCCCGACCACAGGCCCCCAACATTGGTGGGCCTGTAAAATCCAGCCCTACTTATCTAGTGTCCCCTTAAATGCATCTATGCCATTCGTCTCATATACACCATGTGATAGCGAGTTCCACATTCTCATCATTTTGAGTAAAGAAGTTTCTCTTGCATTCCCTATTGGATTTATTAGTGACTATCTAAGAATCATAGAAACTCACAGCATAGAAGGAGGCTATTCGGCCTATTGTGCCTGTGCTGGCTCTTTGAAACAGCAGTCATGCTTAGTCCTATATTCCTGCTCTTTGTCTGTAACCCTATTAAGATGCCTATCGTCAAGTACCTGTTGAATTCTGTTTTAAATTTTAAGTTATTTATGGGATCAGCTTCCATTATCTTTTCACTCCAGAACCCAACAATCCTCCCAGTGAAAAAATTTCTTGTCATCTCCCCTCTAGATCTTTTGCCAAAGATATAGTTATTGACCCACTCGCCAGAGGGAATAATTTTTCTTCACCTACTCTATCAAAACCTTTCATCATCGTGAAAATTTCTAAAAGATCATCTCTTAACCTTTTCTGCTCCAAGATGAACAATACTAACTTTTCCAACCTCTCTTCATAACTGAATTCCCTCATCTCTGGTAACATCCTGCTAAACCTACTCTATACCTTTGCTAAGGCCTTTGCATCTTTTCTGGTGTATGGTGCCGAGAATTGTCTACAATACTCCAGCAAAGGCCTAACTAGTTATTCATAAAGTTCCAGCATGGTCTCTTTGCTTTAATATTTATTTATTTAGAGATACAGCACTGAAACAGGCCCTTCAGCCCACCGAGTCTATGCCGACCATCAATCACCCATTTATACTAACCCTACATTAATCCCATTACCCTCTCACATCCTCACCTTCCCTCAATTCCCCTACCACCTACCTATACTAGTGGCAATTTATAATGGCCAATTTACTGATCAACCTGCAAGTCTTTGGCTGTGGGGAGAAACTGGAGCACCCGGCGAAAACCCACGCGGTCACAGGGAGAACTTGTAAACTCCACACAGGCAGTACCCAGAATCGAACCCGGGTCACTGGAGCTGTGAGGCTGCGGTGCTAACCACTGCTCCACTGTGCCGCCCCAATTTATAAACCCAATTAACCAATATGCTTTTTTAACCACCTTATCAACTTTCCCTGCCACCTTTAGAATTTGTGCATATGAATTTCAAGGTCATCTACACTTTTCAAAATTGTGCCATTTATAGTACACAGACTTTCCATATTAGTTCTCCTAAGGTGCTTCGCTTCACACTTCTCTGAATTGAACTCTATTTGCCATCCTTCTGCCCATTTCACCATCCTGTCTATATCAAGTGCTCCGTTCTAATTTAATATGCAGAACCTCGAGGGTAATAATCTCTGGATTACTAACTGAGCCACATGTGAATTGGCATAGGCTCAAGCAGGTCAGCAAACTAAATGTATGGCTCAAAAAGTGGTGTGGGAGGAAGGGGTTTCAATTTATGGAGCACTGAGAAAAGAGGAAACTGTTCCGATGGGGTGGGCTGCATTTAAACTCGAGCTAGGATCAGTGTCCTGGTGAATTTAATAACTCGGGCTGTAGATAGGGCTTTAAACTAAAAAGGGGAGAAGGGGATAGGTGAGAGTAAATTCAGAAATCTAAAGAGAAAAGTCAAGGCAATAGAGCAGAATAGCGATTTGGGTAAAGATAAGCAGTGTGTCAGGAAAGGATAAAGAATTTAATGGTAATAGTGCATCAGCAAATAAGGTCCAAGCAGGAAATAATGGTAAAAGTTAAATTCAACAGCTCTTTATCTAAATGCATGAAGCATTTGTAACAAGATTGATGCACTAGGGGCACAAATACAGATAAATGGGTTTGATCTAATAGCAATTACAGAGATGTGGTTGCAAGGTGACCAAGGTTGGGAAATAAATATTCCAGAGTACTTGACATCTTGAAAAGACAGGCAGAATGGAAAAGGAGGCAGGATAGCCCTGATAATAAAAGATACCATAAGGACAGTAGTGAGAAAGGATCTTGGCTCAGAAGATTAGGAAGTAGAATCAGTACGGGTGGAAATAAGGAATAATAAGGGTCAGAAAATGCTGGTGGGAATAGTTTACAGACCTCCTAACAGTAGCTATTCTGTGGAACAAAGTATTAATCAAGAAATAATAGCGTTTGTAACAAAGATAATGCAATAATCATGGGGGACTTTAACCTTTCTATAGGTTGGAAAAATAAAATTGGCAGAAGTCGGCTGGAAGAAGAGTTCATTGAATGTATTTGAGACAGTTTTCTAGAACTACACATCATGCAATCAAGCACGGTAGGGAGACTTTAGATCTTATATTGTGTAATGAGATAGGGTTAATTAGTAATCTCATAGTAAAGGATCTTATGGGCAGAGTGATCATAATATAATAGAATTTCACATTAAATTTGAAAGTGGCATTCTTAAATTTGAAACAAGAGTCTTAAACTTAAATAAAGCCAATTACATAGGTTTGAAGGGTGAGCTGGCTAAGAATGGTTGGGCTCATGGTTTAAAAGGTATAGAGATAGATAAGCGGTGGCAAATATTTAAAAAATCATTCAAAATTTTCAACGTAAATACATTCCATTGAAAAATAAAAGCTCCACAGGAAAAGTGATCCATCCATGACAGTAAATAAGTTAAGGATAGTATTAGATTAAAAAAAAGAGGCTTATAATGTTGTACAGAATAGTATTAAGTCTGAAGATTGGGAGAATTTTAGAAAACAGCAACAGAACCTAAGGTCAGAAGTGGGGATGTTCGCTGATGATTGCACAGCATCCAGTTCCATTTGCAACTCCTCAAATAATAAAGCAGTCCGTGTCCGCATGCGACAAGACCTGGACAACATTCAGACTTGGGCTGATAAGTGGCAAGTAACATTCACACCACAAAAGCGTCAGGCAATAACCATCTCCAACAAGAGAGAACCTAACCATCTCCCCTTGACATTCAATGGCATTACCATCGCTGAATCCCCCATCAACATCCTGGGGATCACCTTTGACCATAAACATAACTGGGTATATTCAAGTCTGAGATAGATAGATTTTTGGAGTCCAAGGGAATCAAGGGATGTGGGTATTAGGTGGGAAAGTGAAATTGAGGCTGAAGACCAGCCATGATCTTACTGAATGGTGGAGCAGGCTCAAGGATCCATATGGCTTACTCTCCTCCCATTTATTATGTTGTTATGTTGTTATGTACTGTGCTACCTTGATCAACACTCCATGTTACTTCATCAAAAACCTCATCATGAAATCTTATATTTATATATTAATTTATTTTATGGCATTGTGTATTTCTTAACAAGTATCACAAGCAATTGCCATTACCAGTGCTAGCTAAGCCACTGTGGGAAAGGCAATCCTTATCTGGTTCAGAATTGTTTTGTTTCATAGGTGTGCACATTATAGGAAAACAGGCTGGACAGTTTCTTTGCCTTTGAGCATCACTTTGGATGGCAGTATTTTTCTATCTGCAAGGGATCCTTTCCTTCATCCTTTGGCCTAGTTTAAACTTCAAAGAAAATAGGTTATAATTATTAATCACGGTTTCTTTTCTTAATTTATGTTTTTGCTGGTAGCTAGCAAGCTGGGGCTAGTGGAATACTCTGGGCATGATTTTAACCTGCCCATCTGGCAAAAACCATGCAGGTGGGCTGTTAAAATCCCCAAAGTCATTTATCTACCCTGGAGCCACCAGGAGAAGATCTGCCAGGAAATTTATCATAAGCGATAAGGAAACTGTGCAAAGCTGGTAGGGCCCTTTTAGCATATGCAAGTTGGGTCTTGAAGATGTCATCAGGACCCAAATGAAATTTTTAATTAGGGGGTCTGAGTGGGATAAAGTAGCAGGTTTCCTAGTGTTATGAATGCTGGATGTTGTAGAATAGTTATGTTTTCAAAACTGTGATCTTCAATGCAGTGTAAAATAGACACGCAGAGGAGACATGTGACCTCATAGAAAATCCGCCCAAAGACAAGGCAGGGTCTTGGTTACCATGAGAAAAAGGAACCCAGATCAAAGACCCTTTTGAAAACAGGGTGCAAGGTTGTAGCACTGAAAGGACAATGGGTTTCACTCTCCCAGACTCACAGATTGTAGACAGGGAGCTAGGGGCTCTAAAATGCAGATTTGAGTTGCAATTTTTAACACCTGGAAACAAAGGAAGGCCTGGGTGGTTTTACTATGGTCAGACTTATGGGGCCAAATTTTACCATAGGGGGACAGGACTTCGTCACCGACGTAAAAGTTGGTGGCGAACCCGCTTCCGCCTAGCCCGGGGATCCGACTCACATTTTACGGGTCCCCAGGCTTTAAATGCCCCGAGGTGGGATTTCCACCTCAGTGAGCTGCTGGCCAATCAGCGGGCCGGCAGCTCTTCGTCTCAGCAGCGCCACCAGGAGTGGTGGTCACTGCTGGGACTGCAGCCCAGCCGACCGAGGAGAATGCCATGGAGCCGCGATCCAAGGCAGGTTTTTGATGCCTCGCCGAGGGAATCAGGCACGCTCCAGCAAGGCAAGGGTGGTCGTTTGGGGGGAAGGGGGGGCATCTTGGGTCCCGGGGGTGGGTTGGGAGGTAGTGGCAGCCCTCAATCGGGCACCCTGTACCCGACTGCCATGACACCACCCCTCCCACCCCCCGGCGCGTGGAAAGGCCGGCAACTATCTCTGGGCGGCTTTTCATGTCCCCTGCACATCCGCTTGCCTCGGGTAAAATACCCATGAAGGCAGGCGAGGGCCCTTAAGTGGCCGTTACGTGGCCACTTAAGGGCCTTGATTGGCCTCGGGCCATTCCCCCCCTGCCCCCGCCCGATCGCCGTAAAGTTGGCTGGAGGCATGAGCGAGATGGGAAGGCCTCCTCGAGCCTCCCGCTCAATTTTACGCCTCCCCCATGCCACCATCTTACCAGCTGGGGTGATGTAAAATTCAGCCCATGGTTTCTGAGAATTGTAAAAGGCAAGCAACGGTTGACTTTTGATCTGGATAAATTTGAGAGGCTTTCCTAGGTCTGAGAAACGAAGACCAGCAGTCAGCTCTGCAGCCTAGAGAGAGAGAGAGACCAGTGGTCTGTTTTCTGGGGAAATTGCTGCTCTCAAATCACCAATATAGCAAAAGGCTGCTAAGATTCGAACACGGTTCGAAGGCTCGAGGTTTGCAAAGGAGATAAGATAAATAGAGTCACCAGGGATTGCTTATTAACGGAAGTTCAGTCGAATGTGCTCAGAAGAAGTGAGCGAATAGGACATTGGCTTTGAGAAGGGCACAGAGATACAACCAATTGCAGCTCGGAGGAGTTTGGGACTTTTAACTGGAAGGATATCTTTTCAATGAGAACACTGTGCAAAGTATAAATGTGGTGTGGGATTTTGAGTGTGTTAATAAGTTAATGGGAAATACATTTCTCTGTAATTTAGTGTTTTAGCTACCGAGTAAGTACTGTTCAGTTAAGTTGTTCTTTAGTTTAGTTGTTATAGTATAAGTATTAAGATGTGAAATCTTGTCATGTAATTCTTTAATTGGTCTGGGAAGTTCATATCTCTTGTTTTAAGGTTTGCAGTCTCTCCTGAGGTCCGAACACTACCCAGAGAGGAACTGGACCCAGTGTTCCAAAGAAGAGGCCCCAGAAGTTAAGTTTATTTTTTTTTAATTTAAATATGGGGCAAGGAGGAACAGGAATGCTCCTGCACATCTCACAAAGAAATCTTAGGCCACCCCTGCCATGTTTGTGTCCCTGCAGAAACAATCAGTTTTTGGAATATTGCTGTAGTTGAAGGAAGCAAGTGAGAATCTACAAAAGGTTGGTTAAGTAAGTAGTAAAGCAATTTTTTATGCAGAATTCAGGGATAGAGAGAATAAAGGGAAAGAGACTATATCAAACAGCTGAACAGTGTAAAGAATAGCAGTAGATTTCCATGTGGACCACCTGGGCAGTAATCCCATCCATTGTAGGAAAGCCAGATGCATTCTATAACAAGTGGGTATAGAAGTAAAGAAGGTGGTGATCAAAATAATTTCTAGAAATGTACATTTTTAAATTATACCCCAACTTAATCCGGAGTGGGAATTGGGTAGGCAGGGGTCTTGGTGAGTGCCAAAATTCCTTGACCTCAGCAGCATGCGACCATGGTGATTTTAACTTCCGGGCTCATCAGTTGCCTGCCTGAAACGGTAGCGAGCCGGCAGGAGCAGAATTTTGGAGAGCAGCATAGTTTTGGGCAGGAAGAGAATACTGACCAGGACTCATGAAACAGAATCACAGAATTGTTACAGCACTGAAGGAGGCCATTTGCCCGTCATGTCTAAACTAGCTCTCCGAAGGAGCAATTCATCCAGTGCCACTCCCCGCCTTCTCCCCATAGCCCTGCACATTGTTCCTTTACAGATAATAATCCAATTCCCTCTTGAATGCCTCCATTGAAAATGCCTCCACCACACTCTCAGACAGTGCACTCCAGATCCTAACCACTCAGTGCGTGAAAAAGTTTTTCTTTATGTCTCAAATTGACTCTTTTGCCAATTATTTTAAATCTGTGTTCTCTTGTTCTCGATCCTTCCACCATTGGGAACAGTTTTTCCCTATCCAGACCCCTCTTGAATTTGAATACCTCTGTCAAATCTCCTCTCAACTTTCTCTTCTCCAAGGAAAACAGTCCCAACTTTTCCAATCTATCCACATAACTGAAGTTCCTCATCCCTGGAACAATTCTCGGGAATCTTTTCTACACACTGTCTAATGCCTTCACATCTTTCCTAAAGTGTGGTGCCCGGAACTGGACACAATACTCCAGCTGAGGCCAAACCAGTATTTTCTACAAGTTTAACATAAATTCCTCGCTCTTGTAGTCTATGTTCCTATTAATAAAGCCTAGGATACTGTATGCTTTATTAACTGCTCTTGCAACCTGTCCTGCCACCTTCAATGACTTTATGTACATATACACTCAGTTTCCTCTGTACCTGCACCCCCTTTAGAATTGTACCCATTACTTTACATTGTCTTTCCACGTTCTTCCTACCAAAATGAAACAATCCCTCGCATTTAGTTAAGTCTTGGAGAGGGAGTTTTGACAAAGTCTCACATGTAGGAAGGAGGTGGGTGGGGGGGAAGCAGTGTTAGTCCAGGGCAAGCAATGCTTAAACATTCTACATTTCTATATGCAGTCTGGAGAATTCCTGCTCTTCCTGCCCTCATAGCTTAAAAAAAATCTTACCCTGTTTGGACCTCTTCTTCCTTTCCACTTGGTGGGAAAGTCACAGTGACTTTCTGCTCTAGCCGCAGTTAAAATAGCTGTCAGGGATCATTTAAGTTATTCATTCCCTCTATATATTTAAATAAGGATGCAACCAGCTTCTGGCAGGTGTCGTTAGCCTCAACTCAGCAGGTCAAAATAGACATTAGGCTGGATTTTGTTCTTCCCCCAGGGATCGGGTTCCGTGGTGGGGGAGGCTTGAAGATGGGTTTGGATGAGGCCTGCCATGGACCTCGACTCAGGGAGGGCATGGCCTGATCCTCCTGGCAGCGCGCCCCCCCCCCACTACCCCACAGCTGGGCGACAGGATCACAATTAACATATTCAAATCAATAAAATAAATATATTTAAATAGACTTACCTCTGATCTTGAGGGCCCGCCGTGATCTTCAGCACAGCAGCCATCACTCCCGTGCCTTCAGATCCCTGTCCGGCACCACACAGGTGGGGAATGGGGAGGAGTTTATCAGTGCAGGGGTGGGGGAGATAGGGTCATATACACGTAATGGGTTTAGGGGGATGGTGGGAAGGGTTGAATCTTAAGCTTTTTGCAGTTTGAGGGGGGAAGGTCAGATGTAAAAGCTAAGTGTTTTCGGGGGAAAAGGGCAAATAGTTAATGCAATTGTTATGGGGGGGGGGGGGGGAAGGGGCATTATAAATTTATTTATTTAATTTGGGGAGGTTATTTCTTAAAAAATTTAAATGTACCGGCAGGGCTGGCAGCCCTTTAAACAGGGCACCAGCGCCTGCGCAGAGGCTGCTGACACTATTGCTGGGGACAGACAACCCACCCTTCCAATGATTGGGGTGGGCGGGCTGCCCCATCTATTTAAATGAGCCACTGCACGGGAGATTGCGGTGGCTCTTTGGTTTGAGCTCGCCGCCCAGATTGGCAGCAGGCTCTTAAAATCCAGCCCATTGGGAATGGAGAAAAATGTTGGTGGGCAAGTTTCCCAGGCAGTTTTAACAACCTGCCAATCAAGGGCTGAATTTTTCCATCAAGGATCAAGTTCTGCTGCCAGTGCCGAAAGCAGGAGCCAACCCTGTGCCGATGGGCAGTGGGACCCTCGGTGTCATTTTACCAACAGCTGCCAATTAACAGGCTACTACAAGGGCTGCTGTCCAATTGAGGATGCACCCTGTTTCACCCCAGGAACCCACTGGGAGGCTGCCAGGGTTTACCTGATGATCCCCCTACGCAGCAGTGGGCCCTCCCAATGCGGGCAAAATGCCAGTGGAAGCGGGAAGTGTCCCTTAACTGAGCCCTTAAGTGGCTCAATTGGCCACACAGTGGGTGGCCACTCCGCTAAGGCTCCCGAGGCTGGTAATATGCCATGGGGGTGAGTAAACGTCAGGTTCCCCTCCCGACATCTACCTCCGCCATATTACCAGCCCTTCTACCTCCCAGCCCGTTGCCATAGGACTGGGAAAATCCAGCCACAAGTTTCTGCTGGGTTGGTAGGGTTAAAATTACTCTTAATGGAAACAAGACTGAAGTACACAGAGTCAACAGAGAAAAATGAAGTGAAAAAAATGGAGAATTAATGAAGATAATGGAACAGGTAGTGAATAGGGTGAGACAAAGAACATTAATTGGAAAATTGGAAAAAAATTGAAACAGAATTTGTGTAGTGATAGAGAAACGAAAGGGCAAAAATCTACAAAAAGGCTAAGGTGAGAAATTAAAAAGAAAAAGGAAAAGATGATTATGGTTTCCATTTCGCATTTGCCGCGTTGGATTTGTCTTCTTTAAATGATCATTTTTAGGAAGTGTTTGGACGCTAAAACAATTAAAATGGACAGTATGAATGCACAGTACAATGTTGCCCTTTAAATCTTGCACAGAAATTATCCTTAGTAAAGTCCACCAGTCTGCAATATCTGCCCAACTGTGTGTAACCTGGGAAGAGTAGGCGCGAGCAAGGGCTCCTCATAATTATCACCCAATTACTACCCCAAACCCAAACTCTGACATATAGTTGATGAATGTGGTATCCTTGAAGTGGACACTGCAGTGAGTTAGCCAGTGTGGTTGATATATATGTGAGGTTTTGTGAAACTTTTGATGGACATCAATTTTTTACTATTTGGAGCTCTGCAGCTTCTCTGAAGCCTCTTCCTGTCAGTTGTAGTGAGGAATGGGGAAGGTTATTTTTCAGGAGAAATGGAGAAGGATTTCTCAATGAGATTCACTCACTTCCAAGGTCATGAACAGGAGATTGAGGAAATTAAAGGTTGGATTGAAGGAACATAAAGTGAGGCATCGCAGAAGACGTGAATACAGCATGCCCCCATCACCCCTTCCCAGAGGAAATTAAGTCATGCAGCCCACTTCCATCAGGAGAACAGCATTAACTATAGCTGTTCAAATAAAATTCAAGGCAACGGTCACTTTGACGTTGGATCATTCAGGGCAATGTTGAATGACCTTTGACACATCAGTCAGGCAGAAGCGCACCATTGTATAAAGTAGGCCACAGATGCTTCATTCAGGTGAGCCTCAGTTTATTACCTCCTCCTTTGGAAGCTGCAAAACAAAAAGAGCAAATAGTCCAATTCTGCAAACTGATGGTATTCCCATGGGTGCTAGATGCAATTGAGGAAATTCAACTGGCACTCACAACCCCAGATGAGAACTCTCTCAATTTAATGAACAATAAAGCAGTTTCATTCCATTAGTGTGCAGCTAGTATGTGATGTCACTCACCTCATTTTGCACATTAATTCCATTACTTGAAATTGCCATGACACTTTTAGTATATGGCAATCCATCATACTAACTCAGATAACTCACAACCATGTATCAGGAGGTTTGTTTGGGATCAGGATTATACTTTGCTGTCATGGCTTATAACATCAGTATGACAACCATAGATGAGAAGACAGGGAAGAACAACAAATATAATGAGGCCACAAGATTTAAAAGCAGTACCAGAGCCAGAAGTTCCTATAGTACAGAAAACAGAAGAAAATAAGGCTTACTTACTCCACATATTGTGAGTATATTTGAGCTGGGCAAGTCCGGGCAAGCAGCCAGCTGAGTCAGGACCATGCTATTTAAAGTTTTAAAGGGCCATCAGGAGCCCCGCGCTCAACAAAGGAAAATTGTGCCTAAATTTAAACTAAGAAAAAAATAGAGCAGGCTGTAATTGAGAACAGCGTAGAGTCAATCGATCAAGTTTTAAATTATAAATAAAAAAACATAATAAGTACAGTGCTGAAGGCACACACAGAGATGAACAAAGTGAAATATAAAGCAGAAAGCAGAAATCACAGCAGATACACTGCTGGAGGCACATACAGAGTATCCTTATAGTAATAGGATTACTGAAACATCTTTGTATATCCATTGTGTCCGAAAAAGGCAAAAGAACAGGATGGATACCAAATTTCCCAGCATGAAGGCAACTGATGGCCTGTCTAAGTTCAAACTTTATAAACAAAGAATGCAGTTATGCTTCATAGACCAAGCTGTTGCAGAACCAGAGAAGCAGGCTGTGAAAATATTGACAGCAGTTGGAAATGAGGGGTTACACAGAGTCAATACTTCTGGCTTATCTGAAGAGGACCAGAAAGATGCTACAAAGATATGGAAAGTTCCAGAAGATCAGCTTCGGGTATGAGTGAATTTGAGAATTCATTGCCTGAACTTGATGGACTGGATTTTATGTCTGGTGGATGAGTCGGTAGTGAACCTGCTTACGCATAGCCTGGGGATCCGTCCCCGCGTTTTACTGGTCCCCAGGCTTTAATTGTTCTGAGGCGGGACTTCCACCCACCTGAGGGAGGAAGTCCCACCTCATTGAGTTGCCGGCCAATCAATGGGCCGGCAGCTCTTAGTCCCAGCAGCGCCACTGGGAGCGGTGGCCACTGCTGGGACTGCAGCCCAGCCGAGGACATGGAGCCAGGAGCGCAGGTAAGTTTGGGTTGCCTCACCGGGGGTAAATCGGTCAGGCCCCGGCGAGGCAAGGGTGGTCATTTGAGGGGAAGGGGGGGTGCGTCTTGGGTCCTGGGGGTGTTTGGGGAAGCGGGGGTGGCCCTCAATCGGGCATCCTGTGCCCGTTTGTCAGGGCCCACCCCTGGGGCACTGAGAGGCCGCCAGCTTTCACTGGGTGGCTTTTCCCACCTCCAGGGCGCCCGCTTGCCATGAGTAAAATTGCCGTGGAGGTGGGCGAAGGCCATGAATTGGTAACTTAAGGGCTTTGATTGGCCAGGGGCAGATGGCCCGTTTTTCGCCGCCCCCCCCCACCCCCCCCGCCCTACTTAAAGTGGAGTGGAGGCGGGAGTGGGGTGGGGATGCCTCCCGGAGCTTCCCACTCCATTTTATGTCACCCCCGCCACCATCCAGCTTGCTGGGGGTGCGTAAAATTCCGGCCGATGTCCAACAGGCAACAGCCACAGGAATGAATAGATCAATTCATCAGTAGATGCCGTAGTAAGGGCAATGAATGCAATTTTTCAGAAACTAAACTGTTGGAGTGAATAATAGAGCTGGTGATTGTCTCAACACCTATTGAAGCATTTCAAAGAGACCTCTTGGGAAAAAAAGAAAGGTCACAGCATTGATGCGCTGGCAGAAGATGGCAAGAAAAACAAAGCCATTCTACCTGGACAACAGCATCTTCAAGCACTAGGAGCAGCCGCCAATATTGGCACGGTAACCAGGTCATAAAAAGCAAGCTTGCTGTGTGGTAAATGCAGTTTGTCCGACTCACCGCAAAGCTGTCCTGCATTCCAAGATCTATGGAAGGCTTGAGGTGCAAAAGGAACTGGGTCCACGTATGCAAGAAATCTGGCTCCAAAGAGGCAGCCAGAGGTCACAATAGGATACAAACAAACAGAAGACAGGCTCAACAGCATGGCAACAGCAGCAAGTAAAGCACCAGAGACCTGCATAAACACAAGCCGATACACAAAGTCCATAGCGAAGTAGACCTGAGACAAGACTCAGAATGGAACGATTCTCAGCCAGAAGACGAGCACATGTCTTCACATTGTGAACCTGACACATTGTGTTGATGAAGTCAAACAGCTAGAAGCTTTTGCTACTATTACTATCATGTGCCCAAAGAAAATTGGCAAACACACTCAGGACTAAGATTGACACGGGAGCTGGTGCAAATATCCTACCAGTCCAAATCCTGAAGGATATGTACCGGCTCATTGGAAACTAATGGTATAACCAACAACTGCAAAGTTAACTGCATACAATGGGCCACCCATCCCTTGCAGTGGCACACGAACAATGCAATGCAGCTCTGGCAAGTCAGCATGGAAACCACAAATATTTTACTTGGTAGACATGAGCGGACCAGCAGTGGCAGGACTACCAGCATGTAAGGACCTCAACCTTGTGATCATCCATGAGATCACCAAGGTACCCGTTACAGCAGAAGAGGCCAAGGGTACCCACATTGAGTCAGTCCAGGACTTACAACAAATGTACCCGGACAGGGTCGCTGCCATTGGAGATTTCAAAGGCGATGCTGTTCTGCACCTCAGAAAGGATGCAATTCCGTCATTTGACCCTCCCAGAAAGTGCAGCGTGCATGTACAAGAAAAACTTAACTGTGAGCTGGATGACATGGCGTGCAATGCCATCATCCATCTTGTGCATCATCACACAGACTTAAGAAGGATGGAGCATTCAGGGTAAGTCAAGATCTGAGGTGTCTAAACCTCTCCCTAAAGAGATGTCCACAAGATTCCAACACTAGAGGAATTGAATCCCAAGTTCACAGGAGCCAAATTCTTCTCCCAGTTGGATGCTAAACATGGATATTGGTCGGTACACCTAGCTAAGGAATCTCAGGAAATCACCTTCAGAACACCATTTAGAGGATATTGCTTCCAGAGACTACCCTTTGGCTTATCCGTCAGTCAAGATCTGTTTCAGAAGCATATGGACTGAATTACAGAAACCGTGCCTGGATGTACATGCATTGCCGATGATATTGCAGTAATGGGCAAAACCAAATAAGAGCAGATTGCCAAATCCGAATAAGAATGAAGAAGTCCCACTGGATCTATAAATAGACAGCATTGACCTCAAGGTGGAAGTTGTGCTCAAAATCGATTTATTGCATTTTGGTCAGCACAAATGTGACCAACTACAATCAGAAACAGCCAATGACCCACAACTGAAGACACTGTGGAGAGTCATCATAGAGGTTGGCCTGATACGATAAAAGAGGTGTCAGAAACTCTCAGATGCTTTTGGTCTTATAGAGATGAATTCAGTATCTTGAGAGGTGTAACCTTCAAAAGAAAACAAGTGATTGTGCTCAAAGCTCTTCGACAGGACATCTTGTCACAACTTCACCAAGGCATATGGGTATAGAGTGAACGAGATGACTGGCACGAGACACTGGGCTGAATTTTATGAGTCTGCGGCCGCGCACTCTGATGGCAGCGTGCATCCCGCGTGGATGCGCTGTCCCTGAGCCCCTGCGATATTACACACGGGGGCTGATTTAAATAGAGGGGATGGAGCGGCCCCTCCCGATGATGTAGAGGGAGCGACCGCCGTGTCCCTAGCAACGGCGTCTGGCAGCACTGCGCAGGCGCCATTTTTAAAGGGCTTTAAGCCCTTACAATTAATTTTAATTTTTAAAAGTACATTAATCGGAATTTCTTATGAACAAATAATAAAGCTGTGGAGGCCCTTCCCCAACTCCCCCAATGGTCATTTCATTGCCTGATATGACCAACACTTGCCTTTTTCCCTACCCGAACTTTCCTTCCCAACCTTCTAACTTTTGCCCTTCAACCCTTCCCACCACCCCCACATCCAATAAAAATTGGTTTCCCCGCCCCCCCCAACACTCCCCCCCGAAAATTTTATTCCTCCCCCCTCCCCACCAGATTCTCACCTCGGAACACCACATGGAGTTCTGAAGGCGCGCGAAGCACGAACGGTGGCCGTAAAATCGGTGTGGGACACCGCCGCCTGCAGGTAAGTTTATCTAAATATCATTAATGTTAATTTAAATATACAGATGAAGGGCCCACCGCCAGGCAGCAGGGAGGGGCCGCACCGAGGTCCCCCCGCCTCCGGTAATATGCGCGAGCCCTTTGACGTTGGGGGTCGAGGCGGGCTTCTCCACACGGAATTTTACCGGCCCCCCCACCTCGACTCACACCCACTGTTTGTTGGCCAGGGATCAACAGTGAGATCAAAAAGTTAGTGAGGATGTGCAAGGCATGTCGCTAGCCACATCACTGTAAAGAACGTCTACACCCTCACCAGGTTTCGTCAGTCCCTCAGTCCAAAATCACCACCGATATATTTACTGTGAATGGAGACGACTTTATCTTAGTCACCAATTATTTCTCCAAATTTCCAATTGTCAGGCAGGTAAAAGACGCTTCAAGCACAGCCGTTGGAGACACATTGAGCACCATGTTCAGTCTTTTTGGTGCACTTGAAGAAGTTATTTCTGACAATGGGCCACAGTATACAGGCAGACCTTTCAGGGATATGTGTGCCAAATGGGGCATAAACCATGTGATGTCCTCACCACATTGCCCTAGATCCAATGGTCTTGCCGAGCAAATGGTTTGCACAGTTAAATCACTTATCCTGAAGTGTAGGACAAAGAAACAAGATTTTTGTTTTGCCATGTTACACCTCAGAGCTACACCTATGGATATGGACTTACTGTCACCTGCAGAGATCATGTTTGGAAGGCCAGTGAGAATGACTGTGCCAAGCCATCATCTGTCCAAATTTTCCGAGATGCAGGATACACTGCTTGAGAAACAAGGGAGAATGAAGATAATGCATGACCCCCATGCAGGGGCAGAACTACCTCAATTACACATAGGACAAAAGGTCAGGGTCAGACAACCCACAATGAAAACATGGTTATCCACAGAGGTATCCAAAGTATGCAGTGAGCCTAGGTCTTACGGGTTCCTAGGTCTTATGCGGTTACAACACCTAACGAAGTAATGTTGAGTTGGAACCGAAGCCAATTAAGAGAAATGCACAATATCCCAATTGCACACAGCGGACTCGAAAGAAGACACTCTGACGATGAGGGTGTAACGGAACAACAGGACAGCAACCAATACACTAACAAGACATCTTTTTATTTATTTTTTTTATTTAGAGATACAGCACTGAAACAGGCCCTTCGGCTCACCGAGTCTGTGCTGACCATCAACCACCTATTTACACTAATCCTACACCAATCCCATATTCCTACCACATCCCCACCTGTCCCTATATTTCCGTACCACCTACCTATACTAGGGGCAATTTATAATGGCCAGTTTACCTACCAACCTGCAAGTCTTTTGGCATGTGGGAGGAAACCGGAGCACCCGGAGAAAACCCAAGCAGACACAGGGAGAACTTGCAAACTCCACACAGGCAGTACCCAGAATTGAACCTGGGTCACTGGAGCTGTGAGGCTGCTGTGCTAACCACTGCGCCACTGTGCCGCCCGTAATCATCTTCAAACCAAGAACAGTCAAAGATGAAATCCACATCCCCAGAAGGCAATCCATGGCAACCACATCTGCAGTAAGCATCTACGGCTTGAGGAGCTTCGGTTCAGAGTAGATGAGCTGGAGGCCGAGCTGCAGATATTTCGATGCATCAGGCAGGGGGAAAGTTACCTGGACACTTTGTTACAGAAGGCTGTCACACCCCTTAGGATAGGGTTTCTGTTTTGGTCAGTGGTCAAGGACAAGAGAGTGTGACTTTGAGTCAGGCAGCTGTAGGAATTGAGAAGGTGGAGTGAAGCATCCTCAGCCCTTGCAATTGAGCAACAAGTCTGAGGTTCTTGCAGCTTGAATGGACAAGAGCAAGGGCTGTAGTATGGATAGGCAGACTGACCATGGCACCATGGTACAGGAAGCTGTTCATCGGGGGGAGCAAAAAGGAAAGTAGTGGTGGAAGGGGACAGTATAGTGAGGGAGATTGACACTGTTCTCTGCAGCAAAGAGGGAGAGTCTGGAAGGCTGTGTTGCCTGCTAGGATTCAGGATATCTGCTCAGGGCTGGAGAGGAACTTAAAGTGGGAGGGGGATGATCCAGTCGTCGTTGTCCATGTAGGTACCAACAACATAGGCAGGACAAGGGAAGAGGTTCTGCACAGTCAGTGTGAGGAGCTAGGCACCAAATTAAGAAGCAGAACTTCAAAGGTAATAATATCTGGATTATTACCTGAGAAACTTGCAAATTGGCAGAGGGCAAATAAGATTAGAGAAATGAATGCATGGCTCAAAGACTGGTTTGGTAGAAGTGGGTTCCCTTTCATGGGGCACTGGTACCAGTACTGGGGAAAGTTGGGCTGTACTGTTGGGACAGTCTATACCTGAACCATGCTGGGACCTGTGTTCTAGTGAGCTGCATAACTAGGGAAGTAGAGAGGGTTTTAAATTAAATAGTGGGGGCAAGGGATCAAATTTGGGAAGTGTGGTAAATCAAAGAGTAGAAACAATGCAAGCGAGAAAGGTATTAATATGGGAAAAGATAAACTGACCATGAAAGGAAGGGACAGAAAGTACAAATCTAAGAGTAAATCAGCAGTCAAGGCTAGAGGTTACAAAAATAATAAAAGGACAAAACTAAAGGCTCTGTATCTGAATGCACGTAGCATTTGAACTGATAGCACAAATAGAAATAAATAAGTACAATCTGATACCCATTACAGAGACATGGCTGCAGGATGACATAGATTGGGACCTGAATATTGAAGGGTACATGACATTTAAGAAGGACAGGAAGCTAAGAAAAGGTAGAGGGGTGTCTCTGTTAATTAATGATGGTATTAGCACAATAGTGAGGGATGACCTAAGTTCAAAAAACCAGGATGTAGAAGCTTGTTGGGTCGAGATGAGAAATAATAAAGGCAAGAAGTCACTTGTGGGAGTGGTGTGCAGGCCTCCTAACAGTAACCACACAGTAGTATAGGGTATAATAGGTGCTTGTCAGAAAGGTACGGCGATTATCATGGGGAAGATGCAGTGGCAGACATTTAAGGAGATATTTCAGAATACACAGAATAGATACATTCCAACAAGAAAGAAAAATTCCAAGGGGAGGACCCACCATCCGTGGTTAACTAAAAAAATTAAATATAGCATCAAACTTAAAGAAAAAGCATATAATTGCACAAAGATGGGTGCCAGCTCAAAGGATTGGACAGAATACAAAAAACAGCAAAGAACGACTAAAAGATTAATAAGGAGGGAAAAGTTAGAGTATGAAAGAAAGCTAGCTAGAAATATAAAAACAGATAGTCAGAGTTTCTTCGGATATTTTAAAAAGAAAAGAGTTAACAAAGTGAGTGTTGGTCCAATAGAAAGTGAGTCTGGGGAATTAATAATGGAAAATAAGAAGATAGCAAATGAATTGAACAGGTATTTTGTAACAGTATTCACTACAGAGGATATAAGTAACATCCCAGAAATAGCTGTAAATCAGTAAATGGCAGGGAGGGAGGAACAAGAAAATTACCATCACCAGGGAAGTAGTACTGAGCAAATTGTTGGAGCTGTGGGCTAACAAGTCTCCAGGTCCTGACGGACTTCATCCTAGGGTCTTCAAAGAAATGGCTAGTGTGATAGTTGATGCATTGGTTTTATTTTTCCAAAATTCTCTCGATTCGTGGAAGGCTCCATTAGATTGGAAAATGGTGAATGTAACTCCTTTATTCAAAAAGGGAAGGAGACAGAAAGCAGGAAACTACAGGCCAGTTAGCTTAACATCTGTCATAGTGAAAATGTTAGAAGCTATTATTAAAAACATTATAGCAGGGCACTTAGAAATATTCAAGGTAATCAAGCAGAGTCAACATGGTTTTGTGAAAAGGAAATCATGTTTACCCAATTTATTGGAGTTCTTTGAAGAAGTAACATGTGCTGTGGATAAAGGAGATTCAGTGGATGTACTGTACTTAGATTTCCATAAGGCATTTGATAAGGTGCCACATCAAAGGTTATTGCAGAAAATAAAAGCTCATGGTGTAGGGGTAACATATTGGCATGGATAGAAGATTGGCCAGCTAACAGGAAACAGAGAATAGGCATAAATGGATAATTTTCTGGTTGGCAAGATGTAACAAGTGGTATGCCCCAGGGATCAGTGCTGGGGCCTCAACTTTTTACAATTTATGTAAATGACTTGGATGAAGGGACCAAAGGTATGGTTGCTAAACTTGCTGATGACACAAAGATAGGTAGCAAAGTAAGTTGTAATGAGGACATAAGGAGGCTACAAAGGGATATAGATACATTAAGTGAGTGGTGAAAGATCTGGCAAATGGAGTATAATGTGGGAAAACGTGAAATTGTTCATTTCGGCATGAAGAATAAAAAAGAAGTATATTATCTAAATGGTGAGAGACTGCAGAGCTCTGAGATTCAGAGGGAACTGGGTGTCCTTGTGCATGAATCACAAAAGGTTAGTATGCAGGTACAGCAAGTAATTAGGAAATCTAATAGAACGTTATCATTTATTGTGAGGGGAATTGAATACAAAAGTAGGGAGGTTATGCTTCAGTTTTACAGGGCATTGGTGAGACCACATCTGGAGTACTCGGTACAATATTGATCTCCGTATTCAAGGAAGGATGTAAATGCTTTGGAAGCAGTTCAGAGAAGGTTTACTAGACTAATACCTGGAATGGGCGGGTTGCTTATGAGGAAAGGTTGGACAGGCTAGGCTTTTATCCGCTGGAGTTTAGAAGATTAAGAGGCGACTTGATTGAAACATATAAGATTCTACGGGGTCTTGACAGGGTGGATGTTGAAAAGATGTTTCCTCTTGTGGGAGAATCTAGAACTGGGGCTCACGATTTAAAAATAAGGTGTCACCCATTTAAGACAAAGATGAGCAGAATTTTTTTCTCTCAGAGGGTTGTGAGTCTTTGGCACTCTCTTCATTAAAAGGCAGTGGAAGCAGAGTCTTTGAATATTTTTAAGGCAGAAGTGGATAGATTCTTGATAAGCAAGGGGGTGAAAGGTTATTGGGGGTTGGCGGGAATGTGGAGTTAAGGTTACAATCAAATCAGCCATGATCTTGTTGAATGGCGGAGCAGGCTCAAGAGGCAGTGTGGCCTACTCCTGCTCCTAATTCGTATGTTTGTATGTCTGCTCATAACATTCTGTCAATTAATTTAAGGGATACAAGACTCCAAAAATATTTTTTTTATTCATTCATGGGATGTGGGTATCACTGGCTAGGACAGCATTTATTGCCCATACCTAATTGCCCTTGAGGAGGTGACAGAATAGGACCTATGGAGGGGGACCCCCGACAATCACGCCCAGAGGTCAGATGCAAATGCAGTGGGTACATTAAAAAGCTAGTGTCAGTCATGCATCTGAAACTTCCAGGTTCCCCACTTGCTGCCAGGCTCCCCTGCTGCCAGCGAGTTGAAAAGTTAAAATCCAGCCCTAGCATTTTCATTGTCTATGGAATTCCATGCAAAATTGCAGTACAAACCACTTTACACTCATTGGTATAACATATTTTTAAAAATTAATAACTATTTTCAGGATACCATGCAAAACAAAAATTAAATACTGAGGGAGAATTAATGATACCTCCCAGAATTAATAGAGGAATTGATGGGATTGACTTTGAAGTTTTCAACAGGTCTTTTAAAATAGTTTTCACATTCATTTCTATTCATTCCCATCCAAACATCTAGGTTTACCTGTGTGCACCCCTAGCCACAAATTCATAATTTGGGCTTGCTCAAGCTGATTCCAAGTAGTGGCACTCATAGGGGGAGCTGACTTAAATAGACAGAGAATGAGAGGTCGAGGGCTGGTGATTTCCCAACTAGTGGTCCCTGTGAGCGCCGCGCTTTTCCAGCTGTGTCTCTTCAAGGAATTGATCCTATTATTCCTCCTGTGAAAATCGCCACTGGCATCATTGTTCCATGCAGTCCTTCAGGACGCCACAAATACAATCTTTAGGTCATCATAGGACTCAACCAGTTTGCCACATACTGCTCTATAGCTGACGTTCCCAAGTAGTTCTAGTAAGGGAAAACTGGCTGGAGAGTTTAGTGGCAATAAAATTAAAATTTTCATTAGAACATCAAAGAATTTTATGATGATAAATATAGATATGTGAGAGTAGATTACTTTGGAAAAGGTAGTACTTCCCATAGAGGTTACTTTCACTTTATCATGTAATATGTTCCCATGTTTGTGGTTTATTAGTGGAATAAATGTCTTTCTCGCATTTTCCATAGAAAATAGTAATTTTGGACTCCAAGCTTTCACCAATGTGTCATAACAGGCCATGCATTCACCTGCAAAGGCCATGCATTCACCTCCCTCTCCCGCATCATTACCTCTAGCGTCCCCCAAAGATCTACCTTTAGCTCCTCGTATTTCTTTTCTACATGCTGCTTTCGTCGACATCATCCAAAAACACAGTGTCAGTTTCCACATGTACATTGACAACATCCGGCTTTACCTCACACCACCTCTTTTGACCCCTTCACTGTCTCAAAGTATAAGACTGCTTGCCTGACATCCAGTACTAGATGAGCAGAAATTTCTTCGGGCGGCACAGTGGCGCAGTGGTTAGCACCGCAGCCTCACAGCTCCAGCGACCCGGGTTCAATTCTGGGTACTGCCTGTGTGGAGTTTGCAAGTTCTCCCTGTGTCTGCATGGGTTTCCTCCGGGTGCTCCGGTTTCCTCCCACATGCCAAAAGACTTGCAGGTTGAGAGGTTAATTGGCCATTATAAATTGCCCCTAGTATAGGTAGGTGGTAGGGAAATATAGGGACAGGTGGGGATGTGGTAGGAAAATGGAATTAGTGTAGGATTAGTATAAATGGGTGGTTGATGGTCAGCACAGACTCGGTGGGCCGAAGGGCCTGTTTCAGTGTTGTATCTCTAAACTAAACTAAACTAAATATTGGGAAGACTGAAGCCATTGTCTTTGGTCCCTGCCACAAGCTCTGTTCCCTAGCCACCAACTCTATCTCTCTTCCTGACTTTCTGCAACTGAATCAAACTGTTCGCATCATTAGTGTCATACTTGAGCCAGAGATAAGTTTCCGACCACTTATCTGTCACATCACTAAGAAGGCCTATTTCCACCTCCTGTACGATTTCCATCGTACGACTCGACCCCTGTTTCAGCTCATCTCCTGCTGAAACCCTCATTCATGCCTTTGTTGCCTCTAGACTTGGCTATTCCAATGCACTTATGGTCGGCAATGTTCCCACTAAGCTGCATGGGTGCGCGGCCATGCGGCTGCCTGAAAGGTACCGCACGGGCCTTGTTCTGGGTTAAATAATGCATGTGTGTGTCTGCGCAAGATAATTTAAAGGGACAACACACTGTAAAAAGCAGGCTGTACACAGCAACTAAACTTTAAATGGAACAGGATGGCCTCCCAAGTCCTACTTTCCGTGAAATTGAGGTCATCCAGAGCTCTGCTGCCTGTGTTTTAAATTGCACCAAGCCCCATTTACCCATCACCCCTGGCCGACATTGGCTGCTATTTAAGCAACCTTTTAATTCTCATCCTTGTTTTTAAATTCCTCCATGGCTTCACCCCTCCCCATCCCTGTAATCTCTTCCAGCCCTACAACCTTCCCAGATGTCTGCACACCTCCAATTCTGGCCTCTTGAGCATCCCCAACTTTAATCATTCTACCAGTGGCAGCCATGCCTTCTGCTGCGAAGGCCATAAGCTCTGAAATTCACTTCCTAAACCACTTCGCCTCTCTAACTTTCTTTCCTCCTTTAAGACTCCCCTTAAAAACTATCTATTCAATCAAGCCTTTGGTCATCTACCCTAACATCGCCTTATGTGGCTCGGTGTCAAATTTTGTCTGACAACACTCCTGTGAAGTGACTTGAGACATTTTACTTCTTATAGGTGCTATAGAAATGCAAGTTGTTGGTGGTGGTTTTCCTTGCACTTACTGCTTTATAGATCTCCTGGTTCACTACAAAATTCTGTTTTTCATGGCAACTGGTATATAATGTGACAATATGTTTAATATCTAAATAAATATGACACCCAAATGTAAAATAGTGTACTTTCATATATAATATCCAGAAACATTCTGAACCTTGAATTTCTGCTATTATCTGGTATTTCCTATCACAGCAGATTATGCCCACTGCAAAACAATTCCAGCTGGATTGGAACATAGCTTGAAGCCTAGATATTTCATTTGACTTACCTTGTCATAGCTTGAAACTTAATGACATTCTGGCAAAAATTCTTCTTTGGGCCATGTAGCCATGATGCAGCAGAGATGTTGATGATATCAACATCTTTTCAACAACTCAACAGTCTGATCAACAATGCCTCCAGATAGATCAGACTGTACATGAGTCTGGGACCTTTTATAAAGAGGTGTCGACAAGCAAATCATGAAGGTTAATACTACTTCCTATTAAACAATAGCAAGAACAAGAGTAAAGGAGTATTCTACAAGTGCCTCAAGTGATAAAACATTCACTTATTTAGCACTCAAAATCAGCATTCTCTCTTTTTTTTAAAAGTTATGGGGATAAAAATTAGATTTAGTAGTACCTGTTTTCTAAGTGTAAAACAGGTGTAACTGGTCCCAATATCAAGGACCAATGTCTTGCACCCCAAAGGCACCGGGAAATCATTTAACCCAAAATTGGGTTGGACCATTTTATCAGGTTTCCCTGGTGGCCACCTAAAACAGACATTAGGGGCTGGATTTTTAAAGCCCGCTGGATGCGGGGATAGTGCAAGCACAACTTAAAGATCACGTTCCTGGAGGTCTGCGCTGAGTCACACTGCCTCCGGAATATGATGCCATTTTTAAAGGGACACCGGGTGGGAGGGAATGGCAACCCCACACGCTTCCAATTAAGTGACTGTTGAGCTCATTGAAGAGTTCATTTACCGACTGTTACTGTACTATCTTGTCAGTATGCTATTAATATTGAATGAGGAAAGTAGACCCTGGGTCAAAATAACAGGAGTTTATTTACAGGGGTCTTCTTACTAGGGTATCTAACAGGAACACTGAGCAGCAGGAGGTCCAGACTCATGACATCACATCCTGTGATGATGCTTAAGGCCTATATACATAATCTACCCAGTATCAGTTTATCTACATGATAGTACATCTCCCGCAAGTCTCTGACTTCATTCATCAGGTCTTTAATGCTGTGGGGTTCTCATGACTCTGCCATGTGTGGTCTTCTTTCACTTGTTTAGGGGTATTGAGTATTTCAGTTCTTCTTCCTCACTTTTCTGTGTGTGAGTGGAACTATCCAATGACTCATGTTCTCTGTCTTCACTGTCATCTGGGTTGTCTGTTGTTGGTTGTGTAACCAGATCATCAGGCTCTCTCTGGTAGCTGATTTTCTTGATCTTTTATCAATTGTTTATTCAGAGATGCCAGTACCAAAGATCTTCTATTTCTCCTTATCCATCACTTACCTTCAGGAGCGGAGAGCAGTCGGACCTGTGTGGAAACAACCAGAACCGGGAGCGGATAAATCCAGTGCGGGGCTCCGGGCCTTCACTTACCTTCAGGAGTGGAGAGCAGTCGGACCTGCGTGGAAACAACCAGAACCGGGAGCGGATAAATCCAGCGTGGGGCTCTGGGCCTTCACTTACCTTCAGAAGCGGAGAGCAGTCGGACCTGTTCCAGCACGCCGGAGTTTTGGAAAAAAAAAGTCACAGTAATGTCACAGGAAAGCTGCAAGGTGATTGGTTGGTGAGTCACTGCTGTTAGGGAATAACTGTAAATAGCTGGCTTAGTAACAAAGGTAAGAAAGGTCTACAGTTTTTTTCATACATAGTAAGTAGTGTTTTTGAGGGAGTTCTGTAGTAACGAGGACCAGGGAAGAAGGGCCCGAGTGTAATTGATATTATTTGATATTAAGATCTTCCAAAAGGTTCATTTAAAGGGTTAGGTCATGGCAGGAGAGCTCAAAGCCGTGGTGTGCTCCTCGTGCTCTATGTGGGAAGCCGGGAACAATTCCAGTGCCCGGGACCAGCACGTGTGCAGGAAGTGTCTCCAGCTGCAGCTCCTGGAAGCCCGGGTTTCGGAGCTGGAGCGGCAGCTGGGGACACTGTGAAGCATCCACGAGGCAGAGAGTATTGTGGACAGCACGTATAGAGAGGTGGTCACACCATAGGCTCAAACTCCACAGGCAGGAAGGGAATGGGTGACCACCAGGCAGAGCAAGAGGACTAGGCAGGCAGTTCAGGAATCTCCTGTGGCTATTCCCCTGCAAAACAGATATACTGCTTTGGATACTGTTGGGGGGAATTGCCTCTCAGGGGAAAGCAGCAACAGCCCAATTCGTTGCACCATGGTTGGCTCTGCTGCACAGGGGAGGAGTAAAAAGTGTGGGAATGCAATAGTTATAGGGATTCAATTGTAAGGGGAATAGATAGGCGTTTCTGTGGCCGCAAGAGAGACTCCAGGATGGTATGTTGCCTCCCTGGTGCTAGATTCAAGGATGTCTCAGAGCGGTTACAGGACATTCTGAAGGGGGAGGGTGAACAGCCAATTGTTGTGGTACACATTGGTACAAATAATGTAGGTAAAAAAAAGGATGAGGTCCTAAAAGCAGAATATAGGGAATTAGGAAGTAAGTTGAAAACTAGGACCTCAAAGGTAGTGATCTCAGGATTTCTACCACAGCCACGTGCTAGTCAGAGTAGAAATAGCAGGATATATTGTATAAATACGTGGCTGAAGAGATGGTGTGGGGGGGAGGGTTTTAGATTCCTGGGACATTGGGACCGGTTCTGGGAGAGGTGGGATCAGTACAAACTGGACGGGTTACACCTGGGCAGGACAGGACTCATGTCGGAGGGGGAGTATTTGTTAGAGTGGTTGGGGAGGGTTTAAACAACAATGGCAGGGGGACGGCAACCTTTGCAAGGAGTCAGAGGAGGGGGGATCAAAGACAAGGACAAAAGGCAGTCAGGGGAATAAGAAAAGTGATAGGCAGAGAAATCAAGGGCCAGAATCAAACAGGGCCACAGTGAAAAATAGTGTGAAGGGGCCAAGTAATGTTAAAAAGACAAGCCTCAAGGCTTACAGAGCTGAGAAACACTAAAGGGCAAAAAACGTTAGTGGGAGTTGTATATAGACCCCCAAACTGTAGTGGTGATATTGGGAATGGCATTAAACAGGAAATTAGAGACGCATGCGATAAAGGAACATCTGTAATTATAGATTGGACAAATCAAATTAGTCACAATACCGTAGAGGAGGAATTCATGGAGTGTATAGGATATGGTTTTCTGGACCAATACGTTGAGGAACCAACTAGAGAACAGGCCATCCTAGACTGGGTATTATGTAATGAGAGAGGAATAACTGACAATCTAGTGGTGCGCGACCCCTTGGGGTAAGCGACCATAATATGATAGAATTCTTTATCAAGATGGAGAGTGATGTAGTTGATTCTGAGACTAGGGTCCTGAATCTTAATAAAGGAAACTACGAAGGTATGAAGCGCGAGTTGGCTATGACGGATTGGGAAACGTTACTTAAAGGGATGACGGTGGAAAGGCAATGGCAAACATTCAAACAGCGCATGGATGAACTGCAACAATTGTTTATTCCTGTCTGGCGCAAAAGTAAAACCATGGTAGCAAAACGATGGCTCACAAGGGAAATTAGAGATAGCATTAGATCCAAGGAAGAGGCATATAAATTTGCCAGGAAAAATAACAGACCTGAGGACTGGGAGCAGTTTAGAATTCAGCAAAGGAGGACCAAGGGATTGATTAAGAAGGGGAAAATAGAGTACGAGAGCAAGCTTGCGGGGAACATAAAAACTGACTGTAAAAGTTTCTATAGGTATGTGAAGAGAAAAAGATTAGCCAAGACAAATGTATGTCCCTTACAGTCAGAAACAGGGGAATTTATTATGGGGAACAAAGAAATGGCTGACTAACTAGATGCATACTTTGGTTCTGTCTTCACAAAGGAGGACACAAATATCATATCAGAAATGTTGGGAAACACAGGGTTTAGTGAGAGAGAGGAACGGAAAGAAATCAGTATGAGTAGAGAAATGGTGTTGGGAAAATTGATGGAATTGAAAGCCGATAAATCCCCAAGGCCTGACGGTATGCATCCCAGAGTACTTAAGGAAGTGGCCCTAGAAATAGTGGATTCATTGGTGGTCATCTTCCAAGATTCTATAGACTCCTACAGAATGGAGGGTAGATTATGTAACTGCACTATTTAAAAAGGGAGGTAGAGAGAAAGCAGGGAATTATAAACCAGTCAGCCTGACGTCGGTAGTGGGGAAAATTCTATAGTCCATTATCAAAGATTTTATAGCAGAGCACTTGGAGAACAGTGGTAGAATCGGACAGAGTCAGCATGGATTTACAAAAGGGAAATCATGCTTGACAAATCTACGAGAATTCTTCGAGGATGTAACTAGTAGAGTTGATGAGGGGGAGCCAGTGGATGTGGTTTATTTGGACTTTCAGAAGGCTTTTGACAAAGTCCCACGTAAGAGATTAGCATGTAAAATTAAAGTGCATGGGATTGGGGGTAGTGTATTGCGATGGATAGAAAATTGGTTGGCAGACAGGAAACAAAGATTAGGGATAAATGGATCTTTTTCCGAATGGCAGGCAGTGACTAGTGGGGTACCGCAGGGATCGGTGCTAGGACCCCAGCTATTCACAATATATATTAATGATTTAGATGAAGGAACTAAATGTAATATTTCCAAATTTGAAGATGACACAGAACTGGGTGGGAGGGTGAGTTGTGAGGAGGATATCGAGAGGCTTCAGGGTGATTTGGACAAGTTGAGTGAGTGGGAAAATACATGGCAGATGCAGTATAATGTGGATAAATGTGAGGTTATCCACTTTGGTAGCAAAAACAGGAAGGCAGATTATTATCTGAACGGCTATAAACTGAGTGGAATATGCAGCGAGACCTGGGTGTTCTTGTACACCAGTCGCTGAAGGTAAGCATGCAGGTCCAACAGGCGGTAAAAAAGGCAAATGGTATGTTGGCCTTCATAGTGAGAGGATTCAAGTACTGGAGCAGGGATATCTTGCTGCAATTATACAGGGCCTTGGTGAAGCCACACCTGGAATATTGTGTGCAGTTTTGGTCTCCTTATCTGAGAAAGGCTGTTCTTGCTATAGAGAGAGTACAGAGAAGGTTTACCAGACTGATTCCTGGAATGGTGGGACTGATGTATGGGGAGAGATTGAGTCGGTTAGGAGTTCAAAAGAGTGAGGGGGGATCTCATAGAAACCTATAAAATTCTAACAGGACTTGACAGGGTAGATGCAGGAAGGATGTTCCCGATGGTGGGGGAGTCCAGAACCAGGGATCATAGTCTAAGGATACAGGGTAAACCATTCAGGACTGAGATGAAGAGAAATTTCTTCACCCAGAGAGCGGTGAACCTGTGGAATTCACTACCACAGAAAGCAGTTGAGGCCAAAACATTGTATGTTTTCAAGAAGGAGTTGGATATAGCTCTTGGGTTTAAAGGGATCAAAGGATATGGGGAGAAAGCAAGGACAGGTTACTGAGTTGGATAATCAGCCTGGATCATAATGAATGGCGGAGCAGGCTCAAAGGGCCGAATGGCCTACTCCTGCTCCTATTTTCTATGTTTCTATGTTTCTATCCTTGGTCCGTCTGGACTGTGCATGCCTGAGGATATGAAAATTTCTCCATCATTTTCCCATATCGACCCTTGTCTTTAATCCAAATCAAATCTCCATGACTTAGTCTGTTTGGTTATTTGCTCTGTAACATCTATCATGATTCTCCATTTCAGATGACCTTTCTTTCTCTTCTCTCTTCCTCACCCTTTCCCGGTCCTCAGCACTGACACATGGCTGAAGGGTGCCTGGGAGTGTGGGTAGTTGTTTCCTCAATCTCCTATCCAGTAGCAACTCACATGGAGCCAGCCCATTCTGAAGTGACATTGATTGGTAACTTAACAGCGCTAGCTAAAAATCCTCGTTCTTCTTCAGTAGCATTTTCATGATTCGAACATCTCTCTTTGCTTCTCCATTACTCTGGGGGTACCTCGGTGAACTCATAACATGGGATAACCCATACGTTTCTTAGAACTGCTGGAATGCCTCATTTGCGAATTGTGGACCATTATCAGTGATCACTAGGTCTGGAATGCCATGCATGCCAAAAATCTCTTTTAGTGACTTTATTATGGCTTCAGAACTCTGGCCATAGTATTGCTTTGACTTCAATTTATCTAGAGTAATATTCAATTACAATGAGGAAAATCTTTCCTTGATATTCAAACAGGTCCATTCCTAGGTGCTCCCATGGCCTGGACAGAAACGAAGGCGACATCAGTAGCTGTCTAGAGTCTTGTCTGGTAGGAACATATGTAATACAATTGGAGATCATGTCTTCAATCTCCTTGGAACCCCCTGCCACCATACCGAGTGCTTAGCTCTTGCTCGACACTTGGTGATTCCCAAGTGCCCTTAATGTATTTTCTTTAGGCCGTCTAATCTTAAAGCCCTACGAATAACTAGTCTTTCATCGTAGACTAGTAAGTCGTTGATAATAGTAAGATGGCTTCGTTGCTCATAATCCATCCTCAGGATTGGGTTATTTGGCATGTATTCTGGCCAACCTTCTTGGCAAAACTGTCTTACTTTTTCCCAGACTTCGTCCTCTTTCTGTAGGTTTCTAATTTGGTGTAACATTTGAGCAGTTGTCAGCAAACCTTCAGTTATAGCTAAAGCAAAGACTTCCACTTCCTTCAAGAATGAGACATCGCCCAGTTCCGGTAGATCACTTGATGCTCTTGATAACAGGTCAGCTGTACCTGATGCTTCCCTGGGACATATTCAGTTGTGTCATATCTCATAAGTCGCAGTCAAAATCTCTGTACCCTTGGGGTAATCTTGCTAACTCCTTGGAGCTAAGCAACATTACTAGTAGCTTGTGGTCAGTTTCAATCTTGACTTTGAGGCCCAGTACATAGTCTGAAAAATTTTGGAAGCCCATGTTGCTGCTAATGCTTCTTTTTCAATCACAGCATACCTTCGTTCTGTCTCTGACAGCGAATGAGAAGCAAGGTACACAGGCCTGTGTCATCCATCTTTTTGAACCTGGAACAGGACTGCACCTAATCCTGTTGGCGGAGAGATGCTCAATTCCTATCAATCATTGATTAGGCCTCAGCTGAAGCATTTTTGGATGGATATGAAAGTCTGAGAGAGTCACCAAAATTATACAAGACATGAGGGACTTGTGTTCTGTAGATCGACTAGGATTGCTCGGAAGCCAGCACACTGACAAGATAGTTCCAGATCATAATGTGCCAAAACCTCTGTTGAAGTCAACATTTCTTTGATCTCCTCAAAAGAATCTTTCTGGCCATCTCCCCAGCACCAGGCATTGCTGTTCTTTAGAAGTTTTTGTAGTGGCTTATTCATTGTTGCTAGATTTGGTAGACATTTCCCTACCTGGTTAACCATACCCATGAATTGCTGTAGGTCTGTTTTATTAGATGGCTCTGGAAAATCTTTGTTTGCCATCGTCTTCTGTGAATCCATCTTGATTCCAGATCCATCAGTTATGTAGCCAAGGATCCTCACTGTCGTCTGTGAGAATACACACTTGTCATTTAATGTGAGCCCTACTTCTTGTAATCTGTGTAATACCGCTCTTATCCTTGCATCGTGCTCTTCTTGGTTTGCTCCATGAATCAGAATATCTTCCATGTGGCAGCTGATTCCTTCCAAGCCTTCAAGGATTGCTGACATCTTCCGCTGGTGCTGACGCAATACCAAATGGCAATCTGTTGAAGCAGAATCTTCCGAAGGGCATCATAAAAGTGGTTAACAATTTAGACTCCTCATCTGAAAGGTAACTGCCAGAACCTGCTATTTGTGTCCAACTTTGTGAATTTGGAGCTTTTTCCCACTGTTGTCGACTGACGCCATTGGATGAATTTCTCTCTCTACCGCTTTATTGAGTTGGGTAAGGTCCAAACCCCAATAGACCTGTTTGGTTTCCTTTCTGGGACCGTCCCAGAACATCACTTAGTGGGTTTTTTCACTGTGGAGATAACTCCTTGATTCAGCATGGTATCAATTTCCTTCTTCACCTTTTCTAGGACCGGGTGTGGGACCTTCCTCCGTCTGAACAAATATACCCATTCTGCCTCTTTATTGAGGGTAATATGGTACTCCGTTTTTAATTTCCCTCGAATAATTTGGGGATTTCTGCTCTAAAATTAATAAGATGTCTCTCCTGTTCCTTAATCTCTTCCACCCTGTACAATAGCTGCAAGGCTAGGCACACTTTTTTTACTAAGGAATGAACAGGCTTGGTTCCTAATCATATATAAGGTTTCCGGCATCCAGTTGTTTCTGTTTGTTAAGGTTGTCTATATTTTGCCCACAACCTTCAACTGAATCCCACCTGGCCAGTATAATTTTTTCTTGGCTTTTCTAAGCCTTTCTTTCCTCACCCAAGGTGTTTGTTCAGACAGGACAGAAAGCTTTACTCCTGTTTCTAATTTGGATGTGGTTTTATTTTCTGCAACTAAAATTTCTGCTTCCCAGCAATCTTCATTTTTCCCTGCACTTCTTTATTTCCTGCAGCATTTGTTTTCTGCTGCGACTGACCTGCTGAAAGTGCCGCTTTATCTTGCACCAGAAACATTCAGCTTCCCGGGCTGGGCAATTTTACTGCTGGTGACACTCGCAGCCATACCTACTGCAATTTAGTGTTGCTGCCTGTCGATGTCTTCCCCGCCTCTTGGGCTTTCTGGCACCATTACTCTCTGTTTTCTGAATGGACTTGACTGATTCCAGAATTTGAGAGGCTGGACTCCCCCAATCCCCCAAAATAGTAGTTGAATACTTTTCCGTACTTCTGCCTGCCCGCTCAATAAAATGGCTTTTTTCAAAGTCAGATCTTCTTTCGAATGAAGCTGGTCTGACAGTGCTTCGTCTATAACCCCAACTATTACTCTGTCTCAAATCAGTTCCTCTTTCAGGCTCCTGTAGTCACAATCCTCCGCTACTTTATACAGGTCACTAGCTAATGAATTGATACTTCCACTGACTTTCTGGGTGCACTTGTTGAACTTAGCTCACTTCACGATTACAGTTTTCCTGATCTGAAAGTAATCTGAAAGCTTTAATCATCTCGTCGTATGGGGTTTCTTTTCGTCCATCCCCTGGGTAATCAGAATGTCGTCCACACTCTCTCTCGCAGCGTAAAGCATAACACTGACTTGTTCCTTGTCCATTCGTGCTGTTAAACCTGGCGTGGAATGGCACCTGTCGAATCTTTGAATCCATCTTAGCTACGCTTCGACCTGTTTGAGCCCTGCCACTTGCTCAAAGATTTCTGGTAATGGTATTGATTTTTCCATGTTTCTTCAAAGTCTTCGATTGCTTCTGTTTTCTTATGCTGGAAAAGTTGTTTTTACCGCTGCTACTATATACTCTCTTATCAGTATGCTATTAGTATTGAATGAGGAAAGTAGACTCTGGGTCAAAGTAACAGGAGTTTATTTACAGGGGTCTTCTTACTAGGGTATCTACATGAACACTGAGCAGCATGAGGTACAGACTTAAGGTCTATATACATAATCTACCCAGCATCAGCTTATGTACATTAGACTACAGTTAGCAGCAGTTTGGGATGTTTAAAGCAAGGGAACGGGGAGAACCCCACGTCTGGAACACGGAACGGTGTATAGGTTGTGAACACAGCGGGGGCCGTACAAGCCCTTCACTGCAGCTTACCGGCTGTGATCGGGTGGGAAATCAGCCAGCTCCCACGTTGTGCCAGCTACCAAGTCGAGCTTGGGACAAGATGGGGGAGGGCGGCAGGGTATGTGGAGGGATTTTTCATGGACTGGCAACAGGGTAGAGTTCTTTTGTGGGCCGAAGAACAATTAAACATTTCCTCACCAATTTTTGAGTGATATCGAGCGGGACCTTTAAGAACTGCTGGTTAGGTTGCTCAATGCCTGGTTACAATGGATGGAGTAGTGAGTGGTAAACCTGAAAATTGCAATGGCGTCCTACAGTCAGAATGGAGGCCAGATTTGCATTTAAAACATTAGCACCTGTTGAAAACTTTTAGTGCTAGAATCTAATATTTTCCTAATGATGTAAACCATTGTGAAAAAGGTTAAAGAGTCATAGTCAGAGAGTCATAGAGTCGTACAGCACAGAAACAGGCCCTTCAGCCCACCGCGTCCATGCTGACCATAATGCCTATCTATATTCATCCCACCTGCCTGCATTAATTCCATATCCCTCTATGCCTTGCTCATTCAAGTACCTGTCCAGATGCTTCTTAAATGTTGCTACTGTTCCTGCCTCCACCACCTCCTCTGGCAGCTCATTCCAGTTACCCACTATTCCTTGTGTAAAAAATTTACCCCTTTGATCCCGTTTAAACCTCCTCCCTCTCACCTTAAATCTATGCCCTCTAGTTTTAGTCACCCCTACCATGGGAAACAGACTCTGGATATCTACACTATCTATGCCTCTCGTAATTTTATATACCTCTATCATGTCCCCTCTCAGCCTCCTTCGCTCCAGGGAAAACAGACCCAGCTTATCTAATCTCTCTTTATAACTCAAGCCCTCAAATCAGGCAACATCCTTGGGAATCTTTTCTGCACCCTCTCTAGCTTAATCACATCTTTCCTGTAGTGCGGCGACCAGAACTGCACACAGTACTCCAAATGCGGCCTAACCAACATTATGTGCAACTTTTTTTTTTACAGATACAGCACTGAAACAGGCCTTTCGGCCCACCGAGTCTGTGCCAACCATCGACCACCCATTTATACTAACCCTACACTAATCCCATATTCCTACCACGTCCCCACCTTCCCTATATTCCCCAACCACCTACCTATACTAGGAGCAATTTATAATGGCCAATTTACCTATCAACCTGCAAGTCTTTGGCTGTGGGAGGAAACTGGAGCACCCGGAGGAAACCCACGCGGTCACAGGGAGAACTTGTAAACTCCGCACAGGCAGTACCCAGAATCGAACCCGGGTCGCTGGAGCTGTGAGGCTGCGGTGCTAACCACTGCCCCACTGTGCCGCCCACTGTAACATGACATCCCAACTCTTATACTCAGTGCCTTGGCCAAAGAAGGCAAGCATGCCATACGCCTTCTTCACCACCCTGTCTACCTGTGTTGCCACTTTCAGGGAACTATGTACTTGCACCCCAAGGTCTCTCTGCTCAAGAACACTCCCCAGGGCCCTGCCATTCACTGTATATGTCCTGCCCTGGTTTAACTTCCCAAAATGCATCACTTTGCACTTGTCTGCATTAAATTCCATTTGTCAATCCCTTGCCCACTTTCCCAGTTGATCTATATCCTATTGTAACCTTAGACAACCTTCGTCACTGTCCACTATGCCACCAATTTTGGTGCCATCTGCAAACTTACTAATCATGCCCCCTGCATTCTCATCTAAGTCATTAATATATATTAAATAAAGACTCGAACTGGTGCAGAACGTTGGTGTTTATAAATAAGGGACAGCAGGATAAGGGGAAATAACAGGAGCATGAGGAAGAGCCAGTGGCATTGGTTGGGATTGCCAGCTTGCAGTGAAGTGCAGGCTGCTATTTTAGCTTTTATTCTTTTCAGGGACCTACAAATGTTTGAAATGACTTCTTTATTTTTGAATTTTTAAAGATAAATACACTTTTTCTAAACAAGAGAATATTCTATGTACAGTAGTGGTTATACGCATGTGTCCCCATTATGCCTAGTTTTTACTCACTCCATTTTCGAACATGCTTCCCACGAATGTACTTCTAGGTAAGAAATGGAATGCTTTCAGTGCTTGTTATCTATATGAGGAGCTGGTTAATGAATGCTGTTGTTCCTTCTGATTGGAGTGACAAATATCTCTCAACAGCAAGAGACTAGAAACTGTCGAGGAGCAAAAGCGTTTGGGTGTCCAAGTACACAAATCACTAAAAGCTAGCATATGGGTACAAAAAGTAATATAAAAAAGGCGAATGGAACTTTGGCCTTCATCGCAATGGGGCTGGAATACAATGGGGAGGAAGTTATGCTTCAGTTGTATAGAGCATTGGTAAGACTCCATCTAAAGTACTGCATTCAATTTTGGGCACTGCATCTCAGGATAGATATATCAACCTTGGAGGGGGGCAGAGGGCTGCTTCACCAGAACTATACCAGAGCTTAAAGCAGCAAATCATGACGACTGGTTGCATAAACTTGGTTTGTATTCCCTTGAATTTAAAAAGCTGAGAAGTGATCGAGTTGAAGTGTTTAAAACAATAAAGGGACTCAATAAAGTAAATACAAAGAAGCTATTTCCTTTGGTGAACGAATCCAAAACTCTGATGGTTACTGTTGTTGCAAATAGTGCCGATGCCTCATCAAAATCAGACTCCATGCGGACAACAATCTACGCCTATTTGTGGAGAAATAGAGTCAAGGCATTTCTCCACACTGTGCTCACTTGGACCCCTTTGGAATGCAGGAAGACTAAGTGCTCTGAGTAGGGGCAGCCAGCTTGACAGTTCCCTTCATTGAACCTGATCAGCCTCCTCCTTCGCTTCTGCCTCATTTTCACCATTGCATTGTGCAACATCCAGTGCTTCCTCATGTCTCACATATTTTAATGAATTCCAAAATGTTAGTTCTGTGTTGCCACTTAATGCAAGTATAAATGGTTATCCTTGGCACTCTGCTGCACTGCATTTCTCAGTTTCTCAAACTTGTGGACCACTGCTGTCAGTAATGGGAGCTGAGGATACATTTGAGCACATTAACACACTTTACTGTTGCCTGCAAAAGTAACAATGTACAAATCTGACATTCTCAGAGGTAGAGTAGAGACCAGTTTATGTTACCCACTCCATACATCAGGAAGCAACAGGAAGCCATTTTCTCACAAGGAGCAGTTTCAGCTGTCTCAATGACAAGGAAGATCATCATCCTTTTACTCGTTCTGCAGGACCAAGGCTGCAAAATGAGGCAAGGCAGTCACAGAGGCCCTCTCCTTGGACCGTGTCCAACCTGGACCTATGGCCAGGTCCACGAGCAGGCCCAGGAAGAGGTCCATCGACTTGCTCAACCTCTCCACACTCTGAACTGTACAGTTTTGAACTGAGAGTCTGCGGAAAGCAGAATGCTCCTGGACTGAAGAAGATCTCCTGTCTGTTTGTCTGCTGCCATCTCTTTCTCACGGAACTCCAAAACCCACTGACAATACATGAACCCCAAGAGAAAGAGAAGTCTCCTACAGTGAACAAGGTTTAAGAAGAATACTGGGCCCCGACGAAAAGCAAGATCTACCTACAATCAAGGACTCTACAGCGAGCTCAAAGTACAGTTAGAAAAAACCCTCTTCAGAGATTGCCTCAAACTTTTCCACTTTATTTTTCTTCTGCTCTTTCTGTCCCTATCTACGTGTGTGTCTCACGTATGCATGCTAGCGTGGGCACGTCGTGTATCCATAGGCATTAACCGAGTTCAAGTTTAAGTTTAATAAATTTCACGTTTTCTTCATTAAACCTAAGAAAGCCTGTTTGTGCTGGCTTCTTCACCTTATAATTGGAAAGCAGTGAACAAGGATTCACCAAGGGGGAGCTAAAACACGGTGTGTTTAGAAAAAAACCCTGTTCCAGTAAGACCAGGTGAAGGCTGAAAAGGATCCCAAGACCCCTTTCTCATCTCAATGTAGACTGATGTGGAGCCAGAGGTTGAGGAGCAGCCCCTTTAAACAGTGAAACAGGGGCTGCAACATCTCACGCTCTATGTAGATGTAAAACACAGACTCATCCAGCCTACAACAGTTACAGGCACCCAGGAAGTTCATGAAATGGCTTAAAAACTGGTTTGATGGAACTGCTCCATGCAGCACTCTCCGTCCTAGAATCCCAATGGTGCAGGGGTGGACTGTTGTTTAGAGAGCCATTCCACTGCCGCCCCTGCTTCCGCCAGACAATAAGATGGCATGTCTGGATGAAAGACGAGGACAAGGAAGTGGTGAGTGTGTGGGAGTAGCTTGTATGTACAGGAAAAACATCTGCACAGAGTGAAATACACAGAAGGAATTTCTGAGAATTGGCTCAAGTTGTGAGGCGGAGGCTCCTAAGGGAGAATTCAGGCTCTGCACTACTGCTGCTTGATTGTTGCTCACAGAAAACCCTTGGCTACATTCAGGTCATGGTAGGGTTGGTTTAATTACATACAAATGGGACTGCAGATTGGACACTTCGATGTTACTCTGTTCTTTTCAAACTGCTAATATCTCAATACCACTGCTTTGTTTACAGCTCATTTGCCAGGACAAAGCCCTCGTAATATTAAACAATTGTGTCAATTTGCACAAACCATGTTTCATACCCTGAGATCAAAGAACATTGAAAGGATAGGCCAGATGAAGCTGGAAGCTCACCTTGACCTCAGGTCTCATACCATTCTTTATCATTCCTTCACTAACTCACTCACTCACTCAAATGCATATATTCCAACTCACCACTATGACACACAAACTATTATGTGTATTATCTTTGTTTGACGGGGTTGGGGGGTTGCAGTCCTGCAATTATCATTTTCTCATATATTCCTTTTCTGTTTCCTTAAGTGAACGCCAAGAAATCTGATGACGGGTCACTGACCTGAAACGTTAACTCTGCTTCTCTCTCCACAGATGCTGCCGGACCTACTGAGTATTTCCATCATTTCTTGTTTTTATTTCAGATTTCCAGCATCTGCACTATTTTGCTTTTATTATCCAAGAAATCAGTTGCTGTTCCCAGTGGCATACAGAGATCCAATATCTCACAGAGTCTACATTACATGCTCCTTCCATAGCAAATACTAGCACTGTTAGACCCACCAAGGAGCACCAATGAACAGGAACGAATGGGAAGCAGGAAAGTTTTATCCTAGGGATTCAGACATCATTGCATTTAAAAGACAGACTTCATCGGAGTACTGATTTTTTTGCTCTGCTCAGAATATCCCAAGCACCCCACAAAGTCAGCAGCATCTGTGGAGGAGTTCACTAACAACAGTTGTGCATGACCACTTCATGGAACTACAAACCATCATGGGATGTAGGATATGAGATTGTTTTGGGTCATTTAAAAGTTGTGAAGTTTTGACTCTTTGGCTAATGGAAAACCCAGGCGGGAAGTTAACCACAAACTATTGACACAGAACAGAAAAAGGTAAAGGTTGGAACTTTGGATATTGCAACAAAAAGAATACTGCAACAGAAACAAACGACAGACTTTTGTCTACTGTTAAGGAAAATGGCAGAAAACAAACATGGAGCAGGAAAGGTCATGACTTTGAACACTGCAACAAAAAGAAAAATGCCAGAGAGGCAGCTTATATGGGAATAGGCAACTATAAGACTAAGGCTGCAAAAACGGCCACTGGTGTCAGTGCTACAGAGGAAATGAATTCCAAAAATATTGGCTGGACCTCTTCCAGCCACTTCCAGCATGGTCTGCACAATAGTTGTAAGGGCACTAGCATCCGTCAGAAACATGAAGAATGAACAGATTGTGACATAAAACAGTGTCTAACGCTGATTTGGTGCACAATCTGCCATTTTGGACCTCGCAGGTCCTGTTAACACCCTCTTTTACTCACTCTCTGTTGAATATGCTTTCAGCTGCACAAAGAACTGCCCCACCAGCATTATTTCAAGGGATCACCATGGGTATTCCAGGTGAGGTGCTTTTGAATTTCTTTAGCTGTTGCAGAGTGAGTGGAAGTACTGTGCTGAGTGTTATTGGAGGAGTTTGGAAAGGTTTTTGGATTCATAAGAGATTGGTGCTGGACTCTGACAAGGAGGTCAGAAGAGTTGGAAGAAAGTCAGGAGAAAGCCTGCTTTCAGTAATGAGGGCTAAGGTTACAGCCCCTCTTGGGCTGCAATAAGACAAGGTCATATGCAGGGAGAAGAGAGAGGGAACTGTGCACAAAGAGCGAAGGAGGAGGAGTGCTTTCAATAGACCATATCCACCAAGAGTTCTCAGGAGGTACTTTTCCTACCTCCACCTCAGCCAGGAATAAGGTTTGAGGTGGCTACATTTTAACAAGGAGGTGTGCCACCTCCTACTACTGGACCTAAAGCCGCACAGAAGGGTGAGGATGCTGCTGTCAGTGGCTGTCACAATCATCATGGCCCTAAATTTCCACACCTCAGGATCCTTCCAGGTGGGGCAGGCAACATTGCCAAAGCATCACAGTTTGTCATCCATCACTACATTAGGGAGCTGACAAAGGCCCCCTACATCAGTAAAGGGGTCTTCATAGTCTTCCCTCTTACTAGAGAGAATCAGGAGGAGTGAGCACATGGCTTTGCCAGGCTTGTGGGTTTCCCAATGGTGTGGGGAGCCATTGACTGAATGCACGTGGCTCTGCAGGCCCCATTAACGGAGAGATGTACTGTAACCACAAGGGCTACCACTCCATGAACATGCAGTTGGTGTGCAACCATGCACAGAGTATCAAGTCGGTGAATGCCCGCTATCCTAGCAGCAGCTACAACACATTCATCCTGTGCCAGTCAGCCATACCCGCCAACTTCAGGCCACCACGGTGAGCCATAGGCTGGCTGCTTGGTGACAAGAGCTACCTGCTCTCCACCTGGTGCATGGCTGTCCTCAGCCACCTGACCATGCGTGGTCAGTGCACCTGCAATGAGAGATGAGCTGCCACTAGAAACATTATGGACCAAACCATTGGCGTTCTGAAAAACTCTTCCACTGCCTAGACCACTTGGGGCTAGCCCTCCAGTACTTGCCGGAGCATATCTACAAACTCCTAGTGGTCTGCTGTGTCCTTCACAATCTCCCTTTCATGAGGGTACAGCCCTTGCCACCAGGTCTTTGGAGGGTACCTCAGGAGGAGAAGGAAGAGGAAGAAGAGGAGGAGGAAGAAGAGGATGAAGAAGATGAGGAAGAAGAGGAGGAGCAAAAAGGAAGGAGGCATCTAGGATGGCGGGTATGGCTGACTGGCACAGGATGAATGTGTTGTAGCTGCTGCTAGGATAGCGGGCATTCACCGACTTGATACTCTGTGCATGGTTACACACCAACTGCATGTTCATGGAGTGGTAGCCCTTGTGGTTACAGTACATCTCTCCGTTAATGGGGCCTGCAGACAGGATGTCCATGACCAGCTACTCAGACTCTGGTTCCCCTTAAATCTCAGCCTCACATCATTATTGCTCCACAATTCCCCACCTTTCCTTCTCTCTGTTACAGACCATCACTGTGTCCTCTTAGCCAAAATACTGAAGTAAAAGACACCAATAATAAACCATTCCATAAAAACTTTATCCAAAACACTTCTAATAATACAAAATGGAACTAATCATCCTTGTGCATTCCCTTAGTGCCTGTCTTGAGGGTGCTTTTGTCTGGCCTAGCGCTCCTACACAATTCTACCTAAGTAGCTGCAGCATAACTGGTGGAAGGCTGCTGATTTTCAGTGGGAGAGACTGCAGATGGCCTCGCAGGATGCCCTCGAGCAGCTCTGGGTCTTGAAGGACCAGCTTTGCACTGCACCACCTCAGCATGGGTGGTAGCAGTCTGGGCTGGCTGAGAGGCAACAGCAAGGTGGAGTGGCAGTGGTTGGAGAATGAATGCTGTCATCCTGAGAGAGGACAGCAAGTTCGTGTACCATAGGGCCACTGCCACTCCCCGGGGCAGTGCTTCAGCTATCCTAGTAATCTGTTGGAGGGTAGATTGCTGGACTGCTGAGAGAGCCTGCACGCCCCTTTGAACACTGGTATCTACAGCCATGATGGCAGCAGGTAAGCCTGCATGCCACCAAGCCGAGCTTGCATGCAACAGGTCTGAGCTTCCAGTGCTGCATCAAACATTGGGTGACTTTTGCCTGTACTGTAAGACTTTGACGACTAGACGCTGCATCATGGCTGGGTCCACAAGTTGAGTTGGCTGCTACTAGCACACTGGAAAGGATGGGCTCCAAGTTGTGCAGCCCACTCATCACGTGCTGATCCTGAATCCAAACTACCATCAGATACATGCAGTAAGTCGAAGACGCTATTTGAAGATGCATTTGCTGACCTTGACTGCTCATGTGAGGAATGTGTCTGCTGCCTGGTTCAACTCAACAGAGTGTAGGGTAACCAAACATCATGATCCTTATGCCCGAAAACAGACCTAATCCAATTTTTCACCCTTCATCTCAAAAACTGTATGAAAAGAATATCAAGGTGAGGTAACATGAAGAAGACATGGAAGAATCACTTCAAGAGACATTCCTAGCCATCCACAGAACAGGGGTCTGGTTAATCCGTGTTCTGAACCATATTTCCAATTGTGAGTATTGCCTAGAGCTGTTGCTTATTGTTGTTCAGCAATCGAATAAAGTGCAATAAATGCTGACCTTGCCAGCAACACCCATATCCCATGAATGAATATAAAACAAATCTTAGTAACAGTTTCTGTAGCTGTGATCTCCACTTAAAGTTAGTACTAGTAAGAGGGCTATTTTCCTAAACATATGGGTAAATTATTAATAATCCTAAAGATCTCCACTGTAATTTATAGTGGGACCCCTGCAGACAAAGCACCTAACCCCAGCCAGATATCTCCCAATGAATGCCCAGGGTGCTGCCTCTTTGGCCTTAGCTTGCAGTCTACAACAGTCTCATTTGGCTGCAAAGTAGCTGGGGAATCTGATGCCAAGGACCATTACATCAGGCGCACAAGCTGGCCAGATGTCTGCTCCCACATAGTTCAGGGGCTGCTGAGGGAGTGTTTAGTACCAGTGTTATGACATGGTTAAGGCTGCTGCCTCTCAGGGCAATTCCATATCCAGCCTTTTCAGATGTGACAGTAATGGGCAGCATCAGGCAGCCATCAGAGTATCAGGTGTAATGGTACCAGTTGCAATGCTAGCTGATGACCCAGCACAAGGAAGCACATGGCCACATCAAACTCAAAAGGCTCCTACTGATATGCAGCAACCAGCTCATTTACTCATGCCAGCAAGAGGGCATATAGAAGGAGCACAAATTTATGATGTAACATTGTCCAAAAGAATGACTGGTGAAAAGAAAATAGCTATGTAAACTCATAATTTTTTTCAGGAATTAAATTTTGTTTCATTTTATTTCAACTATGTCCTTCTTCTGATGGTGTAGCATAAGGTCGTAGCAGGCTAAAGGGTTAACATCCATGATAAGTGAGTTACTGTAGAGCTAATGTTGCTGACAGTGTTTTGGACCACTGCATTGTTTATGTGTGGAGAGGTGTGTTAATGTATTGGGAGGATGTGGATTAATCATCTTTGGGAGCTTTTCTTCTTGACTATGGCTCTGGCAATGGTGTGTCAGCAGGGATATTTTCTGTTTGATTTTCAAGGTCAGCTCCACCATAAATACAGGTGGACCTCATCTTCTACCTGCTCCATTGTTTTAATGACTACTAAATTAACATGCTATATGAATGCAAGTTAAGTGTTTTAGGGCGTTTCAGTAGGACGTACCCAGACAAAAATTGACACTGAGCCAAAGAAGGAGACAATAGGACTGTGTCCAAAAGCTTAGTTAAAAAGCTAGGTTTTAAGGAGTGTCTTAAAGGAGGAGAGGTGGAGGTGGAGAAATTTACGAAGGGATTTAGGGCCTAGGCAGCTGAAGGCAAAGCCTGCAGTGGTGGTGGAAGGAAGTGAGGAAACACAGGGCTGAATTTTACCAGCACCTCGACGTCGCGGGCCGCGGCGCAGGGGCCAGTAAAATTCTGCAGGGGGAGGCCCGTCTTGACCCATGAAGTTGAGAAGGGCCCACCACATATTACCGGTGGTGGGGGAACCTCGGTGAGGTGCAATATCACAGGGGCTCAGCGACAGTTGCTCCGTGCAGGCAGGCCGCCAAGATCAGAGCACGTCACTGCAATTTGCGGCGCGCCAGTAAAATTCAGACCTTTATGTCAGATTTTCTTTTATAATGCTCCTTACACTAAAGGTTCTATGTTAATCCAAGTTTTTGTTGTGATTATCTGTGTATACGTAATCTGCTGGAGGGAATGTGCATGCAATGTGACAGAACCTTCCTGGGAATTATATTCCACTTGTTTAATGCATATCACAGGGCCTGGGATGTGTTTATTTACTATATTTTTAAGAATAAGCATTGCTGTTCAGACAAAATGTACAGGTTGTAAATAACAGAGGTGTGATCAGAAATTAGTAAATGGAAATACTAATTTCAAAATGATTTTGCCCATTATGATTTTTTGAGTTATTGGTGGGGGTAGGAGGAACAGCAGGCAACCATTGAAGGCAGGCTTGAAATTTGTCACACTAACATTTCAGAAAATGCATCACTCAGAGAGAAAGTCATGCTACGTGCTGAAAATTATAGGATTAATCCTGAAATACACTTGATATAAGAATGATTAATGTGTTCAGTTGAAGAAGCACCACAATTTTTATAAAATGCCTTCATACCTAAAGCAGCACATGACAAGAAACTAATTTAAAAATATTAATTATTTGCACGTAAAATTGCACTGCATTTCTACTTATTGCTTTCACTGAAAGGACATTAAATAATGTAACCTTTTTTCTATGATCGATATGGGATGGCAAAGTTTGCGTCAATAAATAGAGATGTATTGACAAATTATTTTATATCACATCAGGAATTCTGCAAAAGCATGTGACAATTATTGAGATGCTAAAGGACAGCAGATGTTCCTTGTATAAAAAAAATCTGTCAAAAAAATTCAAATAAAGGTATTTCTTGAATATTATTCTGAGAATTATTGTTGCCATTATTGAAATAGAATAAAACAAAATTCAGCAAGGATGTTTTTGCTGTTTATGTATGTCTGATATGTACAATGTCTTGATTACTTGTTTGTTTGTAAATGCACACTGAATGATATTGAATGAGAAAAGTGTATAATCATTCCATATTACATGAAGTAATTTTTTTCTATTACAAGTGAGACCATGGGCTCAAAACTGCTTTATGACTTTATTGCAAGGATAGTTCCAAAATATGATACATGTGTCTGCAGATGAGCCACAATATCTAGTTAAAGTGCCATTAGGTACCTGGAATGGCTCACATATTTTCTAGCTGTCGCCCATATAAACAGCAGCTTTTACAGAAAGATCTTTCATCTAAGAAAAAGATTCAGTGCTATAAACATTTAAAAGGCTATCATATTTACAATGACTTTACTCGCTAACCACAGTCAAGTGAAGTATATAGTATGACTTTCAGTAATTGGCAAGATATAAAGTTCAATATAAAGTTCAAAGTGCTTTAAATCCTATTACTTTAACTGCTTAACCCAGAACCAAGGGTTAGAACAATAAGTCCTAAACATCCAAAGAGATAAAAGAACACACTGTGTACAATCCTGCAGTTGCATCTATAGATACTTGTGCTATATTGTGCTGAATGGTCAACTAATCTGCACTAGTCAACAACTTTGGTATTAGAAGCTACTTATTTTTCCTCTTTCTTTTTTCCCTTGGGTGCTTTGGATTCACTCACCAATCCCTGTCTTGCTTATCCTCCTGTCCAACCAAGGCATGCATACATGCTGATCTGATCTTCTAATGAAAGGTAAAAACAGGTTCTTACATGAATGCTGTTGAATGAGCCTGTTAAGACAGATTTTATATGCTATGGTGGCATTTGATTTAATTTTAAGTTTCCTTAGCTGTGTCTGTTTATGAAGCTTATGTTTAATGAGATTATAATTTTCTTTCACTTATATGAAAATCATGCATAAAATATTATCAGAAGCTAGATAAACATCAGTGGTGTAGGGACAATCTTTTTATTCAGTGTGGAGGGGCTAATTTTGTTCCTTTCATGAAAGGCACTACGTAACTATTTTTATTAGTGACTTTTCATAAATTAAGGTGAACCAGAGGCCACATGCAGAAAGACTTTTTTATACGAGTGGTTAAGATGGAAGGGTGATGGAAACAGAGTGGCCTTCCAAAGGGAATTGGATAAATACCTGAAGGAGAACAAATTTCAATGATATGGGGAAGATTGGGGGAGTGGGACTAACTGGATTGCTCGTCAAAAGAGATGGCACAGACTCAATGGACTGAATGGCCTGCTTCTGTGCTGTACTATTTACGGTTCTATGAAATGCTGTGCTCATCAAAGTGAGGAATAACTGCTAGAAAATGGAAAATTTTTAACTCACCACTATTACTATAGTTGTAATCAACAGGGAACATTAACTTTTTCAAACTGTGGTAATCTTTTAATAGAATGAAACCAGTTTGCAGGGTTGGTCCTGTGTTGGTATGACATTTTTGACCCTTTAAATAATCCAGATACGTCAGTCTGTTACCACCCTAGTTGATATATCCTTCAACTCAAAGAAGTGAACTAGCGTGCAGAGATTTATTTTGATGGCTCCCTCATGGCTAACTGTTTACTCAACATATTTGCCATAAAAATAGAAACATAGAAAATAGGAGCAGGAGTAGGTGTTGGATCTCAATTTTCCTGTTCTCATTGGTTACACCAAAAAGAGACGAAGTCCGACTGTAGCTTTAAGAAACTTTATTGAAGTACTTAGTGGTTACATCATCAGCAACGCGTACAACAACAACACCTGGGCTTTCCTCCCTCTTCCTCCGTGCTGGAGGAGGGAATTCAAGCCTTTCTTATAGTTCTTCTTACAAATCAGTGACACCCCCTTTATGTTCCCAATTGGTTTACAAACTCTGCAGTTTCTTGGTGTTCAGGCCTGATTGGGGCACTACCTTGTCACCTCTCCCTCAAGCAGTTTCTTATTCCCCTATCTCATGGGAATGTTGGGCGGATTTGTCAGACAAAGGGTTAGTCTTCAAGATCTGCAGCTGTCCTGCTAGCCTTAGCTGGTTAGTCTATTTCTACTGATAAGCTGTCTGTGCATCCCTAAAGCTATGAAGCTATTCTGATAAGCTGTCCCTCCCTGCAGCACTGAATAGGCTACTATGAATTTCTGATAAGCGGTCTGCAGAAGCTCTAAAGCTATGAAGTCATTACTGATAAGCTGTCTTTACAGCTGCGAAGCTAGCTTGTTCGCAGTACATGATTGATTAATTATTTCACCTTAAATGTCCCCATATTAATTTGTTCTTAAAAATTCTGTTCTCACAGAAGGCCATTCGGCCCTTTGAGCCTGCTCCGCCATTCATTATGATCATGGCTGAACATCCAACTCAGTAGCCTGTTCCCGCTTTCGCCCCATACCCTTTGATCCCTTTAGACCCAAGAGCTATATCTAACTCCTTCTTGAAAACATACAATGTTATGGCCTCAACTGCTTTCTGTGGTAGTGAATTCCACAGGCTCACCACTCTCTGGGTGAAGAAATTTTTCCTCATCTCAGTCCTGAATGGTTTACCCCATATCCTTAGACTATGACCCTGGTTCTGGACTCCCCCACCATCGGGAAGATCCTTCCTGCATCTACCCTGTCAAGTCCTGTTAGAATTTAATAGGTTTCTATGAGATCCCCCCTCACTCTTCTGAATTCCAGCGAATATAATCCTAACTGACTCAATCTCTCCTCGTACGTCAATCCCACCATCCCAGGAATCAGTCTGGTAAACCTTCGCTGCACTCCGTCTATAGCAATAACATCCTTCCTCAGATAAGGAGACCAAAACTGCACACAATATTCCAGGTGTGGCCTCACCAAGGCCCTGTATAATTGCAGCAAGACATCCCTGCTCTTGTACTCGAAACCTCTCGTTATGAAGGCCAACATACCATTTGCCTTTTTTACTGCCTGTTGCACCTGCATGCTTACCTTCAGCGACTGGTGTACGAGAACACCCAGGTCTCGTTGCATATTCCCCTCTCTCAGTTTATAGCCGTTCAGATAATAATCTGCCTTCCTGTTTTTGCTACCAAAGTGGATAACCTCATATTTATTCACATTATACTGCATCTGCCATGCATTTGCCCACTTACTCAACTTGTCCAAATCACGCTGAGGCTTCTCTGCATCCTCCTCACAACTCACTCTCCCAGCTAGTTTTGTGTCATCTGCAAATTTGGAGCTATTACATTTCGTTCCCTCATCTAAATCATTAATATATATTGTGAATAGCTGGGGTCCTAGCACCGATCCCTGCGGTACTCCACTAGTCACTGCCTGCCATTCGGAAAAAGACCCTTTATGGCTACTCTTTGTTTCCTGTCCGCCAACCAATTTTCTATCCATTGCAATACACTACCCCCAATCCCATGCGCTTTAATTTTACTCGCTAATCTCTTATGTGGGACTTTGTCAAAAGCCTTCTGAAAGTCCAAATAAACCACATCCACTGGCTCCCCCTCATCAACTCTACTAGTTACATCCTTGAAGAATTCTAGTAGATTTGTCAAGCATGATTTCCCTTTCGTAAATCCATGCTGAACTCTACCACTGTTCTCTATCGGCTTTCAATCCCATCAATTTCCCCAACACCATTTCTCTACTAATACTGATTTCTTTCAGTTCCTCTCTCTCACTAAACCCTGTGTGCCCCAACATTTCTGGTATGATATTTGTGTCCTCCTTTGTGAAGACAGAACCAAAGTATGCATTTAGTTGGTCAGCCACTTCTTTAATCCCCATAATAAATTTTCCTGTTTCTGACTGTAAGGGACCTACATTTGTCTTCACCAATCTTTTCTCTTCACATACCTATAGAAACCTTTACAGTCAATTTTTATGTTCCCCGCAAGCTTGCTCTCGTACTCTATTTTCCCCTTCTTAATCAATCCTAGTCTTGGAATAGCCTGTTCTCTAGTTGGTTCCTCAACATATTGGTCCAGAAGACCATCCCGTATACACTCCAAGAATTCCTCCTCTATGGTATTGTGACTAATTTGATTTGCCCAATCTATATGAATATTAAAGTCAACCATAATTATAGATGTTCCTTTATCGCATGCATCTCTAATTTCCTGTTTAATGCCATTCCCAACATCACCACTACAGTTTGGGGCTCTATTTAACAACCCCCACTAATGTTTGTTGCCCATTACTGTTTCTCAGCTCTACCCATACAGATTCCACATCGTCAGAGCTAATATCTTTCCTCACTATTGCATTAATTTCCTCTTTAATCAGCAATGCAATGGATGTTAGTGAGTGTAGAAAGCCAGTTTAACAACTAGGAACTGCAAGCCATTCTGTAATCACCCAGTAAGAGTAGACATGATACTTACAGCTGGTCCAAAAGACGTGGTTTAAACTGAGTAATAGGAGTCAGCCACCACCATCTCAGATGTGGCTAACTTGCATGCAGTCTCTTGGAGTGCAAAGCTTGCATCTTGCACAATCTTAACAAGCTGTCAATGAAACCTTACAGGCACTCCTTCTACAAGGGAATTGCATTAAAGTTGAAAAAGGTCAAGTGTTACACATCTGAAATAAAACACTAGCCCAATGGACAGCAATGTGGCAGCTCAAGCTGCCAACATTCACACACTGTAATTGAGGAAATAAATTCCCTGAACTTGTCTTGAACATTAGCTGAACATCTATCTATCTGTCATTGATTACAATATAAAGGTAGTCCAGCAGAAAGGGGCAATTGATGACATTTGAAGTATTTGAGGTCTTGAAAACCCTTAAGTTAAATCGACAAGTTGAGTCTTGAAAACCTGCTTCCCATGACACCAAGAATGTCAATGAGGGGCTTGAAATGAGGCTCAGAAGAAGAAAAATGATGGACAAATGAGATATAGCTATTTCACACAGAGGGTGATGGATGCGTGGATTGGATTGCCCACGGATGCAATTTAGGCTGCTAACATCAGTAATTTTAAGACAGAGTTGAACAGTCTTTTGGCAAGAAAACCAATTGAGAAAATTAGGTAGTGAACTGCATTTTCTGTTTTTGAGCTCTGGGGATGAACAGATGGACCAAAGTGGTCTTTTATGGTCCTCTGCCTTGATGTGTGTCTGATGATTCAGACATGGATGAATAATCTTAGAAGAACAGTCACTGTAATCTGTGGATTTCTTTTAACTTTACCTGTTCTACAAACAACAGAAAAGCATCCGCTAACATGCTGCTCTGGGCACAAACTCAGGCAGACTTGAGTTATACCCCAAACTACCTGCAGAAAAATGGGTGAAAAATTCTACTGGGGTTTATGTCACTCCTCCCTTAATGTGCTTCTGATATTGCATTGATATGAAGCAAAAACCACTTTGCATGAATAAAATGTGGCATAAGAACTGCATCTTCTCGCTGTCAATGGACTAATGATGTTCCAAAATAGTGTAGTTACAGTCTAGCTACTTCTATTGCTGATGAGCAGTTGATCTATGTTATTCATTCAATGTGCCATAAAAGTGCCTTTAGAATAATGAACTATCTTTCCAGTTGCTATGATACAAACTAATCTTTGCAGTTGGTAAGTATAATGCAGCTGTAGTATTCTTGTTCAGGCTATCTGAAGAGCCTTGATTTGTTTTCTTCTCTGAATGACTAAGAAGAGACATAGATGTGTGTCAAAAGATGCAGGATGGAAAATCAATATCTATTCTACCTTTAAATCTCACATGAAAATGCATTGCGAAAGATGTTGCTCAAGTGAAGAGACATTTCTCATATACAAGTGAAGAATGTAAAAATACAATTTGTAATACTAGGATTGTTTGATGCTGTCATTTAATTACCTGAAGTTACAACATAGAAATTAGATGCCAGATCATCATAACTAATAACTTTATTTTCTGGCTGTCATAAAATCCAACCAGGCACCTTAGAAAGTCATGTAATCTTTCCCCTTTAAGTAATGTTCAAAAATTTCATGAGCTTTCTTGTTACAGTTGTTAAGGTCCTTGTCTCTATTCTTGCCTGATCAGATAAAAAAAGTAGTTTTTTCTTTAGCAGTTTTTTTTTAAGAATCATAATTCTGCTTTTATCTTTTAAAAATTTGTTTGATTGTTAGTTCATAGTGCTTAGACAAACTGGGCTGAATTTTACCAGCCCTCCAACGTCGGGGGTCATGGCAGTGGGGTCTGGAATATTCTAGAGGGAGAGGTGGCGTAGTGGTAATGTCACTGGACTAGTAGCCCAGAGGCCCAGGCTAGTGCTCTGAGGACATAGCTTTGAATTCCACCATGGCAGATGGTGAAATTTGTATGTAAATCTGGACTTACAAAGCTAGTCTAATGATAGCCATGAAACCATTGTTGATTGATGTAAAAACCCATCTGGTTCACTAATGTCCTTTAGGGAAGGAAATCTGTCATCCTTACCTGGTCTGGCCTATATGTGACTCCAGATCTACAGAAATGTTGCTGACTCTTAAATGCCCTCTGAGATAGTGTAGCAAGCCACTCAGTTCAAGGGCAATTAGGGATGGGCAATAAATGCTGGCCTAGCCAACGATGCCCACATCCCATGAACAAAAAATAAGACTCCTGACGCTGTATATGTCCCGCTCCATTTTACTGGCGCTGGCAGGACCTCGGAGCAGCCTCCCACTGCTCGGCAGCGGAATCTAATTTAAATATGTTAAGCACTATTTCCCTAGCCTGATTAGGCATCCAGCTGCTCGCCACTCCTCAGTTCTTGAGTTTCCACTGAACGGGCAGCTGTCATGTGCCATCCCATTCACGACTGAGAGAAGCCGGCTGGACAGCAGAAGCAATTGCAGACACTGCAGGTAAGTCTCTGTAAACTGGGGTGTCAACTCTGCATACTGGAAGGGAGGTGGGAGGGGGGATGGCATTACAGGTGGCACAGCTCTGCATAGTTGAAGGGAGGTGGGGGGGGGTGGATTGGTACTACTGGGGGCAAAGCTCTACAGGCAAGAAGGGAGGTACTGCATACCCTCCCTCCGTAAACGGTGTCTGCTCTGCGCCATTGTTTGTTTGTGTGTGTGAAGGAGCAATGACACCCTGTGTGTGGGACGATGCCTGAAATGGTAGAAGTGTAAAGGTTATTTGGCTGGTGGGAGTAATCGATGCAGCTGATAGAATCTTTATGTGGTCATGCTCTGCCACTCTTAGTGTGGGCTAAGATGGGCAATGCCATACCACACCATATTGTTGATCTATGAAAGAATCTGATGTACCCATCAACAACAATGCCTGCTCTGTTAGGAACCTTCGAATAAGTGAAGGATACAACTTTGTCACATGGAGATGGGTATGGTTCATCCTAGATTGTGTGATCCGTTTCTCCTGAGGATCCATATGCACAGCAGTCAAAACCAACAGGCAGGTGCAGCCTACGTAGGGGCCCCCAGTTTTGCGCAGGAGCCCTGAAAGGAAGCTCGCCTCAATAGAACGCTGCGCATCTACATGTCCCACATGACGTATCAGCAGATGTCAGAGCACCAGTGTCAGAGGCGACTGTGGATGTAGAGGGAGGTGGTTACACATTGATGGCCTGCAGCCCATGGGCTTCGGTAGACATCCTATGCCTGTGGTTCTCATGGTGACAGTGGCTCTTAAGCTTTACGCCAATGCATCATTTCAGGAGCCCACCGGAGACCTTTGTGGGGTCACAAAGTCAACAGTGCACCGCTGCAACAGGGAGATCACCGATGCCCTGTACCAGAGGGCCAGTGAGTATGTCCGCTTCAGGACGGACCCTAACAGCCAGGCCCAGAGGTCCATCGGAATCGGCATCATTGCCAGATAACCAAAGGTACAAGGGGTCATAGACTGCACCCTTGTGGCCATCAGACCTACTGCCAGGCTACCAGCTGCAGACTTTACCATTAAGGGATCCCTCTCAATCTAGGTACAGCTGGTATGTAATCACCGGAGATGCTTCATGCAAATCTGTGCCCGCTTCTCAGGCAGCTGCCATGATGTCTGGATCCTGTGCCAGTCCCAGCTGCCACTGCTGTTCACTGAACTGGCTCAGATGGAGGGGTGGCTTCTTGGAGACAAGGGATACCCCTTGCAGACATGGCTGCTGACACCAGTGAGAGACCCCACCACTGCTGCAGAGGAGAGATACAATGCCAACCACAGAGCTACAAGAGCCATCATTGAGCAGGTGATCGCGTGCTCAAAATGCCCTCCCACTGCCTGGATAGATCGTGTAGTGCCCTGTACTATGAGCCACAAATGCAGCTCCTTTCTTTGCTGCTCACTGTGCTCTGCACAACTATGCACCCAATAGGGGGCAGGTCGGCACGATGAGGAGAGACATCAGCAGGGATCCTCCTCGGACTATGAGGACGCTGAGGAATTACAACAGCAAAGGTGTATGGGAGGGCAGAGAGCACCCGGGCTCCGCTTTCAGGGCGAGCAGCGAGCTAGGGATACACAGCAGTGGCTTATCAGACAAAGGGTCACTGCTCCATAGGAACCATCATGAGCCCTGCAAGCCACACAGCACCCTCGGTCACCTGCTGTGCAGCAGTCCACATCTGCAACATCTTTGGCTGAACCATTAGAGGCAGCAGCTTCCTGAGCCATTGTCCATGTTACGGCATCCGTGGAGTAATGAGCAACATGAATAATACTGGCATGGCAGTGATGATATTCCATACATTGGCAGTTCTGAAAGGCCAATGATGTAATGGGAGGAGACACGATCAGTACATGCTGGCACACTTCGTACACACAGTAAAAGCAACACACATTAGTGAAGAAGATTTAGAGATTGAACTTTTCACAGTGTTGTGTCACCCATGCAGACCCATTTGTGTCATGGGGATTTTTGGAAACGCTTGTGGGTGCTCCTTTGCGGTTCCACTTCTGTACTAGCAGCCTGACTGGAGGAAGGCTGCTGATCAGATTGCCCTTTGGCTGTGGATGACTTTGACGGTCGTACTCTGTGCTCACGAGACCTGGAGGGCCCCGGATAGCTGGGGGAATGATCGTTCATCCTCTTCCGGCATTGAGCCCTTTTAACACCAGTTGGCCCCACAGCTACTTACCTCCTCAGCCACTTCCAGCCAGGCTGTGTTGGTCGGGCAGGAGGGCCTCTTTTTAACCCACACTGGAGAAAAGGACCTCCCACCTTGCCCACACAGCCTGGAGGGGAGTGAGCAAGGAGACATTGCTGAACTGTGGGTCACCCTGGAGTGCCCCTCTGCCATCTTCAGTTTTTGGTCTGGTCTTTTAAGTGCAAAGGTGATTCCACAGTGTAACTGCTCTAACTTCTGGCTGCAAGGTTTTTCTTGCACATGTTCGAAAACTAATGCAGGACTAGTGAGGAAATCTGTGCTGTTGTCCTGGTTTTTCAAATATGACATTGACAAATGTTCATGTACACTTTGCTTTTGCAGCAACTGATCTTAATTATTGATTAATATTTCTGGTTTGCAATGCAGCTAGAATATAAACATATTTTCCTGGTTCTTTAAGAAGCACTTTTAATTTCAGTTACTTGTCTTTTCACTGAACAGTTAGAGAAATGAATACAGATTCCAAATGCATATTAGTCTGTGGCTTTTCACAGTCAGATGATTACAAACCCATAGTATGTAGATATTCTTAAATTATGCTTTTATTTCTGTTGTGTATTTGCCTCTTATGATACAATTCAGTCTCATGTCCTGGTATGTGCAAAATTAAGATTATTCACGCAGATGCAGCACGGCTAGAAGAAGGAATGTTACACTTGAGTGGAAGAGGAGGATCTCAACTGCACAGGACACTGGGACACAGCAGAGCAAGTATGTGGCAGCAAAGCATAAAGTGCTGGAGAAACTCAGCAGGACTGGCAGCATCTGTGGAGAGAGAAGAAGAATTAACTTTCAGGTCCACAGATGCTGCCAGACCTGTTGAGTTTCTCCAGAACTTTCTGCTTTGCTGCCAAATTGACAGCATTCCCCCTCTGCAATCGTGAGGTAAGCATTTATTTGGCAGCTGTCATGAAGCAGGTGCAGGGGCGCTTTAAATAGGGCCCCAGCACCTGCTACACTGCTGAGCCAACGTCCATCACAGCGCTGGATGTCCAGCCTCTCTGCACGTAATATGGCGGGGTGGGGGGGGAGGGGTGACATGTCACCGTGATGCTAATGAGTCCTCACACAAAATATCGCTGGGGCTCAGTGGCGCCGCTGCATGCGGGCAGACTGCCAACTTCAAAGCGTGTGGCCGCGGGTTGCGGTGCACTAGTAACATCCAGCCCACCATCTCCACTGCATCTTTGTCTTCCAAGCAGGAACACAAATTACGCAGGTGATAGTTTTGTAGGAAAGGCTGCAGCAAATACTTCTGCACCAGGTTAAATTGTTTCAAGCCATAAGTGGAGCTTCAACAGTCTTGAAACCTAGTGGTCAAACAGTACAGGGCAATTAAATCTTTCAGTTATAGCCCAGCCTGTCTTCAGAAGAATGGGTGAAACAATCTATTCGAGTTAGCATCACTCCTCCTCATTTAATGTGCTTCAGGTAATGCATTGATGTAAAGCAGGAAATGTGCTGGCCCAGATTTTGTGGTTCACTGCAAAGTGACAAAGCTTGCCACTGACCTTGAAGAAAGCTGCCTACAAAGATCTAATGATTTCCGTAGCATGGATTTCACTTTTTCTGATGTTAACTTCATTCTGGCTGAAAGAGAACTCGAGGCGTCCAGCACCAGTGATGTCATTAAGCCAGCAATTACATTGAAGAATTCTCAGACAGCAAACAAGGAAGTAAAAAGGACTGATCATCCTTCTCTTTTTAATTTTACAGACAGCGAAATAAAGATTGGGACATACCACATGAGTTTAAAGTAGAGGCTGAAATATCAAAGTAACTTTTAAAACAATGTGATTTTAAAAGTTTATGGAGTTCTTTTTATCTTAATGGAGAAATTTGACAGTCCACAAATATAAGACTAGTTTTCAGGGCCCGAGAAATTTTCAGCAGTAATTATGAACTTAGTATGCCATTAAAAACCCAGTTACACCTCATTCAACAAGGTATAACTTTTGCAAAGGTTTTTACAGCAAGCCAAATGGCATAAAAGTGGAAATTCACGTCAATTTAAATATCTGCTAAGGATTTCTACCAGCAGGGACTTCAACAGTGCACCCGGTAGAGGAGTTGGGAATCACTGACAACTTCTAAATTTTTGTATTTAACTGTGCATGTGTGGATGCCAGAGATTGATGTCAGTTCCACAGCCATAATGATGGCCAATTCTGACAGTATCGCTGTCATTACAACTGCAAATTCTGGAGCTTTGCATTTCACAAACTTATAATCAATTGCAGAGATTTAAACAGAAGATTTAAGAGAATCGAGATGGATAGCTACAATATAATGCTTGTATAGTGATAATTAGCTGTGCTGATTGGTCAGATTGCCCTGAGCTCACATTTTATGTAAGGTATTTAATTTTTCACTCCATCCTTGAAAAGGCAACCAAAGTTACCAAGGAGAGATCAACAAGACGAGAATGCCAAATTAATGAAACGTATAAGAATTTGCAAGCGACCCAGGCAAGAATGGAGAATAATTGATTTGGCGGAGGCACATTTGGCACGTTTTGCAAAGTTAGCATCTGAAGTCTTTAAAGTAACGTGACATTCATATGTGTACATAGTTACTTGATATAACTTGGATCATATTCATATAAAGGACATGTGAGGGTACATTTGATTAATTCAAACATCCAGCATGGAGAGCATTTAGGTAGAGAAATCAGAGCCTCAGAGGATTTTCTGTCATTAAAATTAAAACTAAAATTAAAATTAATGAATGGAAAATCCTGCAGGGCTGGCTGACCTCTGCATTTAAATTCCTGATGAGCACTCCTAACACGTGAACCTCTGCATCAGGAGCACAATATTGTAAAATCTACCTTTGGCTTTTTATGGTTGTAAAGCATTCAAATTACTTTGGAGACAAGTGAAAAAGGGAGCCTTTCAATTTAAAGAGTAGCTTTCTGAGTCTGGTGATGTGGATCATTTCAGGGCTGCATCTTCTATGGTGTAGTACATCCCTTCCAGCAGCATGAACAGCCAGAGGCAGATCTTTGCCATCTACCTGAAATAGGAGCAAAGTTGTTGGGGCTGTATGCCACCGACCTGCTGATGACAGACTGAGGCCCGTGTCATTTTGAGGCTCAGTCCTAATTCGCATTCTGCTGGCAAACTGTGGGCACCCACTTCCCAGGGAGGTGGCGGTCCGGGGTGATCTTGAATAGACTGGCAGCAGGTTGGAAGTTTTTTTTGAGGGCCCAAGAAAGGCATAGATCCAAGAAAATCTCCCCGAATAGATTGGTGGCTTATCGGCCAGGCAAGTGTTGAAGCTGTTGCCCCAAACAAACATAGCATCTGTTGCTTGCTTGCTATAGGTATGGATTCATACTGGCTAATGATTGCCTCCTGTGATGACATAAAAGCTTAATTCTGCAGCAAGCATCACAGATTTGGGAAGCGATGCCCCTTTCTAGAAATTGTCTGCAGATCAGCCTGCAGCAGATGAAATAGCTCAGTGACAGACCATACAAATATACAAATAATGATGGAGAGGTAAAGACCCTCTGGTCCATTCAGCATGTTCCACACAATTATGAAAACTCATCACCACACCCAAAAACATGAGATTGCCTGGGAGAGGCAATAAAAAAAGATAAAAATCCAGGTTAATTTGGGGCCAGATTTAGTTAAAAGCCTAATAATGTGAACATTTATAAAATAGCAATCAGATATGATTGAGTTCAGTGCAGTGTTTGAAAGGGAGAAACATGAAACAGCTACTAAGATTCTAGGTTTAGGTAAAGCAGACTTTAATTGGATGAGAATCAAGAGCATTCACAGTAAACTGTGCAAATCTGTTAACGGGTAAAATGACAGAAGATCATTGAGGGATACAGAACCAGTTTAAACCCCTAAAGGGCAAGCATTCTACTTGCCAAAATAGACAGCCATGGCCAATATAAAACAAAAGGAAAAATACAACAAAAATGCAAACAAAAGCTGTTTCTGGCAAATGGGAATGATACAAAGAGCAGCAAAGGTTAGCAAAACAGATGGTAAGAGCTACAACAAGGGAGTATGAAAAGAAAATTGCAAGGGATATCAAAATGAAGACAAAATATTTTTACAACTACATTAGGTAAAAAGGGTGGTCAGAAGTGTGTGAGCCCCTTGAAAATTGATATGTGATGTTATCAATGAAAATAAGGGAATAGCGACATGCTGAATAATTACTTTGCATCAGTATTTACAGTGGAGGTCCAAAGAGACTTGTGGGTCCAGCTACACAGATTATGGGGAGAAGACCAGGGAATAGCACTAGATGAATTGCTCTTTTGGAGAGCAGATGCAGACATGGGCTGAATGGCCTCCTTCTGCGCTGTAACAATTCTATGATTAAAATGCCATGAACAGAGGTACAGAAAATAATCAAAAAGGCTAATGAATGCTGGCCTTTTTATCTAGAGCACCAGAATACATGGGGTAGAAGCCATGCTTCAGCTATACAAAGCCTTGTTTAAACCACACCTGGAGTACCATAAGCAGTTCTGGGCAGCACACCTTAGGAAAGATATATTAGCTTTGGAGGGAGTGCAGCATAGTTTTACCAGAATGATGCCAGGACTCTCAGGGTTAAGCTACAAGGAGAGATTAAACAAACTAGGCTCATATTTCCTTCACTTAAGAAGGATAAAGGGTGATTTCATCAACATTTAAGATATTAAAGGTGAACAGATAGGGTAATTAGAGAGAAACTATTTCCACTGGTTGGGGAGTCTAGGACGAGGGAGTATAGTCTAACAATTAGAGCCAGGCCATTCAGGAGTGAAATTAGGAAACAATTCTTTACGCAAAGGGTGGTAAAAGTTTGGAACTCTCTTCATAAAATGGTAATTGATGCTAAATTAATTGCTAAATTTTAAACTGAGATTAATAATTTTTTTTTGTTAACCAAAGGAATTAAGGGATATAGAGCAAAGGTGGGCATATGGAATTAGGGTGCAGATCAGCCATGATCTCATTGAATAACAGAACAGGCTTGAGGGGCTAAATGGTTTCCTCCTGTTCCTATGGGGAAAAGCACTGGGAAATTCCTCTCCGACCTATCTAGGCAATTGAAATCCAGATGATCATTCTGGCCCTGAATTCCTTGCATAACCTACCTTTTGAATGTGGTGATGTCTGACCCAGCCGGAAACATGTCTAGCTCTCGCTTGAAGGAACTCAATCGCTGTCCACTGCGTGAGATGGTTGCCTGTTCCAGGGGTACACTGTTCAGCCTGTCTCGTGAAACAATGGTGGAGAAAACAAGCCTCTTCTAACATGCACATGTAGGAAAGTCAAAGTCTGTAAATTTGGATCCTCTGGTAAGGGTAATGACAGATTTGGATATGTAGTTGGCCCTACATTTGTTGTCAACCTGATCCAAATCATAGAGCATAACAGGATCTCTCAAAGGAATTCCCATCCTTGGCATTTTTGTTTGTTGCAAGTTCCTTTGCTGCAGATATCAGCAATACTAACAATGTTGATAGGCAGAAGCAGGACCCTCCACACCAAAATTAATGCTGAGAGTTGAATATAACTAAACATTGTTTCTTCCTCAAAAAAAATTACATGTTTTGAATTAACTTTGGAAACAACAAACTAGTTTTAAGAATCCAACTACAGTAGGCAAGGCCTGTAAACTAATCATTTACATACCTCTATGGGCAAGATTGGTACTTGAGGCAGAGCTCACCCAAACATCCTGAATTTTAATTTGCGACCTCATCATAGCTCCTTATTTGCCAGCAGACTGATGTTGCCTGGCAGAATAAGCTTCCTTCAACTTGCTCTTTTAATTGTCGCACACCATGATTCACAGCAACATGACGCTTGCCCTGTTTGCCCACACAAAACCCCATGCCAACAGCGAAGCCATATAGTTTTGTTCACATTTTACACACTTCTGACGAGTGTTATTCTGTTATCTTTTAGTATGCTTTAATGTATTAGGTTACCACAACTGAAATGCTACTTTAGGCAATCTGACTCATCAAAATCCTTTTCATCAAGATTAACATGTCTAATTAAAACTACACATGCACACCTATAAAAGCCAGGTTACCTCTTCCAAAAACAGACAAGTGCCATTCCAAACCAAATCCACTGGAAAAAGGCAGACACCAAGTTGCATCAGGATTAACCATTTCTGCGATTTTGTGGCAAGCCTCATCAGGGGCTTAATTTCTGCCTGCCTCTTGCAGGGAAAATATCATGAGGGAAGGGGTCAATAACAGGGACTCCCTATGCGTGGAGTTCACACCTCCCTGGTTCATTCCTTTCTGGTGGATTACTCCAATCCAGTGCATTAAGTTAGATAAGGCATGCCAGCCTCCAGATGGGCAATATGCTGGGGGTGGGAGGGGGAGAAGAACAGATTGAAACATCCCCAAATGTGGCCAATACCACATACTCAGGCTGCATGGAGATGCACCCATAGTGGCACTTATACTTACCTACCCTATACAAACTCTAATAGGATCAGCATTGGAGGGCGTTGGCCTGTGTGATCCTAGTGATACCACAGAGGTCACGTTCTGTGGATTTTTGGAGGCTGTGTGTTTTCATTTGAATGGTAGGTAGCACATCTCTGCAACTGATAAGATTTCCTCCATCTTTTGTGTAGGTGTGAGGGCCTGCGTGTGGATAAATGCATACTTGCCATCTGGCTTTGATGCTGAGATTCAAAGAACATTTATTTATTTCTTTGTTTTTTGTTGTGGCCAGACATGAAAGGCTTCTTAAATATTAATATATTCCAGTTTGCTACTGTGACAGGAGATGGATAATGATCACATATGATCAAAATATTTAGTGGTTATTAAGAGTCAAAACCAATCAGCTGCCAAAAGGTGAGGCTCCTGGTTCTGTCTGCATGGAAATATAATTGATTAAAAACCGGTTTACTTGTTCAAAAAGGATCTGGGACTTCTTCAAAGAAGGTCGCTTAGTGTGAAAAAGATTCTTTTGATCCGAGTTTGAGAAGTTTCTTGGACCAAACGAGGCGGCAATGGTGGAGTCAGGTGATGGTGGTGCCATATTTGAAAGGCTGCCAGCCTGCATTCATTAATGACTGCTTGGAAGAGACCTTTGCTTGGCTGGTGCCTTAGAATGGGAGTCCTCTGTCTGACTGGTGCCTTCAAGCAAGGAACTGACTGGAAGCCTCCAGCAAGAATGACTGAAAGAAGACCCTGGGTGCCCCACAGGTTCAGTGATGTCTCCCTGCAGGTTCTCCTCCAGGCTTCAAGGGCAAGGACAGAGGTCCTCTTCCCAAGGGACGGGAGGGGGAAAGGTTCCCGCCTGACCAAGCAAGCCTGGGCGGAAATGGCAGAGGAGGTCAGGAGTTGTGAAGTCATCCAGAGAACCTGGATACAGTGCCACAAGCATGTCAACAACCTCCACCTGTCTGCCAAGGTGAGCACATTATACCTCTTTTCCCTTTGGGCCTTGCATGTGGCAATGCAAAAATGTGAATCTGGTGGAGAGAGAGAGTGAACACCTAGTTGGTGGCAAAGGGGTCAGGCAGCAGCATATGCTGTCACAGGCAGGTCTCCATCTACGTGAGAGGCACTGTCTCTCATTGCTGACCCCACAAGCTCTTGGAAAGTGGTGATATGCAGGAGGCATTTGTGTGCCATCAAAGACTGCTGAGCTGCCAGCAGCATAGGCGTTACTTTTGTCTCCATCGAATAACTAACAGTCTTCTTTCTTGTGCTTGCAGAACAAGATGGCACACAGCAAAGAAACGGCCAAGACCGGTGGAGGAGTGCCGTTTCTGCACATTCTGCCTCCCATGGAAGAGGAGGCCTTGGAAAAGGCAGGGCACCTGGGCAGCTGTGCTGTTGCTTATGGGGAGGCAGGGCTGTCAACCCAAGATGTTGAGTGAATGAGTGCAAGAGTAGAAGAGTGCATCTGGCACACACAAGGTATAGTGCTCAAGTGTCCATCATGTGGAGCCAGCCACCTCTGAAGAGGAGGAGGATTCCACAGAGGGTGCAGTGTCACATCATTCCCTTGCACACTCCACCAGTGCAGATACTCTCACACCGGTGGGTATGCGCTTGTGATTAGATTCAGGGTCACAACCTGGTGAGCACATCACAGCAGTCAGAGGCTGTGACAGTCAGAGGACTGTGAGAGGCCAGGCCTATGCTGAGTCCCAGGCTGATGACGTGCCTCTTGCGTCATCGGCAGCACAGCAACTGCAACAGAATGTGGGGGAACATCCAGCAGATCTTCCAGAGGCTATGCACACCCATACACAGATGATGGAGGAGTCCATCCAGGACAGGAGCACTGCCATGCCTGATGCTTGCGTGCTTGGCTTCCTTCATCGACCCTCATGGGAAACGAGATCCAGCAGACCAATCAGTGGATTCCGGAGATGCGTGCAGACTTACATGCCATCGCCTTGTCCCGGAGGTCTATAGAGCAGTGGCAAGGAGAGAGGGGGACGAGACACCTGGAGTCTCTACCAGGTCCTCGTCTCTCTCAGGTCATCAGGCAGGTACAAGTGTGCCTTGCAAGGGAGGACGAGCAGCTGTCTTTTGCGTCTGGTGGCTCCTCTCAGGGCACTTCTTGTGTGTGTAGTGGCTGCTCAGCCCCTCTGCCAGTGACTCCAGTGCCTCAAGTAACTGAGATGACAGAGAAGGGTCCTGCACCTCTGCAGAAGCCCCTCAGCATGCCAGTCCCTCCAGGGCTCAGGGAGCCAGAGGACAGCCGCCAACATCATCCCAAGCCAGAGGGCAGCATGATCAGCGGCCACGTCAGCTGCAAGTGCAAGAGGAGTGCCATGTGAGAGTGTCACCTAGCTGCATTTGGAGGTCACTGGTATTTGGAGTAGATATAAGACCTCGTTTTGATTGTTCCACTCAATAAATCTTTCATTCACTGTTGTTCCTCCTTCCAATTCTTACTGCCCTGTGAGATCTCATCTACACCCTTGCTCCCTCAATGGGCTGAAAGTGATGACTAGGGTGCATCTGGTCAGCTTGTCAGGCTTGCCATTATGCACTGTGCACCTGGGTACAGGGCAGTGGAGTGCAAATGAAAGAGTTGACAGCAGGACTGCATAAAGATAAGGCTTTCATGGAATGTTTGTGAAAGGGCATAAGGGTCACAACAAACAGCTATGTATTGCTGCATCCCAAGCCTCCCTTGCACCTTGCCTGTGGTCCAAGCGGTCCCTCATCTTGAGGTCACCTGCCTCCTCCACATCCTCAGAGGAGGCATTGTACAGAGCACAGTAGACCACCATGATACGCAAGACCCTCGCAAGGGGATTCTGAAGGGCTCCACTGGAAAGATCTAGGCACCTAAATCACATACTCAGAAGCCCAATGGCCTGTTCAGTGGTTGCTCGGGTTGACCCATGACAGGAGCTGTACCTTTCCTTTGTATGCATGTGTATGCCCTGCAAATTTATTCTTTTCAAGTATATATGCAATTCCCTCTTGAAAGTTCCTACTGAATCTGCCTCCACCACCCTCTCAGGTAGTGCATTCTGATCGGTTCAGGCTCCCATCAGTATGCTCTAAGTGTAGTATTGTGCCAAATGGCTCGCTGCACTCTTCAAAATGGCCTGGAAATTGAGATTTCTGAGGACGAGACAGTCAGAAGCTCAAACACCTGAGACAGAGGCACTTGGGCTTGAGGAGAGCACAAAGGGTCACAGGCTGCCTCTGGGAGAAAGCTGGGAGACATACTTATCAGACAAAAGACAGATTTTCAGTAATGTGTGATCAGATTATAATACAAGATCTTTAATAACCAGGATACTCCACCTTATTTGCATTTACAATCCTTTAGAACACTCCATTCAGCATTAAAAGCTGAAGTCCCGTAAAGTACCCTTAAGTCCACGAACATATTTTTCAGTTCCAGTACAATTTCAAGTTTTTGATAGAAAAATCATAAAATTTCTGACAATCATATGGAAGTTAGGAACTGCAAAGTAATTTAGAATTATTGCAATGCACTCCTGTCTCTTTCACATTTTTCCTCATTTTTAGTTTAACACTTCTCAGTGCAACTTGAAGGCCAGCGGTTTGAGACATGGACGGCTTCTGTATATGCCTGTAATTCTCTTAAAATGGAGGTGTCCCTCGCTCAGGGCTGCCGAGTCCTGAAGCAGATCTGCGATAGATAGCTTCTTTGGGCTTGGTGTAGCCTCAGTCTTGGCCTGCTGACTTTCTTCCACCTTTGAAGGCATCTGAGGGGGCTGTGCAGCGAGCTCCCTGATGTTGCTGCCTTGAGGACAGAATCCTTCAAACCATCTCCTACTGTCCCACTAGGCACAGGTTGAAGATATTGCTTGCCACAGATCTAAAAAAAAGACCTTATGAAATTATTAAATCCCTTTATCCTTGGGGGGAAAATTGCTGAATATCCTGTAAGCTCTCTGAAATCACGCCATGGAGAACTTTGAAGCTATGGAAATTGATCTCCATTCTGTCACCCAAGTTTTGAATACCCAACCAATCAAAGCTGGCATACTGGAGATATTTAACGTAGCCTCTCCAGTGATGTACTTGTTCAAGATGAAAGTCTGTACAGCTCATGTAGTTCACATGCTCAGACTTTTTAGTTTGTTACTGCAGTTATAAGGTTAATATTGATTTGTAGTCTGTAAAGTGTAAAATGTAGAGGAACAGAAGCTTGCTGCCATACTACTTAGCTTTGCTGGAGTTAGGTTAGCAAGTCGCCATTTGCTATATTCCCACTTCCACGTGGTCTTGCCTGCTGTTTTAGCAGGTCCTTTATCACATACTCCTACTATTGCATCACTCCAGTGCCTAACTTTACTTGTGCTATGGATGTTTGGCCCTGTAAGCTGCTGAAAGTCTTTAAATAGTGCAACAATATGCTATTGCCTGCCACCTAACATGCAAGTTCAAAGTCAGCAATATTTATAATGCCGGAGGCTCACTCAAATAAAATAAGGCTGGCCCCAGAGATGATAGCAAGATAAGCACTCATCATGTGGACTGGGTGCAAATCATACTCTGGTACCACTTCACCGAGTTCATGCCAGATCAGAAAATCTAAGCTTCACTGTACTGCAGTTCCAGCATTTTAAACACTTGTGCAATCTTATTGTTTCTAAGTGCACTGTGGCACAGCATGTTCATCTCTCACCCTCAGGATTTACCTATTTTTTCTGGATTCAGTTTTCAAAAAAAAAAAGATCAGACTAAATTTAAAACTTTTGACTAATAAAAGGTATTTAGCTGCTGTTGCTCATAACTATTGCATTCTTTTGCACATGAAAAATAGAATGACAATCATTTCATTTAAGTTAAGTTTTTGTCTGCCAAATAAGTGGCTCTGGGTCATATGCAATGGTCAGTCACCGGCCCAGATTTTATGACTTTCTGATTTGCTGTTAAATGATTGAGAGGGTGGCTTACACAAATGCCAACTTTTAATTCATTGGATGATTTATTTAAATGAAAATGCAATTATTAAAACATAATAAAACTATACAATACATAGTAGTGGAAATCTGGAACTCTCTCCCCATAAAGCTATAAAGGCTAGGTCAATAGAAAATTTCAAAACAGATAAAAATATTTGTTATGTAAGGTGTTAAGGGATATAGAACCAAGGTAGGTAAATGGAGTTAAAATACACATAAGCAATAATCTAATTGAATGGCAGAACAAGCTCCAGGGGTTGAATGACCTACTTCAATTTTTATGTTCCTAAATGAAAACATAATTATCAAAATAATTCACATCCTTCTAAAGAAAACACAGATTAAAGCACATATTTGTATTCAACAAAGGCGCTGAATTTCCACAGGGGTTATCCAAATCTGCAACTGTAAATTTGGCAAGAGATCAGCAGAACCGCAGGAGAAACGGCACAAAACTAACGCAACAAACCTAACACTCAAACATTCTGACAACTTACAACTGAGTCAGGAGTCTTAATGCACTGTAACAAATGGACAAATCGGTGGACTGCAGCTGGAAGGTCCCCTTGGAGTAAGATGAGATTCACAAAGCAGTAAGTAGATTTGACAGTATTTTCTTTTAATCCTTAAAAGCAGGCTGAAATGTTACATTAGAATTTGTCAGTCATCTTAATATTGCATTGCAGCAAACATACAAATTGGGAATCCACCATAACTGAGGTTAAAAGCAAAATACTGCGGATGTTGGAAATCTGAAATAAAAACAAGAAACAAAAACAAGAAAATTGCTGCCAGACCTGCTGAGTGGTTCCAGCATTTCTTGCTTTTACAACTGTGAGATTACTGGTTATGAACATGTCATCTGTGAAAATAAAAACTCGCATTATTTTCTTCAAACCTCAATATTTGACTGTCAATATTGAGTCCTCAGACTCCTATATTGTCATACATCCATAAGGTGGGCTGATATAACATGAAGAACTTGCAATAATTAAGCTGTAATCAAAAAGCAAGGATTATGCAATGTCTAGCATAACTGTGTAGAGTGGAGATATTGGGCTTGATTTTCAATCCGATCAGGAATCCAACTTATCTCATTTCTGGGCCTTGACCCCGCGCTGTTTGAAATGGAGAGCCACTAATTGGGCCAAAGATGAGTTTGGCACCAATTAATCGTTGCATGGAGGTGGGAGCCGGCTCTACATTGGAATGCTCAGGGGCAGAGAGCAGCCATGACAGGGCTTGCTGTTGCTTTATAGAATGGAGCAGGCAGGTGATTAGAGGGCAAGCGGCATCACTGTGCCGACAAGTGGCCAAACAGAAACTACTTGATCCGCACTTTCTGAATCACTTTTTTTACCCACTCACATTTACACATCAGCAACAGCACTTTATGGCTCCCTGCAGTGTCCCAGACACTGTGTTTTCTCTGTTCCTGGCAATCGAAAAGCTCAAACTCCTCCTTGGAAACCTTTTAACGATCTCAGTAATGAGCTCAACTACCACTTAATTGAAAGCAGTGGGTTACCTGTTCCCCCCACCCTCACCCTTCCATTGAAAATCACTTAATCTTCTGCAGGTGTTGGGATCCATGATGCCTTCTGGGAGTGCGATTTTTGATGCTCGCGCCCAACGCCATTGAAAGTTCAGCCCATTAAACTTGATTTTAAATCTGGATGTAAGTGTATTATACGAAGAACGGGACAGGTGGCAAGTATCTATAGTGGTTCTTAAGAAATGGCCCATAAGACATTCCAACCAAGTGAGTAAAGTGATTGAATTAGAATTTACACATGATTTTCAGTTTAATTTCAGCAAATGATCAGGGCAGCAATATGGGGCAGAAGCCGTTTGCACCCTGACAAATCATTCCTTTGAGCTCCCTTGCATTTTTGACCATTCTTTTTTTTTATTCACGGGATGTGGGCGTTGCTGGCCAGGCCAGCATTTATTGCCCATCCCTAATTGCCCTTGAGAAGGTGGTGGTGAGCTGCCTTCTTGAACCGCTGCAGTCCATGTGGGGTAGGTACACCCACAGTGCTGTTAGGAAGGGAGTTCCAGGATTTTGATCCAGCGACAGTGAAGGAACGGCGATATAGTTCCAGGTCAGGATGGTGTGTGACTTGGAGGGGAAATTGCAGATGGTGGTGTTCCCATGTATTTGCTGCCCTTGTCCTTCTAGTTGGTAGAGGTCGCAGGTTTGGAAGGTGCTGTTGAAGGAGCCTTGGAGCATTGCTGCAGTGCATCTTGTAGATGGTACACACTGCTGCCACTGTGCGTCGGTGGTGGAAGGAGTGAATGTTTGTAGATGGGGTGCCAATCAAGCGGGCTGCTTTGTCCTGGATGGTGTTGAGCTTCTTAAGTGTTGTTGGAGCTGCACCCATCCAGGCAAGTGGAGAGTATTCCATCACACTCCTGACTTGTGCCTTGTAGATTATGGACAGGCTTTGGGGAGTCAGGAGGTGAGTTACTCGCCTCAGGATTCCTAGCCTCTGACCTGCTCTTGTAGCCACGGTATTTATATGGCTACTCCAGTTCAGTTTTCGGTCAATGGTAGCCCCTAGGATGTTGATAGTGGGGGATTCAGCAATGGTAATGCCGTTGAATGTCAAGGGGAGATGGTTAGATTCTCTCTTGTTGGAGATGGTCATTGCCTGGCACTTGTGTGGTGCGAATGTTACTTGCCACTTATCAGCCCAAGCCTGGATATTGTCCAGGTCTTGCTGCATTTCTACACAGACTGCTTCAGTATCTGAGGAGTGGCGAATGCTGCTGAACATTGTGCAATCATCAGCGAACATCCCGACTTCTGACCTTATGATTGAAGGAAGGTCATTGATGAAGCAGCTGAAGATGGTTGGGCCTAGGACACTATCCTGAGGTACTCCTGCAGCGATGTCCTGGAGTTCAGATGATTGACCTCCAACAACCACAACCATCTTTGCGCTAGATATGACTCCAGCCAGCGGAGGGTTTTCCCCCTGATTCCCATTGACCTCAGTTTTGCTAGGGCTCCTTGATGCCATACTCAGTCAAATGCTGCCTTGATGTCAAGGGCAGTCACTCTCACCTCACCTCTTGAGTTCAGCTCTTTTGTCCATGTTTGAACCAAGGCTGTAATGAGGTCAGGAGCTGAGTGGCCCTGGCGGAACCCAAACTGAGCATCACTGAGCAGGTTGTTGCCAAGCAAGTGCCTCTTGATGACACTGTTGATGACACCTTCCATCACTTTACTGATGGTTGAGAGTAGGCTAATGGGGCGGTAGTTGGCCGGGTTGGATTTGTCCTGCTTTTTGTGAACAGGGCATACCTGGGCAATTTTCCACATTGCAGGGTAGATGCCAGTATTGTAGCTGTACTGGAACAGCTTGGCTAGGGGCGTGGCAAGTTCTGGAGCACAGGTCTTCAGTACTATTGCCGGTATGTTGTCAAGGCCCCATAGCTTTTGCAGTCTCCAGTGCCTTCAGTCATTTCTTAATATCACGTGGAGTGAATCGAATTGGCTGAAGTTTGGCATCTGTGATGCTGGGGACTTCAGGAGGAGGCCGAGATGGATCATCACCTCGGCACTCCTGGCTGAAGATTGTTGCAAATGCTTCAGCCTTATCTTTCGCACTGATGTGCTGGGCTCCCCCATCATTGAGGATGGGGATATTTGTGGAGCCACCTCCACCAGTTAGTTGTTTAATTGTCCACCACCATTCACGGCTGGATGTGGCAGGACTGCAGAGCTTTGATCTGATCCGTTGGTTATGGGATCGCTTAGCTCTGTCTATCGCATGCTGCTTACGCAGTTTGGCATGCAAGTAGTCCTGGGTTGTAGCTTCACCAGGTTGACACCTCATTTTGAGGTATGCCTGGTGCTGCTCCTGGCATGCCCTCCTGCACTCTTCATTGAACCAGGGTTGGTCTCCTGGCTTGATGGTAATGATAGAGTGGGGGATATGCCGGGCCATGAGGTTACAGATTGTGGTTGAGTACAATTCTGCTGCTGCTGATGGCCCACAGCACCTCATGGATGCCCAGTTTTGCATTTCTAGATCCGTTCGAAATCTATCCCATTCAGCACGGTGATAGTGCCACACAACACGATGGACGGTATCCTCAATGTAGAGGCGGGACTTCGTCTCCACAAGGACTGTGCGGTGGTCACTCCTACCAATACTGTTTTGGACAGATGCATCTGCGGCAGGTAGATTGGTGAGGACGAGGTCGAGTATGTTGTTCCCTCGTGTTGGTTCCCCCACCACCTGCCGCAGACCCAGTCCTTTAGGACTCGGCCAGCTCGGTCAGTAGTGGTGCTACCGAGCCACTCATGGTGATGGACATTGAAGTCCCCCACCCAGAGTACATTTTGTGCCCTTGCCACCCTCTGTGCTTCCTCCAAGTGCTGTTCAACATGCTGTTCAAGTACTGAGTCATCAGCTGTGGGAGGGCGGTAGGTGGTAATCAGTAGGAGGTTACCTTGCCCATATCTGACCTGATGCCATGAGACTTCATGAGGTCCGGAGTCGATGTTGAGGACTCCCAGGGCAACTCCCTCCCTACAGTATACCACTGTGCCACCACCTCTGCTGGGTCTGTCCTGCCGGTGGGACAGGACATACCCGGGGATGGTGATGGCAGTGTCTGGGACATTGTCTGTTAGGTATGATTCCGTGAGTACGACTATGTCAGGCTGTTGCTTGACTAGTCTGTGGGACAGCTCTCCCAACTTTGGCACAAGCCCCCAGATGTTAGTAAGGAGGACTTTACAGGGTCGACAGGGCTGGGTTTGCCGTCGTCGTTTCCGGTGCCTAGGTCGATGCCGGGTGGTCGGTCCAGTTTCATTCCTTTTTATAGACTTTGTAGCGGTTAGTTACTAGGCCATTTCAGAGGGCATGTAAGAGTTAACCACATTGCTGTGGGTCTGGAGTCACATGTAGGCCAGACCAGGTAAGGACAGCAGATTTCCTTCCCTAAAGGGCATTAGTGAACCAGATGGGTTTTTCCAACAATCGACAATGGTTTCATGGCCATCATTGGACCAGTTTTAATTCCAGATTTTTTTTTTTTATTAAGTTCAAATTCCACCTTCTGCTGTGGTGGGATTGGAACCCATGTCCCCAGAGGAATACCCTCGGTCTCTGGGTTACTAGTCCAGTGATAATACCACTGCGCCACCGCCTACCCTATTCTTGCAATCGGCCATCGTGTTTCAGGGAAGCCCATTTAAGTATCGTGGAATAAACATCACTGTAGTCCAGATTATTTGCTTTTACACTCAGATCGCGCTCAAAATAAGTTAGACTGAAAATTATAAAACTCAGCTGTTACTAGGATCGGCTGTGGCAGACAGAATAGAAGAGTTTGTAAGCCTGAAGGATCTGGAGAATGTAGTAACGATTACTGCAGTTGGGAATGGTTTTTGGCATTCTGCATTCAGAAAACTAGGCTTGCTTCTGACAATATTAGACCACCAGGAAATTTTACTCACCTGGAGTAAGGCTTTCTCAGGAGCTCATATTACATTTCTTATCATATCCTTTTATGCCGTTATTATTATGGAGGAGCAGCACAGCATGAAACAAAGGAGATTCTGGCAACATTTAAGGAAGATAAACACCACCAAACATTACCACCCATAGACCATACAGGTAACCCAGGACATATGAGGACCTTAGTGAGGAACAGTTTATAAAAACAGAGCTATGCGGCTGCAACAACACTCAAGAAGCTCAACACCATCCAGGATAAATCAATTCGTTTGATCAGCACCCCGTACACCACCTTCAACATTCACTCCTCCACCAATGGTGCACCAAGGCTGCAGTGTGTTACCATCTACAAGATGCACTGCAGGACTCACCAAGGCTTCTTCGACGTCACCTCCATAGCACATGACCTCTACTATTGAAAAGGGCAAAGGCAGAAGGCGCATGAGAATAGCCCCACCTGAAAATTACCCTCCAAGTCACACATCATCCTGACTTTGCCATGTATGGCCATTTCCTCATTGTTGTTGGGTAAAAATTCTGGAACTCCCTACCTAGCAGCACATTTGGAGTGTCTTCACATGGAGTGCAGCAGTTCAAGAAGGTGGTTCACTGTCACCTTCTCAAGGGCATCTAGAAACATGCAAAAAGTGCTGGCCTTACCTGCAACACCCACATCCCACAAATGAATAAAAAATGAAAAAAAATGTGTGCTTCACCAAATAGGCACTAGTACAGCTCTGCCCCCAATGGTATGAAATCCTGGAATGATTTTAATTCACTACCCCAGTCCCACTCTGACCTTTCTGGCCTTGGCATTTTACATTGTTCTCATGAAGCTCAACAGAAGCCCCAGGAACAGCTCCTCAACTTTCAATTCGGCACTTTACAGCCTTCTGAACTCAACTTTGAGTTCAACAATTCCAGATCATAAACAATGCTACCATTTTTTTTGGACAGCAGTTGTTGGTAATGATTCTGATATTGATATTTACACTTCCTCTAGAGCCATTTTTTGTTTTTTTACTTGTCTTATTACCACCTCCTTTTGCCTTGCACCATCATCCCTTTTATCATTTAATCTCCCTGCCTTCCACCCCATCAAAGACTTTCCCTTTTGTTCTTTTCTCCCCTCCCCTATTTCCCTACCTCTGTAATTGCTTAAAATCTGTTATATCTCTAACTTTTTCCCGTCCCAATGAAAGATCATCTACCTGAACCATTAACTTTGTTTCTCACTCCACCGATGCTGCCTGCCCTACTGAGGATTTCAAACATTCTTTGTACGTATTTCAGATTTCCAGCATTTGCAGTACTTTGCTTTTGTACTGTTCCTTACCTACCTGCTACTTTATTTATAATTCTTTCATGGGCCATGGATGTTGAACTGAGTGGCTTGCTAGGCCATTTCAGAGGGCAGTTAAGAGTCAACCACTCTCCAAGTGGCTGCTATAATCTTCAGTCAGAACTGATTTGCTAAAGGTTCCACTCTAATTTTCATGCAACCCAACACATGACTCCTGTTTTACACAGATTTTACATCAATCACTACTCCAATGAATATGCAAACAAGTTTACCCAGGAACTTCTGGTGTAAGTACCTTGCATTGTACTTACCATTGGCAGGTGCAATTTATTTTCCACTGGTGTTGAAGTGGTGCAACTCACTACGTGGGATTTCGAGGCCTTTATCCTTACTGTTCCTGGAGGTAGATTTTTTACTACTTATTCTATGTGCCTGAGAAGACCAAGAAGACACAACAATCCACTGTGAGTGAATGACGTTATTCGTAATGCCAATGTGAAAAATATTTGATCGCCAGTGGCAGCAGCAGCATCATCTAGGACCAGGTAATTAAAATAATTTCACAGCTGACAATACAAATACTACTTTAAATGCAGGTTCAATATCTTTGGTTTAACATATCCAGTTTTATTACTTAGTCTTTGGATCTTTCCCTGCCTCTTCCAAACTCAAAGTGTTCTAAATCAGGCAAAATCCTTTATTTGTGGTCTTCCTTATGCTGTTGCAGTTCCTGTGTACTTTTCTGCTTTGTTGGTTTCCTCTTCATTAGAAAGGTAGCTTTCTATCATTGCATCAGTGGGGAGCCTTGCTTTCCAAGAGCACATATCAAAAAGTCAGCCACTGCTGCACATGATTTTTCAACAAATTAAGGTAAGTTCCACACCAAGAACCATTTTGCTCTTCAAATCAGAAAAAAGGCCGGAATTTTACTTTCATCAGATGGGAGTGGTCCACCGACTCAAAAGTCGGTGGCGATCCCGCCTCCGCCTAGCTTGGGAATCCGTATCACGTTTTACGGTCCACAGGCCCTTAATTGGTCTGAGCGGGACTTCCTCCTCATTGAGGCAGGAGGTTCCACCTAATGGAGCTGCCGGCCAATCAGCGGGAGCAGTAACCACTGCTGGGACTGCAACCCAGCTGAAGACTGAAGAGGAAGGACGGCCCCGGGAGAAGGTACGTTTCTGGGATGGTTTTCGCCACCGCTGCCCCGGGTAAAATGGCAGCGGAGGTGGGAGCAGATTGAAAAGGGCCCCCTGAGTCTCCTACTCCTTTTTATGACCCCCTCCTCCACCCCGCCACAAACCCACTCTGGGAGGGCCCAAGTTCTTCATTTTTTGCTGATTTAAGAATGTAAATTTTTGGGTATGAAACTATTTTAAGGTTTATTAACTCAAATGTACTTTCATGTAAAATCAAATGGATCTTTTGCTAGTACCTGTCTTTCACCCCATTGGCACGACCGATTTCATAACTGTGAATTGGGTTTACAGTTGTTTATGTATGGCCCAGTGATGATGTCAGCTGTGGAAAGCATTATTTTGGGCTATTATACCTCAGATGCTCAGGCATCAAACATTGATACCTTAGTCATTGGCCCATAATTTCCTGCATTGGCAAGATCAAAAACAACTTGCATTTAAACAGCACCTTTAATGTCGTAAACATCCCAAAGGTACTTCACAGGAGTGTTATCAGATATCAATTGACACCAAGTCAAAGAAGGAGACAGTAGGACAGGTGACCAGAAGGGTGGTCAAAGAGCTGAATTTTAAGAAGGGTCTCAAAGGAAGGGAATGAGGTGGAAAGGCAGGGAGGTTTAGGGAAGGAATTCCAGAGCTTAAGGCCTAAACAGTTGAAGGTATGGCTGTCAGTCATGGAATGAAGGAGGTGGAAGTGGACAAGAGGCCATAGTTCGAGGAATGCAAAGTTCTCAAGAGGGTTTTAAGTCTGGAGGAGATTACAGAGATAGGGAAAGGAGATGCCATGAATTGTTTGAACACAAGGATGAGAATTTGAAAATGGAGACATTAGGGGATTGGAAGTCAATGTAGATCAGTGAGCACAATGTTGATGGGTGAACTGGCAGAGGAGCTTAAATTTATGGAGGGTGGAAAATGGAAAACCAGCCAAGTGAACGTTGGAATAGAAACAAAGGCAAAAATATAGGTTACAGCAGCAGATGGAAATAGATGATCTTACAGAAGTGGAAGTAGATTATCTTGGTGATAGAGCGCATATAGGGTCAACAGCTTAGCTCAGGATCAAATAAAGGGCTGAATTTTCATTCACGAGTCAGACACCTGACATGGGGGCTAGTTCCGAATCCCAACTCCATATGGTCTTAAAGGCATGCTCACCGCTATTTTGAAATGCTGGCATCCTTCCATCTATGACCAATGGTGGACACACAGCAAACAATACATTTAGGTGGGGGTTTCTTCATATGGTGTATCTTTGCTGATGGCTGTGGAGGCCAATCCTTGAGAGACAGGTTCTACCATAAGTGCCGCACACGACGCTGCCAGGTGACGTTTTGGGCTGTTGATTTCAGCATTGGCGCCTGTTGCCAAGCTGCGGTAGCCACTAGTTGTGGTGGTGGTGCATTTCCCTCTTTCATCAGCTAATGACTTCAAGGTGCAAAAGTCGATGTTAAGGGCCATCATGCAGGCATCCGTAAAGCGGAGTTTTGGGTGCCCCACTGGTTGACTGGCTCTGGCTACTTCACCATACAGAAGGTCCTTGGGTATACGACTGTCTTCCCTCCTGCGAACATGCCCAATCCACCAAAGCTGCCTCTGTTTGATTAGTGCTAACACACTTGGGAGTTAAATGCCTTCTTGATATCAATGAAAGTAAGGCAAAGGGGTATACCCTGTTCCCTACTCTTCTTTTGCAGCTGGCATATAGAGTAGATTTGCCAGCATGGAAACCACACTGCGCTTCCGGGTACACTCAGTCTGCAAGAAGATGTAGTCTTTTAAGTTTGACCCTAGCAAAGGCCTTCCCCGTGACGCTGAGGAGTGAGATGCCTCTGTGTAAGAGGTTTCCACTCCCGTTTCCCTCCTTACTGATGATTCTTGACTTTAGATTTTATGAAGGACAAATTGCATGCACGGGTTGTGCTGAACCACAAATTTCTTTATTTAAAAAAAAAACAATACCCCTCCTAAAACCCTGTTACAAAGACCTCTAACTAATCCAAATGACACCACATGACACCTTGATTGGTTAGACTGATTTAAATCCCTCCACGATTTAACCTCGGCGTTCACCCAACCACAAGTCACCATGACTTATAAAATAAACCTTTTTAAAAACCACAGGCAAAACCCCAAATTCACTCAATTCGAAACCCAAACCCTCCCAGGATTTGGTTGCTACACTTAAAATTGTTTTAAAACTCTTAGCCCCAAATACCCCTTGGATTTGGCTGATCACTTACAATCCTCCAGCAAGTTGGTCCTTCCGGTGAGAATTTGTAGGTCCACGAGCCAGGTTGACTGTTCCTGACCCTCCTTCTCGACTGCAGCACCCACAGTACAAATCCTTCAAGATTTGACTGAAAAACTTACAGTCACCCACACAGCTGATCGTTACCAATGTTGATTGTAGGCCTGGATCTGAGAAGATCAGTCCCTGTCCTTCTTCACATAACGGCAGGTCCAAACCCTTCGTTCTTGTCCCTTTTATGATGCTGCTTATCAAAATATCATAACCACATCTCCTGAAGTCATCCTGTTGGATGTTCAGCACTTCGCACCTTTTAATCTCTTTCCTCTGTTACCTGCCTGGTCCAGACAGATCCATTTAGTGCTGATGCGATTTACCTGACCGAGAACAAGGTGAGGTAACCCAGGCTCCAAAGCTAATATCCATGAAAGATGTTTCTCTCCTGTTTTGACAGGAGTGAATGCTGTGATCTGGGGCCGGTTAGTTGTAACAATGGCCTCCCCAATCACCGAACATGATGGCAGTTATGCTGTGTCACTGTTATGATAATGTCCCAAATCCCAGTCCTTTAACAGTATCATTTCTGTTGTGATGTTGGGATGTTTGAAAATTGACTCATCGGTATTCAGCCTGCCTCAGTGTGCTTTGTGTTGAGATTTGGCTTTTATTCACAGTACAAGTGTCCGTGGGGGTTGGGGTTCCTTCCCCATATTCCCCAAAGTCCAGTTTTAAAGTCCAGTTGCGGTGGGAGGAATTCCAATCCCGCATCTGTAATTGTTGCAGTCTCCTCTCTCTCCTTTGTTTTTGTAACATGTGATGATTTTTGCATCACACCTCCTGTGGAATTGAGCCCACCTTCCAGCAGAGAAGGAGAAATGTGTGGCAATAGATGGGACTTACATTCTTGAACAGTTTGGCTGAGATTCTGTCCTTGCTGGGTACACTTCTGTTTGCTAGGCAGTCTTGAATGCAAGTGATGAGGGTTTTTCAACTAACTCGTCCATGACAGGAAGTTGAAGGGGAGTGTCAAGTGCAGACTGGGAGATGTCCAACACACAGGAGTACAGCTCACAGTAGTGTTCAGCTCAGCGGGACATCTGTTTACTTCTATCGGTGAGTACGTCACCATCTGCCAACTTCAGAGGAGCAACTTTGGTGATGGCAGGGCCAAGCACCCTCTTGATTCCTTCATAAATAACTCGTAGATTATCATAGCCTTCCATCCCCAAACCCTCACTGCTTCCAGCCCCCGATCACTCACTGCTTCCAGCCCCCAAACCCTCCCTGCTTCGAGCCCTCAAACCCTCCCTGCTTTCAGCCCCAGATTCCTCCCTGCTTCCAGCCCCCGATCCCTCTCTGCTTCCAGCCCCCAAACTCTCCCTGCTTCCAGCCCTAGATCCTTCACTATTTCCAGCCCCCGATCCCTCACTGTTTCCAGCCCCCAAAACCCTCACCGCTTCCATCCCCCATACCCTCGGTGCTTTCAGCTCCTGAACCCTCACTGCTTCCAGCTCATGATCCCTCACTGCTTCCATCCCCCGAAACCTCACTGCTTGCAGCCCCCAAGCCCTCACTGCTTCCAGCCCCCAAACCCTCACTGCTTCCAGCCCCCTAACCTCACTGCTTCCAGCCCCCGAACCCTCACTGCTTCCAGCCCCCGAACCCTCACTGCTTCCAGCCCTGAACCCTCACTGCTTCCAGCCCCCAAACCCTCACTGCTTCCAGCCCCCAAACCCTCACTGCTTCCAGCCCCCTAACCTCACTGCTTCCAGCCCCAAACCCTCCCTGCTTCCAGCCCCCGAACCCTCACTGCTTCCAGCCCCAAACCCTCCCTGCTTCCAGCCCCCAATCCCTCCCTGCTTCCAGCCCCCGAACCCTCACTGCTTCCAGCCCCCGAACCCTCACTGCTTCCAGCCCCAAACCCTCCCTGCTTCCAGCCCCCGAACCCTCACTGCTTCCAGCCCCAAACCCTCCCTGCTTCCAGCCCCCGAACCCTCACTGCTTCCAGCCCCAAACCCTCCCTGCTTCCAGCCCCCGAACCCTCACTGCTTCCAGCCCCCGAACCCTCCCTGCTTCCAGCCCCCGAACCCTCACTGCTTCCAGCTCCTGAACTCTCACTACTTCCAGCCCCCGAACCCTCACTGCTTACAGCCCCCGAACCCTCACTGCTTACAGCTCCTGAACCCTCGCCGCTTCCAGCTCCTGAACGCTCACTGCTTCCAGCTCCAAACCCTTGCTGCTTCCAGCCCAAAACCATCACTACTTCCAGCCCCAAACCCTCACAACTTCCAGCCCCAAACCCTCACTGCTTCCAGCTCCTGAACCCTCACGACTTCCAGCTTCAAACCCTCATTGCTTCCAGTCCCCAAACGCTTACTGCTTCCAACCCCAAACCCTCACTGCTTCCAGCCCCCAAACCTTCACTGCAATCAACCCCCAAACCCTTGCTACTTCCAGCTCCTGAACCCTCACTGCTTTCAGCCCCAGAACTGTGGCTGCTTCCAGCTCCTGAACACTCACTGCCTCCAGCTCTGAGCTCTCGCTGCTTCTGGACCTTACCGGTCGGTGTCTTTCAACATTAACAACAACAACGAGTGCTAATAGCTAAGGGAATGAAAGAGGAAGAGCAGGCAGGGAGATGTTGCTGAGCACAGTGGGACTGGTGGTCTGAAGTGCATTTGTTTCAATGCGAGAAGTATAACAGGTAAGGCAGATGAACTTAGAGCTTGGATTAGTACTTGGAAATATGATGTTGTTGCTATTACAGAGACTTGGTTGAGGGAAGGGCAGGATCGGCAGCTAAATGTTCCAGGCTTTAGAAGCTTCAGGCGGGATAGATGGGGGATGTAAAAGGGGTGGGGGAGTTGCATTACTGGTTAAGGAGAATATCACAGCTGCACTGCGGGAGGACACCTCGGAGGGGTCATGCAGCGAGGCAATATGGGTGGAGCTCAGGAATAGGAAGGGTGCAGTTACGATGTTGGGGGTTTACTACAGGCCTCCCAACAGCCAGCGGGAGGTAGAGGAGAGATATGTAGACAGATTTTGGAAAGATGTAAAGGTAACAGGGTTGTAGTGGTGGGTGATTTTAACTTCCCCAATATTGACTGGGACTCACTTAGTGCTGGGGGCTTGGATGGGGCAGAATTTGTGAGGAGCATCCAGGAGGGCTTCTTGAAACAATATGTAGATAGTCCAACTAGGGATGGGGCCATTCTGGACCTGGTATTGGGGAATGAGCCCGGCCAGGTGGTCGAAGTTTCAGTGGGGGAGCATTTTGGGAGCAGTGACCATAATTCCATAAGTTTTAAGGTACTTGTGGATAAGGATAAGAGTAGTCCTCGGGTGAAGGTGCTAAATTGGGGGAAGGCTAATTATAACAATATTAGGCAGGAACTGAAGAATTTAGATTGGGGGCGGCTGTTTGAGGGTAAATCAACATCTGACATGTGGGAGTCTTTCAAATGTCAGCTGATTAGAATCCAGGACCAGCATGTTCCTGTGAGGAAGAAAGACAAGTTTGGCAAGTTTCGGGAAGCTTGGATAACACGGGATATTGTGAGCCTAGTCAAAAATAAAAAGGAAGCATTTGTAAGGGCTGGAAGGCGAGGAACAGATGAAGCACTTGAGGAATATAAAGACAGTAGGAAGGAACTTAAGCAAGGAGTTAGGAGGGCTAAAAGGGGTCATGAAAAGTCATTGGCAAACAGGATTAAGGAAAATCCCAAGGCTTTTTATACATATATAAAGAGCAAGAGGTAACCAGGGAAAGGGTTGGCCCACTCAAGGACAGAGATGGGAATCTATGCGTGGAGCCAGAGGAAATGGGCGAGGTGCTAAATGAGTACTTTGCATCAGTATTCACCAAGGAGAAGGACTTAGTGGATGATGAGCCGAGGGAAGGGAGTGCAGATAGTCTGTCATCTCATTATCAAAAAGGAGGAGGTGTTGGGTGTCTTGCAAAGCATTAAGGTAGATAAGTCCCCAGGGCCTGATGGGATCTACCCCAGAATACTGAGGGAGGCAAGGGAAGAAATTGCTGGGGCCTTGACAGAAATCTTTGCATCCTCATTGGCTACAGGTGAGGTCCCAGAGGACTGGAGAATAGCCAATGTTGTTCCTTTGTTTAAGAAGGGTGGTAAGGATAATCCAGGAAATTATAGGCCGGTGAGCCTTACGTCAGTGGTAGGGAAACTATTAGAGAGGATTCTTCGGGACAGGATTTACTCCCATTTGGAAACAAACAAACTTATTAGCGAGAGACAGCATGGTCTTGTGAAGGGAAGATCGTGTCTTACTAATTTGATTGAGTTTTTTGAGGAAGTGACAAAGATGATTGATGAGGGAAGGGTGGTGGATGTTGTCTATATGGACTTTAGTAAAGCCTTTGACAAGGTCCCATGTGGCAGACTGGTGCAAAAGGTGAAGTCACATGGGATCAGATGTGAGCTGGCAAGATGGATACAGAACTGGCTCGGTCACAGAAGACAGAGGGTAACAGTGGATGGGTGTTTTTCTGAATGGAGGGATGTGACTAGTGGTGTTCCGCAGGGATCAGTACTGGGACCTTTGCTGTTTGTAGTATATATAAATGATTTGGAGGAAAATGTAGCTGGTCTGATGAGAAAGTTTGCGGACGACACAAAGGTTGGTGGAGTTGCGGATAATGATGAGGATTGTCAGAGGATACAGCAGGATATAGATCGGTTGGAGGCTTGGGCGGAGAAATGGCAGATGGAGTTTAATCCGGACAAATGTGAGGCAATGCATTTTGGAAGGTCTAATGCAGGTGGGAGGTATACAGTAAATGGCAGAACCCTTAGGAGTATTGACAGGCAGAGAGATTTGGGCGTACAGGTCCACAGGTCACTGAAAGTGGCAACGCAGGTGGATAAGGTAGTCATGAAGGCATACGGCATGCTTGCCTTCATCGGTCGGGGCATAGAGTATAAAAATTGGCAAGTCATGTTGCAGCTGTACAGAACTTTAGTTAGGCCACACTTAGAATATTGCGTGCAATTCTGGTCACCACACTACCAGAAGGAGGTGGAGGCTTTGGAGAGGGTACAGAGGAGGTTTACCAGGATGTTGCCTGGTCTGGAGGGCATTAGCTATGAGGAGAGGTTGGAAAAACTCGGATTGTTTTCACTGGAACGACGGAGGTGGAGGGGCGACATGATAGAGGTTTACAAAGTTATGAGCGGCATGGACAGAGTGGATAGTCAGAAGCTTTTTCCCAGGGTGGAAGAGTCAGTTACTAGGGGACATAGGTTTAAGGTGCGAGGGGCAAAGTTTAGAGGGGATGTGCAAGGCAAGTTTTTTACACAGAGGTTGGTGAGTGCATGGAACTTGCTGCCAGGGGAGGTGGTGGAAGCAGATACGATTGCGACGTTTAAGAGACATCTTGACAAATAATGAACAGGAAGGGAATAGAGGGATATGGGCCCTGGAATTGCAGAAGGTGTTAGTTTCGGCAGGCATCAAGATCGGCGCAGGCTTGGAGGGTGGAATGGCCTGTTCCTGTGCTGTACTGTTCTTTGTTCTTTGTTCTTTGAACCAGGCAAAATCTGGAGTGGCATCTCATTAGGCTGTTGGTGTTCCCTCAACTTAGCACCTTCCATCAACTCCGACAACCGACTAGGCCGCAGACGTATAGGCTTTTGTCTTTCCTCTGTATACCAGCCTCCAGGGTCAAGAGGGAGTTGCAGATGCTCGGCAAGTTTACACCTCCTAAAACCATGCCTGGGCTGCACAGAAAACAAAGAATGGTAAACTTTCAGCTTGGAAGCTGGAATGTGAGGACAATGTGTCCTGGCATGAACAATGACCCACATTCCACAGCAAGTGTACGTAAGACAACCCTGATTTACTGTGAGCTACACAAGCTTGGTGTCGACATTGCTGCTGTACAAGAAACCAGATTAGCCAATACAGACTCAATTTGTGAGGCCTTCTACTGGCATAGAAAGAGTGCTGAAGACCGCTGTGAGCATGGTGTAGGTTTCGCAATGACTAATAAAAGCAATTGAGCTGCCAGTAGCCACCTTTGATTGCCTCAACCCCCTGCGGTTATCATTTGTTGGAGGCTTAGTCAACATCATATGTGCCTATGCACCAACTCTGAACACTAGCATCTCAGATAAAGAGCATTTCTATGACTCCCTAAGTAACGTTCTGAGGGACACTGCAAATGGCGAGAGGCTACTCATCCTGAGTGACTTCAACACACATTTTGGGGCATTCAGTGATTCGTGGCAGATGTGCATTGATCATCATGGAGTGGGCAAGATGAATGATAATGGACAAAGCCTTTTTGAGCTCTGTGCCCTGAATGAACTCTGCATCACCAACACCTTCTTCCAGGGTAGACAGCACCACAAAGCTTGAAAGGCACTGACCGGTAAAGCCCAGAAGCAGTGAGAGCTCAGAGCTGGAGGCAGCGAGTATTCAGAAGCTGAAAGCAGTGAGGGGTCAGGGGCTGGAAGCCATGAGGGTTTGAGGGGTGGAAGCAGCGAGTGTTTGGGGGCTGAAAGCAGTGAGGGTTTGGAGGCTGGAAGCAGTGAGGGTTTGGTGGCTGGAAGTAGTGATGATTCAGGAGCTGTAAGCAGTGAGGGTTTCGGGAGCTGTAAGCAGCAAGAGTTTGGGTGCTGGAAACAGCAAGGACTCGGGGGCTGGAAGCAACAGGGGCTCAGGGTGGCAGAAGCAGTGAGAGCTTGGGGCTAAAAGATTTGGGGGATGGATGCAGCAACCTGGAGGCAGGAAATGGTGATCTGGAGCACAAGCTCACACCTATGTCTGTGATTATTTTGAAATGGAGAGCCAATTATAGGCCAGGAATTAGGCTCGCCATCAATCAGTCGCTACTGGAAGGCCCTCCAGCACTCACAGATTGGTCGAGGTAGGGGCTGCCAATCTAAAGATGGAGAGAGAGAGGGAGAAGACCAGGTAATTTTTTATTTTTAAAATGGCCACAGCTACCAGGGCATGATCCTGGAGGGGCAACCCTTCCAGTGGACAGCCAGCGGCCACAGCTGCGGCCCGGCGACCATTAAGGGTGCGGGGGACTCCCTCGCATGAACAAACACAGCACCCCACCCCCGCTAAGAAGAGACTGCTAAGTCTCTTCGGCTCGCCTCTCTTTAGCCCTGCCTTTTTGGCTGTCCGCCAGCTCTGATGATCGCTGGCAACTGACTCCCACTACTTGTGGTCAGTGTCGCAGGACTTCATGTCACGTTTGCAGACATCTTTAAAGCAGAGACATGGACGGCGGGTGGGTCTGATACCAGTGGCGAGCTCACTGTACAATGCGTCCTTGGGGATCCTGCCATCTTCCATGCGGCTCACATGCCCAAGCCATCTCAAGCACCGCTGACTCAGTAGTGTGTATATGCTGGGGATGTTGGCCGCCCTCGAGGACTTCTGCATTGGAGATACAGTCCTGCCACCTGATGCCAAGGATTCTCCGGAGACAGCAAAGATGGAATGCATTGGGACGTCACTCTTGGCTGACATACATTGTCCAGGCCTTGCTGCCGTAGAGCCAGGTACTGAGGACACAGGCTTGAAACACTCGGACTTTTGTGTTCCGTGTCAGTGTGCCATTTTCCCACACCCTCTTGGCCAGTCTGGACATAGCAGTGGATGCCTTTCCCATGCGCTTGTTGATTTCTGCATTGAGAGACAGGTTACTGGTGATAGTTGAGCCTAGGTAGGTGAACTCTTGAACCACTTCCAGAGTGTGGTTGCCGATATTGATAGATGGAGCATTTCTGATGTCCTGCCCCATGATGTTCATTTTCTTGAGGCTGATGGTTAGGCTAAATTCATTGCAGGCAGCCGCAATCCTGTCGATGAGTCTCTGCAGACACTCTTCCATGTGGGATGTTAATGCAGCATCGTCAGCAAAGAGGAGTTCCCTGATGAGGACTTTCCATACTTTGGCCTTCGCTCTAAGATGGGCAAGGCTGAACAACTTGCCATCTGATCCTGTGTGGAGGAAAATTCCTTCTTCTGAAGACTTTGTGGGCGGCACAGTGGCGCAGTGGTTAGCACCGCAGCCTCATAGCTCCAGTGACCCGGGTTCAATTCTGGGTACTGCCTGTGTGGAGTTTGCAAGTTCTCCCTGTGTTTGCGTGGGTTTCCTCCGGGTGCTCCGGTTTCCTCCCACATGCCAAAGACTTGCAGGTTGGTAGGTAAATTGGCGATTAGCAATTGCCCCTAGTATAGGTACGTGGTAGGGAAATATAGGGACAGGTGGGGATGTGGTAGGAATATGGAATTAGTGTAGGATTAGTATAAATGGGTGGTTGATGGTCTGCACAGACTCGGTGGGCCGAAGGGCCTGTTTCAGTGCTGTATCTCTAAACTCTAAACTTAAACACATGTGAGAGCAGCAGTGAAAAGAAGATCCCAAATAGTGTAGGTGCGAGAACACAGCCGTGTTTCATGTCACTCAGGATAGGAAAGGGGTCTGATGAGGCACCGCTATGCTGAATTGTGCCTTTCATATTGTCATGGATTGAGGTGATGATACTTAGTAGCTTTGGTGGACATCCGATCTTTGCCAGTAGTCTGAAGAGACCATGTCTGCTGACGAGGTCAAAGGCTTTGGTGAGATCTATGAAAGCAACGTAGAGGGGCATCTGTTGTTCGCGGCATTTCTGCTGTAGCTGGCGAAGGGAGAACAGCATGTGGATCTCTCTGCTTGAAAGCCGCTCTGTGCCTCAGGGTAGAAATGCTCAGCCAGCTTCTGGAGTCTGTTTAAAACGACTTGAGCAAAGGCTTTCCCCACTATGCTGAGCAGGGAGATTCCACGATAGTTGTTGCAGTTATTCTTATAGAGGGTGATGATATTGGCATCGCGCATATCCTGTGGTACTGCTCCCTCATCTGAGCACAGGCAAAGCAGTTCATGGAGTGCTGAGAGTATAGCAGGCTTGGCACTCTTGATTATTTCAGGGGTAATGCTGTCCTTTCCAGGGGTTTTCCGCTGGCTAGAGAATCGATGGCATTACTGAGTTCCGATGTTGTTGGTTGTTTGTTCAGCTCATCCATGACTGGCAGAGACTGGGCTGCACTGAGGGTGGCAACGGTGACATAATTTTCCCTGGAGTACAGTTCTAGGTAGTGTTTCACCCAGCGGTCTATTTGCTTGCATTGGTCAGTGATCGTTTCCCCTGATTTAGTCTTGAGGGGGGCGATCTTCTTGATGGTTGGCCCAAAAGCTCTCTTAATGCCATCATACATTCCTCTGAGGTTTCCGGTGTTGGAGGCCAGCTGAATACGACTGCATAGGTGTTGCCAGTAGTCATTTGCACAGCGCCTGGCTATTATTTGCGTGGTGCTTCTGGTGGCTTTGAGTGCTAAGGATGTTAACTCACTGGGAGCTTTCTTGTAGTTCAGCAGTGCAGTGCACTTAGTGGCTATGACTGTTCCATCTCTTCAGAGTGAGATTGAAACCAGTCTGCATTCTGTTTCTCACGTTTGCCAAAGGTGGTCATTGTTGAGTCATAGATGGCATCTCTGATGTGGGCCCACTTGGTCTCTGCATCCCCTGCAGGCGTGTTTTGAAGAGCTTTTTCAAGTGAATTAAGAAACTTTTAAGGTCAAAAATTCTGTTCGTGTTGTTGCGCGGGCAGCCCTTCTGCTTGGAGTGATGTAGCTTCTTTGGTTTGAGTCTAACTTTGCTGCACACCAGGGAGTGGTCGGTGTCGCAGTCCACACTGTGGAAGCTGCGTGTGATTGGAACACTTTATCGAGGCTCGACATGTAATGATGAGGTCCAGCTGGTGCCAACGATGTGATCTTGGGTGTCTCCATGAAACCTGGTGACAGGGTTTAGTTTGAAAGAACGAGTTGGTGATGCAGAGGTTGTGATATTTACACAACTCCAGCAGTCTACGTCCATTCTCATTCATCCTTCCAATGCCATCTGGTCCCAGCAAGAGATCAACAGACTTTCCAAATAGATCTCCAGTTTGGAAGCTGATGTTGCCCAAGGGAAAGTGCTAGCACAGGCATTGAAAGGTCAAGGGACAATCAGCTCTGGCAGGATGATAGTTATGAATACAAAAGACAATTGAGGAGGTGAAGAAGCAACTTAGTCAGGAGATAGGAGGGCCATGAGTCATGGTCGGCCCCAACCCTGGCATTAAAGTCCCCCAGGTGGAACAAATGTTCAGTATTAGGAATGCTACTAATGATATTATGGAGTTCCTCGTAGAACTGGTCTTTAACTTCAGGTGGGGAGCAGAATGTTGGAGCATAGATGCTGAGTAGGTGTACTGGGCCAGAGGCGGTGAGCAGTCGGATGGACAGTATGGGTTCTGAGCCATTTGTAGGTGGTTCCATCATGCTGAGCAAAGAGTTTCTGATGGTGCCACAGAGGGACAGCATATAGGTGAGAAATAAGTGGGGACCAATGCTAGATCTGTAGGGGACTCCAGAGGTAACAGTGTGGGACCAGGAGCGAAGCCATAGCTGGAGTTTGGCTATGGCATGGATTTTAGTGAGGCATTTGACAACATCCCACATGGCAGACTGGTCAGTAAAATGAAAGCCCATAGGATACAGGGGAATGTGGCAGGTTGGATCCAGAATTGGCTCAGGGCCAAGAAACAAAGAGTAGTAGTCAACGGATGTTTTTGTGAACAGAAAACTGTTTCCAGTGACGTTCCACAGCTTTCAGTGTTGGGTCCCTTGCTGTTTGTGGTATATATTAATGATTTGGACTTAAATTTGGGAGGCATGATTGGAAAATTTGCTGATGACAGAAAAATTGGCAGTGTAGTTGATAATGATGAGGATAGCCGTGGACGCCAGAAAGATATCAATGGTTTGGTTGAGTGGGCGGAAAAGTGGCAAATGAAATTCAATCCAGATAAGTGTGAGGTAATGCATTTGGGGAGAGCAAATAAAGTGAGGGAATACACAATAAACAGGAGGATATTGAGAGGTGTAGAAGAAGTGAGAGACCTTGGAGTGCATGTCCACAGGTCCCTGAAAGTGGCAGGACAGGTAGATAGAGTGGTGAAGAAGGCATATGGAATGCTTTCCTTTATTGGCTGAGGTATAGAATTCAAAAGCAAGGATGTAATGCTGGAACTGTATAAAACGCTGGTTAGGCCACAGTTGGAGTATTGCATGCAGTTCTGGTCACCACATTACAGAAAGGACATAATTGCTCTGGAGAGAGTACAGAGGAGATTTGCAAGAATGTTGCCAGGGCTCGAAAGTTGCAGCTATGAGGAAAGGTTGGCTAGGCCAGGATTGTTTTCCTTAGAACAGAGGAGGCTGAGGGGTGACTTAATAGAGGTATACAAAATTATGAGGGGCCTAGATAGAGTAGACAGGAAGGACCTGTTTCCCTTAGCGGAGAGGTCAATTGCCAGGAGGTACAGATTTAAGGTGATCGGTAGAAGGATAAAGGGAACATGAGGAAAAGCTTTTTCACCCAGACGGTGGCGGGTGTCTGGAATTCACTGCCAGGAATGGTGGTGGAGGCAGAAACCCTCAATTCTTTTAAAAGGCACCTAAAGTGCTGTAACCAGCAAGGCTATGGACCAGGTGCTGGAAGGTGGGATTAGATTGGGCGACTAGATTTTTCAGCCGGCATGGACGTGACGGACTGAATGCCCTTCTTTTGTGCCGTAATTTTTCTATAGTTCTATAGTCCAATGGTTCCTTGACTGGAGAGGTAAGAGTGGAACCACTCAAGGGCAGTTCCACCCAGCTATACCACAGAGGAGAGGCCTTGGACGAATATGGTGCAGTCAAGCATTTGTGGGCAGGTCAAGAAGGAAGAAGAGGCTTTATGCACCATGGTTTCAGTCATTCAGAATGTCATTTTTGCCTTTGATAAGGGCTGTTTCAGTGCTGTGGCAGGGCAGAAACCTAATTGGAGAGCTTCAAAAATAAAGTTGCTTAAAAGATGAGCACAAATTTGGGAGATGATCAGTCACACACACTGTAAATTCCACTGAATAGTGTGCCAATGTTGGTATTGATAACTTACTCCTTTTTTGCTAGTTTTCTAATTAGAATATACCACAGAGAGCATAGCAGCAAATCGGAGATGGTGCAGCCATTGGAACAATTTAGACCTATTGGGGGTAATTCTGGCAATGTGCAATTCTGTAAAATAAGTGTTAGCAAATCAGCAGCTGGTTTACATCTCTGCTGAATTTTATTTCCATTGACATTAATGCAATACTCTATCACTCCTTTCACACTATCGAACAGAGTCAAAATCTATCCCATTTAAATATCTGAAAAGTGTTCTACAGTGATTAACACTGTAATGAAATGGGAAGGCTGGGTATTTTTAATAGCTCGTGTAACAGTATAGACCTTGTCCGTCAATACCCCTTGTCTCTTTTGTTTACTTTCTTTTTGTAAAGATAATGTTACTGCAAACATTTCAGCAGCTTACTTATGATGTCTCAGCAATTGTCTTTAAATCTTTAATTGCAGCTTCAAGCGTATCCAACTTACATAGAATGTTGTCTCAGATTCTCAGAAATGTATTATTAGAAGGTGATTGGCAGGTTGTGGATGAGTTCTATGTGTTAATTGCAAAAGAGCAACTATTTTATGAATTCAAATTTGGGCAATCCTAATGGAATTGGAAGCAGTCTTCAAATCGCAGGACTGTGATTGTTTTAAGTAAATCTTATTATTGGTTACCACTGTTGAGGCTGTTTTGCTTACTTTAATTAAATGCATTGCACTGTTAAAATTATGTAAAATGAGAACATTTATTTTTTCTTTGTGCATGGGATGTAAGGCTTGCTGGTGCAGTCAGCATTTATTGCCCATTCCTAATTGCCCTTGAGAAGGTGCTAGTGAGCCACCTTCATGAACTGATGCAGTCTCATAATGCTGTTAGGTAGGGAGCTGCAGGATTTTGACCCAGCGTTGATGAAGGAACAGCGATATAGAATCATAGAAAGGCTACGGGACAGAAAGAGGCCACTCCACCCATTGTGTCTGTGCCGGCCAAAGAAAAAGTGCCACCCAGCCTCATCCCACTTTCCAGCATTTGGTCCATAGCCCTGCAGATTACAGCACTTCAGGTGCACATCCAGGCCCCTTTTTAAATGAGATGAGATTTTCTGCCTCTACCACCCTTTCAGGCAGTAAGTTCCAGACCCCCACCACCCTTTGTCTGAAAACATTTTTCCTCATCTCCCCTCTAATCCTTCTACCAATCACTTTAAATCTATATCCCCCAGTCACTGACCTCTCTGCTAAGGTAAATAAGCCCTTCCCAACCACTCTATCCAGGCACCTCACAGTTTTGTACATCTCAATTAAATCTCCCCTCAGCCTTCTCTATACCCAGGAAGAATAACCACAGCCTATCCAATCTTTACTCATAGCTACATTTTTCCAGTCCTGGTAACATCCTCGTAAATCTCCTCTGTACCCTCTCTAGTGCAATTACATCCTTTCTGTAATGAGGTGACCACAACGACACACAGTACTCAAGTTGTGGCCTAACTAATGTTTTATATAGTTCCAGCATAACTTCCCTACTCTTATATTCTATGTCACAGCTAATAAAGGAAAGGAATCCATATGCATTCTTAACCTCCTCATCGACTTGTCCTGCTACTTTCAGGGATCTGTGGATATACACTCCAAGGTCCCTCATTTTCTCTACGCCTCTCAGTATCCTCCCATTTATTGTGTATTCCTTTGCCTTGTTTGAACTTCCCAAATGCATCACCTTATACTTTTCTGGGTTAAATTCCATTTGCTTTTTTTCTGCCCACCTGACCAGATATCTTCCTGCAGTCTACAGCTATCTACCACACGGCCAATTTTTGTGTCTTGTGCTAACTTCCTGATCATTCCCCCTACATTTACACCCAAATCATCGATACACTGGAAACAGGCTTCCAGTCGCAAAAACACCCGTCAACAATTACTCTTTGTTTCCTGCCACTGGATCCCATGGGCTTTTATTTTATTTACCAGTTTGACATGTTGGACCTTGTCAAAAGCCTTGCTAAAATCCATGTAGACCGCATCAACTGCACGACCCTCATCAATCCTCCTTGTTATATTTCCGAGTCAGGGTGGTGTGTGACTTGGAGGGGAAATTGCAGGTGGTGGTGGTGCTCTTCTGGGCAATAGAGGTTGCAGGTTTGGAAAGTCCTCCCAAAGAAGCCTTGATGAGTTGCTGCAGTGCATCTTGTAGATGGTACACATTGCTGACATGGTGCGCTGTGGTGGAGGAAGTGAATGTTTAGGTGGTGGATGGGATGGCAATCAAGCGGGCTGCTTTGTCCTGGATGGTGTCGAGCTATTCCAGAGGTTTTGGAGCTGCACTGATCCAGGCAAGTAGAGAGTATTCCATCACACACCTGATTTGAGCCTTGTAGATGGTGGAAAGACTTTGGGGAATCACGAGATGAGTTACCTGCCATGGAACACCCAGCCTGTGACTAGTCCTTGTGGCTGCAGTATTTATGCAGCTGGTCCAGTTAAGTTTCTGGTCAATGGTGACCTCTAGGATGTTGATGATGAGGGCTTTAACGATGGTGATCCTTATGAAAATTTACCCACCACAGATTTAGATGAAGGTTAAAAAAATTTAAGTTTGTAAGACATTTTTGTTATGTGGGTGGAGATTAATATGCTTCAATAGGGCATTCATGCTTAAGGACTAGCATGGCATCATAAAATAGGTATTGTTGAATTATATTCTTTATTTGAACAGTGATTTATATGTTTTCTAATCATCCTGTTGTCTGCATATATCATAACACTTCCTGGAAGATCTTTCAATTTATGACTACAATTTATAACTAATGAGGATCAAAAATAAATGCAGACTAAGTATCAGGGGGATTAATGCAAATCTATGATGTGACCCTACACATTAACCTAGTATAATAGATCATGAAATGCCAGTGATATTCTTTAGATGATGTAATTCTGCTTAATGAGATATAGTGGACCGTTCTTATCTCCTGAGTCAGGTATTTGATCTGTACAATGTTTCCTGTGACCAAATCATGTCTACTGATTATACAAGGTCAAACTTTAAGAATTTCTAATAATCTATACATTATGATTGTATGTACTGTGTTATGCCTATAAATCTCGCAAAGAGTATAATTTGATCAGACTTCAAATTTTTAAACTTCATATTGTATTGGGACATTTATGGCATGTAGAAAAATACAATTTGCAGTATAAATTTAATTTAAATGATGTGGGAACTAAATAAAGCTTAACCTCAATAAAAATAAATAGACTTTCAACTCAAGGGATTCTCAAGTCAAAACATTTCAACCAGCAGGCAGTCATTGTTTGATATTAGCAAGATCAGCAAAGCTGGTTCAATGCATAAGATGTACAGTCATATTTATATCAATAAAATGATTTTTTATGGTCAAAAAAATAAAAAAGAGACACTCTGATCTACCTACTCATCCTGAACAGATTAGGAAAATATTTTAATTTTAATAAGTTTCAATTTTCACTTTACATATAAATAAGCTGGCCTGCCTTCTGATTGGCTGCAAAGAAGGAATAGAAGGATATGTTGAAAGGGTGAGATGAAGTGAGATGGGAAGAGGCTTATGTGGAGCACAAACACAGGCATAGACCTGTTGGGGTTGAATTACCTGTTTTTGTGCTGTAAATTCAATGTAATTCTATGAAGGGTTTGACCATCAAGCCACCCAGAGAAAAAGCTGTAAGATTAATCAATAAGATTAAGGATATAAGTCTGGAAGAAAGCACAAAGGTAAAATGGGGTGAGAACAAGGACAATAATTTTGAAGACACGTGGAAACCAGTGGAGTTTGGAGAAAAATCAGTAATGAAAATGTGGGTGAGACATTAGGCTCATTTGCACTCATTTTTTGGGCACTACAAATGCCCTTAGAGCTTCAAAATGATGTCCACGGTGCATGCATGGACGCCTTTTGGGTGAATTGCACCTGACGCCATATTAGTGAGGGTGTTAGCATGTGTGCAGTTATTGGTCAGCGGAGGTGTGTAGAGCAGGTGGATCATGACGTCAATCAGTGTGCAGAAGCCCTAGAAGCCCCGGCTGCAGATTGCACCATCTCAGCATGAGCTGCATCAATCTGGGCTGGCTAGCTGACAGGCAACAGCAAGGACACTGGTGAAATGGTAGGGAATGAAGGACAAATGCTGTCTTCCTGAGAGAGGACAGCAAGTTTGTGCACCACGGAGACACTGCCTACTCCCCTCAGCAATCCTAATAATCTGTTGAAGGACAGATTGTTGGAATGCTGTAATGTTGTAACACCCTGCCTTTGCACATTGTAATCATTGTTATGATGACTGAAGTCTGAGCTTCCACTGCAGCACTCAGAGATTGAATGGCTGCTGCTTGTGTTACAGTGGAAGCTGTGACATCAGCCATCAGACACTACATCGTGGTTGGAGTTGGAGTGTGGAGTTGTCCATCATTTGCCCGTTGGAAAGGATGAGCTCCAAGCTCTGTGCATAGCCCTGAGCCAAGTTAGTACCAGAGTCCACCAATGTTCCTTGACATTGACTGCAGGCTTTCTGGCAGTTTTCCCAATGCACCAAGCATTTTGTTGTACATATCCATCAGTTTTCTTCTGTAGGCTGCACCATCGAAGAGCTCACTGGAGTACTCTGCAGCGGAACTTGTGTGCAACCTCGCCCTCCGTCGAGCTGGTACCTGCACTCTCCTTGCCCTCTAACTTGGCTGCAACCCACTCATGCCTGGTGTCTCACCACATGCAGATCCTCTCCTGTGCTATCCTCTAATTTACACACAATGTCTGTATCTGAGCTGGTGCCTGCAAGTGTGAAATCGAATGTCAGTGTGTCTTCATCTTCACTCTCTTCTTGCTGTTCCCCCACTGCCTGGCCAGGTTGCACTTCCTGAGTATCAGAAGTGAGTAAGGTTGTGGTGCTGCGAGGGGTGGGGAAGTTAAGAGGTGCATGCTTACACCATTTGCAGCTTGTACATCTGAAAAGTTATGAGATGAGGCGGAAGTGGGATGTGATAAGGAGAATATGGTTTCAACCCTGCCACTGGTCACTACCTCAGCAATGGGCATCCAAATAATGGCCAGCATCATCTGCTGCATGGGATTAGGGCATGCTGGAACACATGTCTGCCTCTGGTTAGCTCCTGCTGTTATGTGTATCTTGTCCTGCAAGAGAGAATGAAGTGTGCCCATGAGTTTGTGCAGTCTGTTTGGGGAATGTGGCTGTCATCATTGTATAATTGACCGTGTGTGCAAGCTGTGAGATGTGGGAGTGAGGCTTGCAGTAGTGTGAATTGAGTGAGGGTGCGGTGGAGCTTATGAATGTCAGATATGCATCCTGATTGATAGAGATTGTTGGTAGGTGTGTGATGGAGGTGTGGTGAATTGAACAGTGTCTGAGGCTCATGGGTGCAGGTAGTAGGATATGGCATTTGAAGATGGGCTCACCTACCTTGACCACTCGTGTGAGGTCGTTGAACTTCTTGTGGCACTGCATCCAGGTCAAGTGAGCTTGACTCCTGGCATTGACCTCCATGGCTGTCAACACCCACTGCCTTCTGAGCATGTGTCTGGAGGGCCTCCAGGACATCTTTCCTCATTTCAGTCTCCTTCACCATGTTCTCCAGTGCAGCATCCAAAAACCTTGGGGCCCACTTTCTCCCATTCTTCAATGTTTCCCATGTCAGAATCATTTCCTGCACAACTGCCAGCACCTGCTCCAGCCATAATGTACCTCCCCTGTACGAGATGCAGGCTAGCTTTAAATGGCGCTGGTCATTTATGATATTGGTCCCCTGCTGTATCCAGCCTATGAACAGGGAAGTTAGCGCTGGCTGGACACTGGAATCATTGAAATGAGCAGGCAGCACAAAGTTGGCGTGCTACCTGCATGATAATCAACGGGCATGGATTAAGTATGCATTGCGATTCCTATGCCCGTTTTCAAGTGCTATTGAATTTAATTCCCTTCAAGTATTATTGCAGTAGCAGACTATGCCATTTTTGATAAATTGAAGCTTCTGCATGATATGATGGTGATACCAAATAGAATGTCATTGGAGAAGTCAACTACTGAATTCATATGTGTATGGACTTGGATTTTGACTGTGGAAGGGGATAGGCTGGAAATGGGCAACATTACAGAGATGGAAGAAAATGGTGTTGATAATGGAGGCAATGTGAGGGAGAAAGCTGAGCTTAGTATTGAGCAGGACACAAAGGTTCCAAATCTATTGGTTCTGCTTGAGATGACAGACAGGAAGTTTATGTAATTGAGGCCAGAGGCATGGAGGTGCTGATGGGAACCATAAAGGATGGCCTCAATTTTTCTGACATTTAGCTGGAGAATGTAGAAAACAGTATGTCATCCAACCTGCCATAAGCCATACCTTGCTGATGCAGTAGAGAAGGAATATTATATACATTAACATGCTACACTGGAGAATGAATGGGACCTGCACTATTCATTGAAAACTACTTACTGACCTTTGATAATCCAGATGGCAGAAATATGAATAACTACCCTAGTAAAAAGTTAAGTTATGGACAAGCAGCATTTACTTAGCAATACTTAACTCACTGATGGTCAGTTTGAGTTCCGAAAGGGCACACAGCTCCAGATCTCATTTCAGCCTTGGTCCAAACGTGGACAAAAGAGATGAATTCCAGTGGTGAGGTGAGAGTGACTGCCCTTGACATCAAGGCAGCATTTGACTGAGTGTGGCATCAAGGAACCCGAGCAAAACTGGAGTCAATGGGAATCCGGGGAGAGCTCTGCACTGGTTGGAGTCATACCTAGCACAATGCAAAATGGTTGTGGTTGTTGGAGGCCAATCATCTCAGCCCCAGATATCACTGCAGCAGGTCCTCAGGGTAGTGTCCTAGGTCCAACCATCTTCAGCTGCTTCATTAATGACCTTCCCTCCAAAGTAAGGCCAGAAGTTGGGATGTTGCACAGTGTTCAGCATTGATAGAGGATTGGCTAATTAACAGGAAACAGAGAGTAAGGATAAATGGGGCATTTTCAAGTTGGAAAATTGTAACTAGTGGAATGCCACAGGGATCAGTGCTGGGGCCTCAACTATTTGTGATCTATATTGGATGAAGGGACCAAGTGTATTGTAGCCAAATATGCAGACAACACAAAGATAAATAGGAAAGCAAGTTGTGAGGAGGACACAAACAGTCTGCAAAGAGATATAGATAAGGTCAGTGTATGGGCAAAAATTTGACAGATGGAGTATGATGTGGGAAAAGGTCAGTTGTCCAGTTTGGTGGGAAGAATAGAAAAGCAGAATATTATTTAAATAGAGAGAGACTGCAGAATTCTGTGCTATGGAGAGATCTGGGTGTCCTTGAATCACAAAAAGTTTGCTTGCAGGTAGAGCAAGTAATTAGGAAGGCAAATGAAGTGTTGGTCTTTATTGCAAGGGTGATGGAGTGTAAAAGTAGTGAAGTCTTGCTACAACTGTGCACGGCATTGATGAGACTGCACCTAGGGTACTGCGTACAGTTTTGTGCGATGTATAGTTTTGGTCTCCTTAATTAAAGAGGGATATACTTGCATTAGAAGCATTTCAGTGAAGGTTCACTAGGTTGATTCCTGGGATGAGGAAAGGTTGAGCAGTTTGGGCCTATACTCACTGAAGTTTAGAAGAATGAGAGGTGATCTTATTGAAACGTGTAAGATTCTGAGGGGGCTTGACAGGGTAGATGCTGAGAGGATGTTTCTCCTCGTAGGGGGATCTAGAACGAGGGGGCACAGTTTCAAAATAAGGGGTCTGCCTTTTAAGACAGAGGTGAGGAAGAATTTCTTCTCTCTGAGGGTCGTTAATCTTTGGAATTCTCTTCCCCAGAGAGCAGTGGAGGCTAGGTCACTGAATATATTTAAGGCTGAGTTAGACAGATTTTTGATTGACAAGTCAAAGGTTATGGGAACAGGCAGGAAAATGGAGATAAGGCCACAATCAGATCAGCCATGATCTTATTGAATGGCAGAGTAGGCTCAAGGGGCCGAATGGCCTACACCTGCTCCTATTTCTTACGATTTTCATTATCTTACTTTTAAAAGACCCATACATGGTTATCAATTTTGCATTAGTGATACAAGTATTTGTCCATAATATAGTTATTATGAATCTGATCTAATTTGAAATGACATTTTGGGATATATACTGTTATGAAGACACCCACCTACTAAGAATGCAGCATATTAATTTTGTTATATAAACATTGATTTTAAACTATTGCTGGAGTGAAGAAAGGACTTGCTTTTTTTTTAAAAAAGAATCACCAGACACTTGGCTGGAAATGTATTTGCATACTGACAGACAGTGCTTGGAGATACAAAGGACTATTCCTTAGTCCACTTAACCCAAAATGGGCTGTGATCACCAGACATTGAAGGTAAGGATGCTCACATTCCAGGATAACTGCAAAGATGGCAGAATCCACAAACAGAAGTGGTTAAACCAGTTAGTTACATGACTAACCTGCTGGGCAACCTGGGGTTTTTTGAATTGTGCCACAGAGAAAGAGGCAGTAGGCTGTTTGAACTGGAACCTGGAGCAAGGAAGCCTCTCTCTCTCTTTCACCCAAGTCGCCAGACCCATGAAAGACACGTAAATCTCAAGAGAGAAAGGACTCTGAACTCAAAACAAGTTGAAGCGTCCACTGGACCCCAGTGAATTGCAAGTCTGACCGGCAACCAAAAACTTCACAGCAAACTCAAAGGACAGTAGAATAGAAACCCATCTATTGCCTCAAACTTTTATTTATTTCATGATACAGCACTGAAACAGGCCCTTCAGCCCATTGAGTCTGTGCTGACCAACAACCACTCATTTATATTAATCCCATATTCCCCACCATCTACCGACACTAGGGGCAATTTACAATAGCTAATTTACCTATCAACCTGTAAGTCTTTGGCTGTAGGAGGAAACCAGAGCACCCGGCAGAAACCCATGCAGTCACAGGGAGAACTTGCAAACTCCACACAGGCAGTACCCAGAACTGAACCAAGGTTGCTGGAGCTGTGAGGCTGCGGTGCTAACCACTGCGCCACTGTGCCCCCTTTATTCTTTTCTACTTTTCTGTCTCCATCTGCGTGTGTGTTTATCGTGTATGCATGTTTGTGTGGTCGGGTCGCATATTCGTAGTCGGTAACCGGATTAGAGTTTAAGTTTAATAAACTTCTACCTTTCTTGTTTAAAATGTAAGAAAACCTGTCTGAATTGATTTCTTTGCCTTACATTTGGAGCAGTGAACAAGGATTCATTGAGGGGGAGCTAAAAACACAGTGTTTTTAAAATTAAACCCTGTTACGTTAAACCAGGCAAAGGCTGAGAGGGAACCCCTAGACCCCTTCTCCCCTGGTCGTAACAATACAAAGGCATTTTTCATTTAGTATCATGCATTTTAACTGTTTTATTAATCACCCTATTGCAGGCCTACATTTTCTCATGTAGGCTCCACACTTCAACTTCCAACAGTGGTATAAATCTCTTTTTGTCACCTGCTTGACAGGTGATATCTGACAATCCTCTAATCTCTTCAGCTTTCATGATTTCTAATAACTTGTACAGAATTGACTCAACTGGTCATCTCCTTGACTCTTGTTTTTACGGATCTTTATCAGTGTTGAATCTTATATTGTCTGGTAGCACTACATTTTAAGTATATCTGAGCAAACACTGCACAATAGAATAGTTACTTTGTTGTAGACACAAAACCCCCAATGGTTTTTTTCATTTTTTTAATACTGAAAACTTATAATCCTGCAATATCTTTTGTTACGATCGAGGCAGGAGCAATGCACTGTCAATTCAGTCCCATCACTCCACAGGTCATAGCATATTATTAAAGTTTTCCCACCTAACTGGAAAACAGCCAAATTAAACACTTTATTAAACCCCAGAAATAAATACACTAAACCAGGTATCTTTAAACAACAACAAATTAACTATTATTAATAAACTAAATCTTAAACCTATTAAGATAAATTAATGTCTAAACTACTACAACTTCTCATTTAATCTAACCCCCCACCCCCCCACCCCTGCACCGCGCACACACACACACACACACACACACATGCAAAAACTATCGGTTAACTGCTTTTTTTTTTAAATGGGGTTTCTTAGGAATAAAATAAGTAGCTGTGTTGTAAGTCATGGTGGGTTACATTCCTGGTTGATGCGGTGTCCCAGAGTAGAATAATCAGATAGGCATTCAAATTATTTCAGCTGCAGCAGGCAGTTTTTTCAACGAGGAGCACAGCAATAGGTGTATTTGGACTTTCAAACTGGCAGGCCCTCGGCAGAAGATTCACTGAGAATTCCTGCAAACACAAACAGGCAATAGAGAGAGTTACATCTGTAGCAGAGACTTAGAGTTTTGACGTAAAACAGAATTTATTACCTCCAACAATGAAACTGCTCTTTCTAGGGTTTTCTTTCGTCTTTCGGCAAACACAGTCTGAGCTCAATGTCGATTTTCTCTGCTGAGATATAGACAGCGTCTTTTCAGTAAGCACACTTCGTTGTGCTCCAGATCAGACTTGTTTCAGCCAGTCCCTGTGCACTGCTAAATTGAAGTATTACAGCAGATCTCCTGCTGTTAGATAGGGAACAGGCTGGCTGTGGCACTGTTCTCAAAGAATCTAAAAATGTATCCCTCTCTGTCTTAAAGGTACACTATTTTTAGACAGTCTTAAAAGCACACTGTATTAAACAGAGGAGAAAAAAATTGTTCCATGACACTTGGTATAACTCACATAATGTTAATCCTAATTATTTTACTTTGTTGTCAACATTAATAAGGGAGAAATTATGATGCCTCTCACAGAATGGATCAAAACTCAAACTGATTTCCTCCTCCCAAACCCAGTGACTCTGAGGCCAACTGTACCTGCTTTACCATCACCACGACTGAGACCAAATTTCTTTGCACAGACCAGGGAATGAACTTCAGATGGTCCTGATGTGCAAAGTTCAGCTATTCCCTTAGTTAACCAGCTAAACCACAGGGCGAACAGAGACTTTCAATTGAACACAGCCTTGACGAATCAACTTATTCATAGAAATCATTCTAATCTTAAATGAGTTATCACCGGGATTAGCTGTAGCTGATGCTGCCATTCTTGTTAAATCTAACTATGCCTGCATCCAACACATAGTAAGCTCAGTGGAGATTAAACAAAATTCTTATCCAAGAGAAATGCTGAATATACATCCTGAAGTAAGTAGTTGAAGACTACATGTCCCCCATTAATGCTGTAGAAGTGTGCACAGTAATGTTCTGGGAACCAATTAGAGTAACCTTGAAGGATTAGATTATTGCTGGCACATCCAACCAACAGAAACAAATTAACTAAGCCCAGAAAAGCTGACATCAAAATTACATGGCTAAAATACAGAAACAAGTAAAGAAGATCCACTAACTTTGGTATCCCTTGGCAAAAACAACAGCAACGAAATGTCTTGATAAATCAAAAAGGCACCTTTACTTAGGACTAAGTTAACAAACAAGCAGAATTCCAGAAGTATTCCAATCATCAAAATATGGATGGAGATTTTGATGAGCATCTCACTGAAATTAGTAATATGTATTTAAATAACTGAAAACATTACATCATGACATTAAAAAGGAATAAATTACACATAATTTACAAATCGTAGTACTCTTGGATTGCCTACCATAACATTGGGGGGGTTGAGTTAACTGCATTGCCTTCACTGGGCAGTATATGGGCTGGGTAACTGCACTGCCTGATGATGCTGATAGGAGGCGGAACAATTTTTGTTTTCAGGTCTCATTTAAATAGAACATGACAGAAAGAGCGAGAGCCTGAGGGAAACCAATGCCTAAGACCCACAGTTAAAAGCGGTTTAATTAAAATTAAAAGTATCACAGGAAAGCAGGTATGTGATTTGTTGGTTAGTATTTCTTTTTTTCTCTTTCTAAACTCGGGCATTTGTTCAAATTCTGAACCAGGAAATTAAAAATTTTAATCGCCGCGATCTTCCATGCGGTGGCTCATTTAAATAGTCGGGTGACCCACCCACCGCCCCAAACACATGGAGCGAGCGGGCTGTCCGTTGCTGGCAATGGTGTCAACTGCCTGTACACAGGTGCTGGTGCCATTTTAAAAGGACAGCCAGCACTGCCGGCATATTTAAATTGTTACAGATACAACCCCCCAAAATATATTAAATACATTTCTAAGGCCCCTTTCCCACCCCCAATAACAATTACATTAACTATTTGCCCTTTCCCACCCAAAAACACGAGCCTTTTAAATCTGACTTTCCTCCACCCCACCCCCCATCCAGACTGCACAAAGTTTAAAGTTTACTCCTTCCCACCATCTCCTACACCCATTACGTTTATTTGACCCTGTTCTCCCCTGCCTGCACTGAAAATCTTAACACCTCCCCCCTCCCCACCAGTGTCACATCAGCTTTCCCCAGATGGGGAATTGAAGGCGCGAGAGCGCCGGCCGCCGCAATGATGATTGTGGCAGGCCCAGAAGATTAAAGGTAAGTAGATTTAAATCCAGCCCTATGTGTTTATATACATGCATTGTAAACCTGTCTTTCTATTCTTTGTAGTCCTTCTTAGTCTGCTCCTATCTAATATGGTACTACATCCTTCTCTGGTACTATTAAACACTCTCCCTCCTTTATGGACCTTACTCCTCTTTTCTACTTCTTTCTGCTGATGCCCATCCCCCTGCCAATTTAGTTTAAACCTTCCCCAACCATACTTGTGAATCTCCCCGCAAGGACATTGGTTCCAGTCTTGTTGAGGTGCAACCTGTCCCTTTTGAATTGGTGCCTCCTGCTGCAGAATTGGTTCCAATGCTCCAAGAATTTGAAGCCCTCCCTCCTGCACCATGCCTCAAGCCACACATTGATCCTCCCTATCTTCCTATTTCTATTCTCACCAGCGTGTGGCACTGGGAGTAGAGATTACTACCTTTGAGGTCCTACTTTTTAACTTCCTCCTTAGCTCCTGAAAATCTGACCGTAGGACCTCAGCATCTGCCCTAACTATGTTGTTTGTACCAACATGTAGCACAACTTCTATTTCACTCCCTAATCACTGCAGAATATTCTGCACCCTCTCCGTGATGTCTTTCACCCTGGCACCAGGGAGGCAACATGCCATGCAGGATTCATGATAAAGCTTACAGAACTGCCTGACTCTCCCCCTAACTATAGAATCTCCTATAATGACTGCATTTCTACTATTTGCTGTTCCCTCCTGTGTAGTCCCTTGCTCATTGATGCTATTGTCCAGACTGCACTCCTTCAAGGTGTCATCACTCCCAGCAGTGTCCAATGTTGAGTACCAGTTTGAGAGTGGCACACACCCCAAGGACTCCTGTACTTCCTGCCTCTTCCTACTCTTGCGTCAGTCTCCACTATCCTGAACTCCTACTGCCTGTGGGGTGACCACCTCCTGGAACATCCGGTCCAGGAAATTCTCATCCTCCTTGATGCTCCATAGTGACTCCAGCAGACCCTCAAGTTTGGAAATCCTGAACTCAAGCTCAAGCAGCCGGAGCTACTTCCGACACACGTGGTTCCCCCAAGGCACATGAAGTGGCACGGGAATTGTAGGCAACAAGTCTCAGCTGTCCATCCAAGACCTAAAAAAACTCTGTTCCCTCTTTTAGAATCTAGTTAGTTTTTTTAAACTATTAAAATAATCACTGCCTCAAGACCTGCATGTGCAGGCCGCCATTTCTTTGAGCTCGCCACCAAGATCAGTAACGGGCTCTTAAAATCCAGTCCACAAAATTTGGTGAATAAGGCTGGCGATCAACAAGCACAAATAGCCATGTGGATACAGATGTAGTAGCAATGATGAAAATGTGGTTTAAAAATGGTGAGGACTGGGCACTTAATATACAAGGATACAAAGTGTTCGGAAAAGATAAGGAAGGGAAAAAGGGAGATGGTTGGCAGAACTGATTAGGGAAGACATTATAGTGTTGGAAAGAGAGGATGTCCTTTAAGGGGCAAGGACAGAATCCATTTGGTTTGAGTTGAGAAGCAAAATGGGTATGATCACACTGATGGGGGTATTCTATAGGTCTCCAAATGGTGTGAGAGAGATAAAGGAGTGAATCTGCATGAAAATCAGAGGTGTACAAGAACTATAGAGTGGTGATATTGGGGAACTTTAGTTACCCAAATATCGATTGTCCTCATTATTAAAGTAAAGGGTAAGGAGAGGGAGGAATTTCTGAAATATGTTTACAAAACCTTTCTTGACCGGTATGTTCTTCGTCCAACTAGGAAGGAAGCATTGCTGGATCTGGTGCTGGGGAATGAGATGGGCCAAGTGGACCAAGTGTCTGTGGGGGAACACTTGGGTAGGAGTGATCATCATATCATAAGCTTTAGATTAATAATGGAGAAGAACAAGGAACAACCTAAAGTAGAACTTCTAAATTGGAAAAGGGCTTACTTCAATGGGATGAGAAGAGATCTAGCCAGGGTAAAATGGAACTAAAGACTCACAGGAAAAACAGTCATGGAACAATAGAGTCATAGAGCAATTTAGGGCACAGAAGGAGGACATTCAGCCTATCGAGTCTGGGTGGCTCTCTGTAGAGCAATCCAGTCAGTTCCATTCACCAGCTCTATCCCTGTAGCCCTGCAAATTTATTTCCTTCAAGTGCCCATCCAATTTCCTTTTGAAATCATTGATTGTCTCTGCTTCTACCACCCTCATAGGCAGTGAGTTCCAGGTCATTACCATTTGCTGCGTAAAAAATCTCCCCTAATCTCCTTTGCTCCCAGGAGAACAACCCCAGCTTCTCAAAGCAAATCTTGTAGCTAAAATCTCTCATCCCGAGAATGTTTCTAGTAAATCTTCTCTGAATGCTCTCAAGGACCCTCACATCCTTCCTAAAGTGCGGTGACCAGAACTGGATGCAATACTCTAGTTGAGGCCTAACCAGAGCTTTCTAAAGGTTCAACATAACTTCCCTGCTTTTGAATTCAATACCTCTATTTATGAAGCCCAAGATCTCATATGCTTTGCTACCTGCTCTCTCTCAATATGTCCACCCACTTTTTTCTTTTATTCATTCATGGGATGCGGGCGACGCTGGCCAGGCCAGCATTTATTGCCCATCCCTAATTGCCCTTGAGAAGGTGGTGGTGAGCTGCCTTCTTGAACCGCTGCAGTCCATTTGGGGTAAGTATACCCATAGTACTGTTAGGAAGGGAGTTCCAGGATTTTGACCCAGCGACAGTGAAGGAATGGCGATATAGTTCCAAGTCAGGATGGTGTGTGACTTTGAGGGGAACTTGCAAATGGTGGTGTTCCAATTTTAAAGATCTATGCAAATGAATCCCCAGGTCCTGCTTTAGAACTGTGTCATTACATCTGTATTACCTCTCCCTATCCCTTCTGCCTCACACTTCTCTGTATTAAGTTCCATTTGCCACTTGTCTGCCCATTATGCTAGCCTATTTATGTCCTGTTACCATTGATTGGTATCATCCTCACTGTTTCCCACACATCCAAGTTTTGAAATTTTACTCTGTATTCCAATATCTAAGTCATTCACATAACAAAAAAAAAACAGTGGTCCGAGCACTGAACCTTGGGGAACACCACTATCTCCCATCCTGCAGTCCGAAAAACAAGCTTTAAGTTGAGGGGTGATAGATATAGGACAGATGTCAGAGGTAGTTTCTTTACTCAGAGAGTAGTAGGGGCGTGGAACGCCATGCCTGCAACAGTAGTAGACTCGCCAACTTTAAGGGCATTTAAGTGGTCATTGGATAGACATATGGATGAAAATGGAATAGTGTAGGTCAGATGGTTTCACAGGTCGGCGCAACATCGAGGGCCGAAGGGCCTGTACTGCGCTGTAATGTTCTATGTTCTATTCTATGTTCTATAACCATTTACCACGACTCGCTGTTTTCTGTCCTTAAGCCAAATTTTTATCCAAGCTGAAACTGATGCTTCTATTTCATGAGCCTCAGTTTTAGGCTTCATAAATAGAAGTATTGAGTACAAAAGCAGGGAAGTTATGCTGAACCTTTATAAAGCTCTGGTGAGGCCACAACTAAGAACAAAGAACAAAGAACAGTACAGCACAGGCCATTCGGCCCTCCAAGCCTGCGCTGATCTTGATGCCTGCCGAAACTAACACCTTTTGCACTTCCGGGGCCCATATCCCTCTATTCCCATCCTATTCATATATTTGTCAAGATGTCTCTTAAACGTCACTATCGTATCTGCTTTCACCACCTCCCCTGGAAGCAAATTCCAGGCACTCACCACCCTCTGTGTAAAAAACTTGCCTCGCACATCCCCTCTAAACTTTGCCCCTCGCATCTTAAACCTATGTCCCCTAGTAACTGACTCTTCCACCCTGGGAAAAAGCTTCTGACTATCCACTCTGTCCATGCCGCTCACAACTTGGTAAACCTCTATCATGTCGCCCCTCCACCTCCGTCGTTCCAGTGAAAACAATCCGAGTTTTTCCAACCTCTCCTCATAGCTAATGCCCTCCAGACCAGGCAACATCCTGGTAAACCTCCTCTGTACCCTCTCCAAAGCCTCCACGTCCTTCTGGTATTCCAAGTGTGGCCTAACTAAGGTTCTGTACAGCTGCAGCATGACTTGCCAATTTTTATACTCTATGCCCCAACCGATGAAGGCAAGCATGCCGTATGCCTTCTTGACTACCTTATCCACCTGCGTTGCCACTTTCAGTGACCTGTGGACCTGTACGCCCAGATCTCTCTGCCTGTCAATACTCCTAAGGGTTCTGCCATTTACTGTATACCTCCCACCTGCATTAGACCTTCCAAAATGCATACCCTCACATTTGTCCGGATTAAACTCCATCTGCCATTTCTCCGCCCAAGTCTCCAGCCGATCTATATCCTGCTGTATCCTCTGACAATCCTCATCATTATCCGCAACTCCACCAACCTTTGTGTCATCCGCAAACTTACTAATCAGACCAGCTACATATTCCTCCAAATCATTTATATATACTACAAACAGCAAAGGTCCCAGCACTGATCCCTGCGGAACACCACTAGTCACATCCCTCCATTCAGAAAAACACCCATCCACTGTTACCCTCTGTCTTCTGTGACTGTACCAGTTCTGTATCCATCTTGCCAGCTCACCTCTGATCCCGTGTGACTTCACCTTTTGCACCAGTCTGCCATGTGGGACCTTGTCAAAGGCTTTACTAATGTCCATATAGACAACATCCACCGCCCTTCCCTCATCAATCATCTTCGTCACTTCCTCAAAAAACTCAATCAAATTAGTAAGACACGACCTCCCCTTCACAAAACCATGCTGTCTTTCACTAATAAGTTTGTTTGTTTCCAAATGGGAGTAAATCCTGTCCCGAAGAATCCTCTCTAATAGTTTCCCTACCACTCACCGGCCTATAATTTCCTGGATTATCCTTACCACCCTTCTTAAACAAAGGAACAACATTGGCTATTCTCCAGTCCTCTGGGACCTCACCTGTAGCCAATGAGGATGCAAAGATTTCTGTCAAGGCCCCAGCAATTTCTTCCCTTGCCTCCCTCAGTATTCTAGGGTAGATCCCATCAGGCCCTGGGGACTTATCTACCTTAATGTATTGCAAGACACCCAACACCTCCTCCTTTTTGATAATAAGATGACTGAGACTATCTGCACTCCCTTCTAGTGTATTGCGTCCAGTTCTGGTCACCACACTTTTGGAAGGATTTGAGGGTCCTTGAGAGGGTGCAGAGGATATTTACTAGAATTGCTCCAGGGATGAGGGATTTTAGCTACAAAGTTAGGTTGGAGAAGCCACAATTGTTCTCCTTGGAGCATAGGAAATTGTAGTGAGATTTGATAGAGGTGTACAAGATTATGATAGGTTTGGATAAACTAGACAAAGAAAAGCTATTCCCATAGCTGATGGTACAGGACAAGGGGACACAGATTTATGACTTTGGGCAAATGATGCAGGGTGGATGTGAGGTAGAACAGTTTTACCCAGCGTGTGGTAATGTACTGGAACTCGCTGCATACGAGGGTGGGTGGAAGCAGAGACGATTAATGATTTCAAAAGGAAACTAGATGGGCACTTGAGGATAATGAACTTGCAGGGCTACAGGGATAGAGTGGGGGAATGGGACTGACTGGATTGCTCTACAGAGAAGCAGCATGGACTCGATGGGCTGACTGGCCTCCTTTTTTGCCATTATGACTCTATGGCTCTGTGAGTTATTAAGTATATTTAAGTTTTTGCAGGTGGTGGGCATTAACTGGGGATTCTCTTGTGCCCTATAAACAGGAATAGACTCAAACTGTGATTGTTGGGTTAGGAGGTGCATGCTTGTAATGTGTATTTCGGAAAATAAATGCTTATTAAAGTCTATAAAGACTTGCTCCAGTTCTATCCTTTACCACTTGGCTTTCTGGAATATAACACAAGTGAGCTGCCAGCACTAATAGCGCTGAATATAGGCAGCTTGCCATTTTGGAGGACTGGGAGTCTGTCAGGGTGCAGACTGATCTGAGCCTGCTGTAGCATAAAGGGGAGTGTAAAAAAAGATTGGGGGATCATTGCAACAGCAAATTTAAGCTGTAGGGAGATATAATAAGTATACCAAAAAGTAAGAAGTTAATCTTAAGGAATCTTTCAAGGCTTAAGAGTCCCATAAGGAATGAAGTAAAAGTCATTGCCTACCCTTTATGCAACTGTAGCTTATGAGTTGCGCTACAAATATCTGCCTCCTGATCTGTGACATTCATAGCTCATGATGAGGTTAAGGAAGCAACAGTGGGATCACCGATTGACACGAAAACAGGCATTCCTAACTGCCTCAATTTGAATATATTAATGAGGTCCCCATCTGTTACCATAGGGAGTACTGGCCACCTAAATCGAGGCCCACTTGAAAATTCTAATCGGCAGAATTCCAGCAATTTATTTTTTTTTAACGTTGCCCCACTGTTATGAATGCTGGACCTTACAACATGATTACGTCTTAAATATTGTGATTTTTAAAAGTTCAACATGGAATCCAGGAGGTCGGCTGACCTCACCCCCACTTTACAAAAGGCTACCAGGACAGCAGAGGGAACAGATCAAAGACTGTTTTCTGAAGAGCAGAGACGACAGCACTAACACCTGAAGAACAATGGGTTTCATCCTCCCAGACTTTTGGGTTGTAAAACAAGGAGTCAGCCATTGAGAACATGCAAATGAACTGGTAGGTGGTAAGACCTGGGGACAATGGAAAGGCTGAGTAGTCTTGTGAAACCTGATTTTTGGTCTTTGCCATTTAGAAAAGAGCAATAAATTATTGAATTCTAGGATCAAATAAATTTAACAAATTTTCTGGAGGGCAACAATCTGTAAGGAATGAACTATCACATGTGGCCTCAAGCAGGCTGTAAGAAGGGAACCCATCAGTGGTGGTAGGCTTAGAGAGAAGACCCCAGCAGTGGCAGCTGGAGAGACAGAGAACGCCTGCTTTCTGAAGATATACAGCAAAAGACTGTGGAGATTTGAACCTGTTTTGAGAGTCGAAACTTGCGGAGGATTGAAGGGCCCACAGGATCACCAGAAATCACATTATCCACAGATGTCCAGGGTGAAAATGCTTGGAGAAGGGGGGGCAAAGAAAATATTGATTTTTGAAAAGTCTGGGAGAGCCAACCCATTGCAACTGGAAAGAGTTTGGGACTTTTAGCCAGGAAGAATTTTGTCATCAAAAACGACTGTGTAATGTATATGTATTTCCAAATTATAGTGTTGTTAGTTGTATTTTGCTTTGTTTAACACTTGTACAGTAAAGTGTTTTGTTTAAAATGTGAGATCTTGTGACATAATTATTTCACTAATAACTGGAAATTTGACTTTCTCTTTTTAAAAGTTAATGGTCCCGAATGGGATCATAACACCCACTATGATCCCATTTATGCCTGAAAATAAGGCGGTAGCATTGGCTTCTAGATCATTTCAATGGGCTAATAGGGGCGGAAAAGACATGGATTAGATTATCATTGAGGAGCCTTTTATAGTTAACTGAACAGTTACTTTGGCCTCATGCTGCTTTAAATATACTACAATGCGCTAAAATCAACTCCATTTCAATAAATTCTGTGACATTACATCAATGGCTTCAAGTCTTGAAAAATACCTGTAATCTCCCTCATTGCCATGTCCTGTACAATTATAGCTAAAACTTTTCACAAAATATTGAAATCAATACTCTCAAATTGAGCAGAAGTGGCCAAGTAGGCTTTGTTAACAACAGTTTTTCAAAGGGTAACATCAAATATGTCCTTTTTATCTTTTTGGTATGCAGTGAGGCAACTAATGACATAATGGCTGTCTGGTTGCTAAAATGCATTTCACAGAATGAAGAGTACATCACACATATTAGTAGGACTGCTGGGTGTAAATTTCTATTCAGTTATATCATTTTAATGTGTAAGTAATTATTTAATAACTTCTAACATTTGTTAACATATATATATGACATTGTAAAAGGTATATTTTAAATAAAGTTAGTTTCCCTGCATACAGTCTTGTTTAGTTTATTGAATAGCAATTTGCTACAATCTTGTTCAATAGTAATAGCACTGCTCCTTTAAACCATCCAGTATGTAGGGTGAGCAAATTGTGTTAGCACAAATGTGCCCGCTATAAGCAGTACGGACTGTATGGGCAGCCACATAGTCATCTGAGTGTGAGATGGACAGTGTTAAAATCGGCCTTATAATAAGTCACTTAAAGGGATGTAATGAAGAAAGAAGGAACCGGGAAGTCACCTTGAGCTCTTTTATTTATTTTTTTATTTCTTCTAGACTCTTCTAGAGTCCAGGTTGAAAAAACACTTTAGATATATCAAAATCCAAAATGTAATAACATTATTTAGTTCCCACATAAACAAGCCAACATTTGGCGACCTTGTAAAATTCAAGAAAACCTCTGAGACATAGGAATATCTGGTATCAAAAACGACATTTTTTAAACAAGCTGTGTTACAACCGAGGTGGCAGGAGAGCACTGTCTTTTCTAGTTCCACCTCTCCGCGGGTCACAACATATATTTTTAAATGTTTACCCAGTTACCGATGCGGTCAATCATATACTCTACTCCTAATCCCAGAATAAAATACATCAACCAGGTCTCTTTAATAAACTACAAAATTAATTTTAAACAGACTGTGTTTTGAGCTCCCCTTTTTGTGAATCCTTGTTCACAGTTTTCCAATTATAAGACAAAGAAACCAATTCACACAGGCTTTCTCAGGTTTAAAGAAGAAAAATGAAATTTTATTAAAACTTAAATTTAAACTCTAATACGGTTCATGCCTACAGATATATGATGCACCCACGCTAGCATGCACATGCAATATCACATGCAGATAGGGACAGAAAAGAGAAGAGGAAAATATAGTATCGAGGGGTTTGAGGCAATATCTTGATACAGTGCTTCGAGCTCACTGTAGTCCTTTTGTAAGTAGTCTTGCTTTACATTGGGGCCCAGTAGTCTTCTTAAAACCTTGTTCACATGGGAAACCTTCTCTCTTTGCGTTTCATGTGTTTTCACAAGATTCAGTTCTGTGGGAAGGAGATGGAAGCAGGCAGACAGGAGAGGCTGTATTTCTTGCTTCAGTTCCAGGAGAGATCTTTACTCCATGAGCACATGGCTTTGTCTGAGTTCAAATCCTTTGTTGGAAGTTCAAATTCTCTGCAGCAGCCAGTTAGTCATGTGACTAAAACTGGTCTGACTACTTCTTCTGTGTATTTGGGAAGCAATGACTGGGTCACCATTGTTCCACCACTGCTAGTACTATACAAATGTCCTTCCAGTCAGGGTCTTGTAATTTTAAGTTTTAATGTTCATGTGGTGAAATAATGTGTACCTCAGTCGTGGCAGGTGGGGGTTTGCCTGACACGGCACAGAGGTCCATTCAGCTAAAAATCTATATCTAACTATATATTTCACCAAACTCCAACTTGTACATCTTGGGAGATCTATCTTATTGACTCTTTTCATAGCCTATTGAATGCTTGAGTTTCTTTGAAATCCACCCTGCAAGCCCCCTGCCAGCCTGCTTTTTATAAACGCTTTAATTATGAAAAACTTGTAAAGACAGCTTCTAACAAACATAAACAACTGGTCTCAAGACATTTTAACTGTCATATTATTTGAAAAATAAGTTGTAACACAGAAGCCAATTCAAAAGGCTTCAGTGGAGCCTGGAGCATTTCATGGCATAAGAAAGAATGAATGATGCTGGTGCTGTCAATGTAGATGCCCTAGTTTTATTATCTTGTCGAGCACCAAATAATTATGCTAAAGAAATTTAAAGCTCCGTTTGTCCCTTTGACGCCTTGTGTTGTCACACTCTACCTCAGAAATGCCTGTGGTGGTTAAAGTATACTTGTTTAACTTATGCTGGTGGATAATTGTGTATGCAACAACAACTTGCACGATACAGTGCCTCTAACGCAGTAAAAATTCCCAAGATGCTTCACAGGAGTGTAATCAGACAAAAATTGACACTGAGCCGAAGAATGAGACATTAGGATAGGTAATCATTAGCTTGGTCAAAGCGGTAGGCTTAATGAGCACTTTTAAAGGAGGAAAGGTGGATAAATGGAGAGGTTTAGAGATGGAACTCCAGAACTTAATGTCAAGCTCACACAAGGAGAAATTATGAACAAAAAATGAACTTATGGAACAAACCCAAAAACGAACACTTTTCCAACAAAACAAAACTGACTCGCGAGGTCAGACCTTATCCTGTACTGCCAATACACATGGAAACTGCAAGAACCCTGAGCCAATCTTCATGTCTGGACAAGCCTTGGAGAAGGCGTTAAAATGTAAACGACTGATTCTTTGTTAATAACTATGTCTCTTCAATGAATTAGATTAACAATGGCATTGCAGACTTGGTGGGCTGCATTTAGTTGAGCTCCCAATGTCGGGCTCCATGGCAGGAGGGGCTGGTAGGTCGCACCAGTAGCGGCCCGCCACAGAGCCCGACGCCAGGATTGCCAGGCCCGATCTTCCCAGCAGTAGCAAGGCTCCGTGGTGGCAACCCCCCCTGCCTTCCCCCCACCACCTGGCAACAGGACCCAACTTTAAATATTTAAATAACGTTCATGAATAAAGTAACAGACCTCTCACTGCGATCTTGCTGGTTGTCAGTGATCTTATGTACGGTGGTCGACACTTATGTGCTTTCACTTTCCTGTCCAGGTAAAGCTGGTGCCACCGAGGTGGGGATGGGGGGAAATTAGGATTTTTATTGTAGTGGGGGGTGACGGGATCAAATCTGCATGTTTAGGGGAGGGAGAGGGGATGACCTTTTCACTTTGTGCAGTTGGCAGGGGGAAGGTCACATATTAAATGCAAATGTTTTGGCGGGGAGGGAACAGTGCAGCCATTTATTTCCTTTTTATTGGGCAGGAAGGGGATAACAGGTCAAAAATCAAATCGCAGTATTTTTTTGGTGGGGGGGTGGGGGGGAACGGAATTCAAATGTGCAGGTCTGGCAGCCCTTTAAAAATGGCACCAGCGCCTGCGCAGAGCCCATCCCCGCCACGTGATTGGGGGGGACAGACTGCCCAACGTATGCAGATGAGCCACCGCATGCTAGATCACAGTGGCATGGCGGCACGCAGCCCACCATTTTTTTCGCCTGGTGACTTCAAATTCAAACTCAAGAGAATGGATATGAAAAAATCTTCACTTTATCTAGATGGAATGAAGATGAGTGACATCCAGACCCCAGTGTCTAACAATGACCTCACAATAAGACACCATCTATGAGAACAATGAGAGGGAAATTCTAGTCACATGACAGAAACCAGGTTTCTAATAAGGAGTTTTAATGAGACATTCTGTGCAGACCAAGCCAGAAGAAGGAGATCCATGTTTGCTATCAAAGAGCCAGGACCCTGCCTAAGAGCTTTGAACTACATGTAGGAGGTTGGTCTTGAAATCATACTAGGACTTCGCCAGTGACCTTTGCCTGGAATATAACAAAGGCAGTCTGTAGCAGTGCATCCGTCTTCCTCCTAAGACTTTCTTCACTGAACAAGGGAAAAGAATACAGGCCTGCATCATTTGAAGACTTCACCCTGGGGAAATGCAAGTTAAACAGAGGACACTTTTAAACCATCAGACCTAGATCCATGTTATCTTTTAATCTCTATCTTTTCTTGTATGTGTGTGTACCTGTATGTGTGTGAGAGTGGGTGAAGTTGTGCACATTTTTGGGTTTTGTATAATAAACATTTAACTTTCTTTTAAACTTATAAGAAAACCTGTCTTTTGTCTATTTCTTGACCATTAAAACACTCAGGGGATAAAACACATTAAAAAAAAACATTGGCTTCAGTCAGTTGAGAGGTGAAAAAGGGGAAACCATCCCTATCCTGTCCGTAACATTAGTGTATAGACGTCTTAAGGCATGGCTGCCAATGGTTGGGTGAAGGATGCATAAGAGATCAGACTTGAGAACAGGAGAAGGCTATAGAGATAGGGTGGGATGAGGGTATTGGATAGATTTGAACAAGGATGATAATTTTAGAACTAAGGCATTGGTGGTCCAGCAACCAATGTAGGTCAGTGAACACAGGGATAATGGGTGAATGGGACTTGATATGAGTTAGGATATGGGCTGCAGAGATTTGGATGGTCTTAAGTTTAAGGAGGATGAATGTTGGGAGGCTGTCTGGGAGCTCATTGGAATGGTCAAATTGGAAGGTAACAAAAGTATTTCAGCAGAAGATGACCTGAGGCAGAAACAGAGACGGGTAATATTACTGAGGTTGAAGTAGGCGGACCTGATGATGGAGAGGATTTGGGGTTGAAAGCTCAGCTGAGGATGAAAATAGGACGCCAAGTTTGCAAACAGTCTGTGACAACCTGAGACAGTGGCCAGGATTGCTTCACACATTCACATTAAATTTCTCTACCAACTATTTTAGGGGAAGGATTTAACCCACTTTATTTAAATGAGGTAATGCCTGTACTAATGTATTGGAGAGAAAATTACAGGCAATGCCCATCAAATATTCAAATGCTAGTAGTCCACAACATAATTTTAAGGCCATTGAAATTGTTATGAATAAAGAAACGTCAAAGATTTATATTAATGATTGTTCAGTATACTAGGGCAATCTTCACAATTTTTATGACTAGGTAATATATCTTATCATAATTTCTATCTAAAATGTAACAACATGTATTGTGTATTATTATCTCTTCAAGAGCATACATTAATACTTCTGTTTAATCAAAAGGGTACAGATAGTGGTGAGATTCAATTACTAAGAACATAAAAACATGGGAAATTGGAGCTGGAGTAATATATTGCTGCTAGATGCTATTAAAGCAACATTGAAAATAACATTGATAATTCCGGATACTTACGGAACATACCAGGAGTAAATTTATCTTTAGCAATAACAGAGAAAAATTACAAAAGGTCACACAAAATGCTAACTCATTCTACCATTATCTTTCTGACAATATCTCCCTACCATCTATACTGGAAGGAAGGGCAAAACAGTAAATTTTGCACATTGGGCTATCACTGAGTGCAACCTTTTATACTTTGTACCAGCCAGTGAAAATTAGACCATTAAAAATAGCTTTTCTTAGTTCTGGCAACAATAAATTATTTGTCACTCCAGTAATCTTTTTCTCTGCTTCATTAAAAGCAAGTTCTGAAACACATAAGGAAGGCAATAAGAACATACAAAGCATAAGAAAAGACCAGCTAATTCACTGAACCTGTCTGATACAATCATGTTTCAAGTAAGCATCATGGTTACTTATGACCCCAATCCAAAAGCAATTATGTAATCTCTTGAGCAAGGCAAAAAAAATCCTAGGCCAATTCAGGTAACAAAGATTTTGGGGAAATTCCTCTGGAAAGCCCAAAGGCAATCAAATGAATTCCAGGAGACCACAATGATCAAGACGCACATTTCACCTACCTTTTGTATGCAGTGATATCAGTCGTAGCCAGGAACTCGTTCAGTTCCCTTTTGAACACTAGCAGCGAAGCTGCTCTCTGTGCCAATTTGTTCCAACGTCAATGACACTCTGTGAAAACAAAAGCGTCCTACTATCTATCCCTATGCTTATGTAACAAATACACATGTCTCCTCATTCTCTGTAACCTATATAATTCAAGCAGTCCATAGATGGCGGTGAATACACTTCTGGCGCAGCCCACACAGGTCACCATAGTCCAGTCCCTTCATTATTTTAATTACTTCAACCAAATCTCCCCAACGTGTATCCATTTCTATAGTACAATAAAAGATCTCTAAGCCTGTCATGATAACTAAGAGCTTTTAAACTAAGTATCAATCTACAGGCATTCGTCTGAACCTTTTCAAATGCCTCTATATTACCTGCCATGTGTCAGGACCAAAACTGGACATGGTATTCTCAATGATGCCTTGACAAGCTCTTGCATAAAGACACTTAAATTACTTTTAGTTTTATATCGGATTGTCTTACCAATACATCTTAATACTCTATTTCTTTTTGGTATAGCCTCATGTCACTGGCTGCTTAGCAGACTTTTGGTCAGAGTTCTGAATGGATTATACATATACTTTCAACGTGGCCTGCACGGATCGCCATGCTTGAAAAGGTGCTAGTGCAGGTGTGCCGTGCATGTACTGAAAGGTTGCAAAGTGGGCCGATCGTGGTGTCACTCAGAATCTAACGCTGACTTGGTGCTGGACCTGACATTTTGGACCTTGTGGGTTCTGTTAATGTTCTCTCAAACACTCACAGCTAAACAATGTGTTCAGGTGCACGAGGCACCCCCACCCCACTGACAACTAGTGATATTTAAAGAGTTCAGCATGGGACTTTCAGGTGAGGTGATTTTGAATTTAATTTATTGCTGTAGAGTTTGTGGAAGTACTATGTACTGTCTTGCTGGAGGAGCTGTCACAAGTTGTTGGAGTCAGAAGGGAGTGGTGCTGGACTTTTCCAAGGAGTTCATTGGAGTATTACGGACAAGTGGTAAGTGGTGGGGGTGGCTTCCACTTTTCACTTCCCAATTGACCACAGATAGTTTTGTTAAAAATGTTGTGTCAGACCCTGAGTGTTTTTGAGGGGCAAATAAATAAACAAACAATAGGTTTTCTTGTAGGTTTTAAAAAAGGAAGGTTACATTTTTATTTAACAGCAAAACCTGAATTGTTTGCAACCTTCAATCACTCACACATTACACATAGGTACACACATAAAGATAGATAGATAGAAGGGAAAGGGTATGATACAATTAAAGTCCCAAATGATGTAAGAGTTCGTGATTCACAGAAACTTGTTGAATCTTCTTGGGAGAAAAGTCTTTTCAAAGGTGCAGGCCTGGATGTTTGTAATTGTGAACTTGCCAAAGTGTTGTAAATTTCTGGATGTTAAAGCTTCAGTCTGGAGGTGGTGGTCACTTCTTTAAAGTTCTCTTCCGCAGTTGAAGTATAGTATCAGAAGCAGGACTTCTTCCTTAGCTGGACTGATCTCACAGCCTTTGGCTGCCACTGGCTTTCTGTGGTCATTGCTTGATCTCCCCTCTATCTCCAGAGGGATACCTTTTAAGGTAAAAAATCCATCACCTTGAGTGTCTGTTAGGTGACACAGGGCCCGCTCCCCTGATGTGATCACACAATGGCCCAGGATATGGAACCCATTGCTATATGTTGGTGTCTGGAAGGGGATCATTCTGTTACAATGGTGCTACTTTACACCCATTCATCTTAGCTTGGGCTGTGGATTCAGTCTGTCTACAGAATCTTTGTTATTTCATTCCTGTAGATCAGAGTTATCAACATGCCATAGGCTCCTTTCAATTTCAATGGATTTTCCCCAGAGCTAATTCGGATGTGGTTAATGAGTGTTGGCTTTGCAGAGAGGCTTGTTTATTGACAGTACAGGATGATCTCTATTCCATTTTGTCTGTGGTTCGGTTTAACAGTTGATATTTTTATTTCATAATTTCTCCAGTTCATTGTTTATTTCCTCATGTACCCTTCTGAGAATAACAGGAGTTTGGAAGGGCTCTGAGCAGGAAGCCTGCTTTTACTCATGTGGGCTATGGTTGCAGTCCCTCTTGGATCCTTCCACTGTGGAGCTGGTGACGATGCCAAATCTCTCAGTTCGCCATGCATCGCTGCATCAGGGAAGTTACAGTGGCCCTGTACACAAGGAGAGGGGACTTCATAGTCTTCTATCTAAGCACAGAGAAACAGAGGGAGTGGGCACTTGGCTTTGCCAGGGTAGCAGGATGTTCAATGGTGCAGGGAGCCATCAACTGCATGGACTTGGCTCCACAGGTGCTGCATCTCATTGGGGAAATGCACATGATTCCACTTCCTTAACATGAAGTTGGTGTGCAACAGACCATCATGATGATTGATGCCCACCATCCTGGCAGCAGCCCTGATCCTTCTTTCTTGCGTTAGTCTACGGCCACCATGAGGAACCAGAGGGTAATTGATTGGTGACAAATGTTAAACTCTCTACATGTGGCTTGTGACTCCCGTCCCCCCACCCAACCACATGTGGACAGCACATGTATAACGAGAGCCATGCTGCAATCAGGGATATCATTTTAAAAAATGGTTCCACTGCTTGGTTGTGGGGTGGGGGGGTGGGGGGGGGGGGCGCCTATAATACTTGCTGGAGCATATCTCCAAATTTGTGGTGGTCTGCTGCATTTTACACAACCTGGCTTTCATGACGTTACGACCAGGTGAGAAAGAGGTCTAGGGTTCCCTTTTAGCCTTCACCTGGTCTTACTGTAACAGGGTTTAATTTTAAACACAAAGTGTTTTTAGCTCCCCCTTGGTGAATCCTTGTTCACCGCTTTTCAATTATAAGGCAAAGAAACCAGCAAAACAGGCTTTCTTAGGTTTAAAGAAGAAAATTGGAAATTTATTAAACTTAAACTCTGATTTGGTTAATGCCTATGGATACACGGCACGCCCACGGTAGCATGCATACGCGATACACACATGTAGATAGGGACCGAAAGACAAGAAAAATAAAGCGGAAATGTTTGAGGCAATATCTGAAGAGTTTTTGTTATGGTTCTTCGAGCTCACAGTAGAGTCCTTGATTGTAGGTAGATCTTGCTTTTCGTTGGGGCCCAATATTCTTCTTAAACCTTGTTCACTGCAGGAGACTTTTCTGTCTTCAAGGTTCATATGTCTTCAGTGGATTAAGAGGCTTGTGAGAAAAATATGGGAGCAGACAGGAGAGGCTGTGGCGAGCCAGCCAGGAGAGGTCTTTTGAATCCAGGAGCAAACAGCTTTCTGCAGGCTCTCAGTTACAACTGTACAATTTCAAAAAAAACCCAGGCTGCCATTGTTTGTGGATTGTATTGGAGCAGGGGATAGTTCCTTTGTCCCAAACATTCTCTGTTAATATTCAAAAATGTCTTTCCAGCCAGGGGCCTGGCAACCCCTTGTCACAGGCCTTCTCTTCTTCCCAGTAACATTTTGAAATTTAATGTCCAAAAGCAAAATTACTGTGCCTCATTCTTGGCAGGTGGACAATGAGGATATAGCCCTTGCCACCAGGGCCTTTGGCAAACACCTCAAGTGGAGGATGAGGAGGGAGAGGAGTAAGGGAGGAGCCATCTGGAACATTATTGCTCTGGATGGGCTGTCTAAGAATGGCTTGTTGCTCTAGTTCCCCTGAAAACTTGCACAATTCCCCACCTTTCCATCCCTCTGCTATGGACAATCACAGCGTCCTCTTGATCAAAATTCAGAAGTAAAAGACACCACAAAAACAGTTTCCATAACAACATAATCCTAAAGACTCATAGTAATACATACAATAGTAAACTATTCAACTTTCTGCTTTCCCTTAGTATCTGTCTTCCAGATGCCTTAGCCTATCCTAGGACTCCTACGCAGTGCTACACCAGTGGCTGCAGCATGGCTGGTGGAAGGATTCTGACTTTCATGGGGAGGCAGGTGGGGGCAGGTGACTGCAGATGGCCTTGCAGGATGACTTTGAGCAGCTCTGGGCCTTGAGGACCTGTCCTCGACTGCATCGTCTCAGCTTGGGTGACAGCAGTCTTGGTTGGCTGGCTGACGGACATCAGCAGGACCACTGGTAGAGTGGAAGTGGTGGGAGGTTGAATGCTGTCCTCCTAAGAGAGGACAGCAGGTTCTTGCACCACAGAGGCACTGCAACTCCCATGGGGCAGTACCTCAGCAATCCTAGTAATCTGTTGAAGGACTGATTGCTGGAGCCAACATGTCCCTTTGAGCACTGGTATCCGCAGCCATGGTGGCAGAAGTGTGAGTCTGCATGGCACCAAGCTGGGCTGTCATATTAACAAGCATTGATCTCAAGAGTTCAGTGGCAGCACGTTGGGTGGCTTCTGCCTGTGCTGCAGTGGAAGCTGCGATATTGGCTACCAGGCACTACATCTTGTCTGGGTCCGTAAGTGCTGTCATGGAGTTGGCCACCACTTCCATGGTGGAAGGGATGGGTTCCAAGCTCTGCGTGAAGCCCTGTGTCAAGTTGGAGCCAGAGTCTTCCATGCTCCTTGGGAGTAGCAACAAACTCTGTGGCAGGCCTGCCAATGCATCAAGCATCTCTGTGTGCAAGCCCATCAGCCTTGTCCTGTACGTTGGCCCACTCCCCCATCTGAGTACTGTACAGCAGAACTCGGCTGCGACCTCGACCTCTGGGGAGTTAACACACGGGCTATCCTTTAACCCTGTCCTGTTGCAGCACACTCATTTTGGTGATGTGCCTTTCATAGCTGAATAGCTGGAAGTATATGGAATCTGCGAGATGTAAGTGTAAGGCTTGTAACAATGGTAAGTATGTGAGGGTGAGCTGGAGCATATGAAGGTTAGGCGTGAGTCCTGGTTGCTAGAGATTGCTGATGGGTGAGTGATGAGGGTGTGGTGCTGTGAACAGTGTGTGAGGTTGGTGGAGCATTTGAAGATGCATTCACTGACCTTGACCACTGATATGAGATTATTCACCTTTTTGCAAAACTGAAGCCAGGTCCTCGGGGTAGCTGCTTGAATTCACCTCCGTTGCTCCTACTATCATTCCCATCACAGTGTGTGCCTTGAGGGCCTTCCGACCCCCTGCAGAAACAAGGGGTGACATTTTACCGGCTCCCAGATGGCAGGCTAAGAGGCAGGTGGCTGGTGAGCCACATTGGGAGAGGCTCCCCGATGCAGTCCTGTCACCAGGCCATTTTATCAGCAGCCAGAACGCAGTCGCTCGGCTGCCCAACAACTGGAAGCAGGCAGCCAATTTGAATAACTGAAGGCACAATTGAGGGCCATTTTCCAGGCTGCCGGCATTTTTCCAGTGACGCAGTGGTACCCCGCCAAGTGGGGAGGCAGCCAGCTGCATTGAGGTGGCTTCCCAGCTGCTTCCTGGGGGATTGGGGGCCATCAGCCATTGCATCTGGAGGCTCCATGGCCAAAGAGGGAACCCCCAGCAACAATGGCTGCTCCTGCAGCCCTGACACCATCACTGGAGGGGTTACCCCTCCTATCGTTGGGGCCTGCCTTCCTGGCCCCGGGAGAAGAGCAATTTGTTTTCCTCCTCTGTGAGAATGCCTCAAAATGGAGGCGCTGTCTGGTTCTCCTTGCAGCCTCAGCAGTGTCCATCTGTCTCGGTGGGGTTGCCGAGGCTGCAGAACTGACAACTTGCTGATTGGAATGGCGGCATGGAGAGCCAGCCCACCATCCTTAATTGGCCGCCGCTGGGTAGATTACTGCTGTGGTCCCAGCCTGCGTGGGCTTAGGACCTGCATTTGGTCCCAACGTCGGGAGTTACCCCAGCCGGTACAATCCCAGCCAAGAAATCTCTCCTCTTTCCACCTCCTGGACTCAGGCCTCCAGCACCACATCAGATAACATGTGAGCCCTCTCGCTGGCCTACTGCTCATTGGTACTCTTTATACCTTGTGAAAAATATTTTTTGATACAGTTCCAACACCTGCTTCAGCCAGAATGCACCTCCCCGAAAAGAGATCCAGACTGCCTTTAAGAGGTGCAGGCTTGCTTTAACTCTTGCTACCCACATGCAATTGGCCCTCCTGCTGAGCATTTACCCATTTAGCACTGGGAAACCTGCCACAATCATGGAGATGAGGAGGCAGGACAAAGTTTGCATGCTGCTGTAACACATCAATATGATGCGGGGTAATCGTGCATTGTGCCATGGTCCTGTAGTTTTTTTTCTCTCGGGGAATATATGGTGTGTCTTTAAGGCTGGAAAAGGAGCCGTACTGCTTTAAGAACCAGCACGCCTCAGGAGTTAGAGAAAATGCATTTTTGGTTGCCGTTGGATACAAGCACCTGGAGAGGGAAGCAACCAGCTTCAGAGAATGCATCCTGATTACCCAGCAACAGCCATTCGGAGACTATGATTCAAAGGGTGCATTCTCATTACTTTGGATACAGCCACTTGGACTGAACATCACGCGATACATTTGTTACAATTCAATTTTGAACTTGCTTTTTAGTTGGAGACAGTTTGTTCCAAGAGTGAACACAGACAGACAGCTGGTGTTGGCACCTGAAACAAGAGCTCTCAGCCATTTAAACTGAAGGAAGAGAATTTTAGTCTGTTTAATTATCATTATCTCTCAAAATTCTAAGAAAAGTCAAGCCAAAACAGAGATCTCTGATAATTTAAACTAAAGGAAGGGAAGTTAGACTTTGACAATCTCAAAAACTCTAAAGTCAGATTGATTCTATTGAAAGTGTTTGCACGTTGTTAATTGTTGAAATCCATCGCTGAAGCAGGAAGCATCACTTACTGCTGGAGTTAGACTACGGACTGTTCCACTGTGGAAGAACCTTTTTTCCCCATCAGATGGCTGTGAGGACTTCAAGCAATATTAGACTGTAAATTTGCAAGGACTCTAATTTTTTCCATTTTAAATGTTGTGTATATCTTCATAGTGTTTAAGAATTTAGTTTTGTTAATTGAACAGTTAATTTGTTGATTTTCAAGACACCTGGTTTGGTTAGCCTCATTCGGGCTAGATGATACAATTTGGCTGAGTCTTTCTTTAATTTGGAAAGTTTAAAATGATATGTTAGGCAATCTGTGCAGGGGCGGGATTGAATTAACAGTGTGTTTCTCCCACCATAATCAGAATCGTATATTTTGTTTGGGGGCTTTGACTGGAGCGGTCGGTCGTAACAATTGTGATTCCCATGTCTGACCCTATCTAACTTTTAGTCCTTTGTGTCATCCACAAACCTGTTGACAGATTCCTCAAGACATTCATCCAAATCATTTAGATAAAAACTGAAGAGCAATGATCTTAACACCATTCCCTGTGGGACTCCAGTAGTCACCAGTTTCCATGCAGAACTACCACCACTACCATCAATAACGTGAATAGCCTTAAAACAGCTCTTTGCTGACAAGAATGCAACCAATTCCTTTTCCAAACCAGGATGTGCCTGCTAATCCTTACAATGTAGCCTGTTATATTGGACTTTGCCAAAACCTTTTTTAAAAATAAAAATATATTATGTTGACTGGGCTGCCTTCATCCAACAACCTAGTAACCTGCTCAAAAATGTAACCAGGTTGATAAGACACGAGCTTCTTCACAAGTCATGTTCAGAGTCTCTGCATGACCACCTCTCTATCAGGTGGTCATACAGAGTATCTATAATGATCACTTCTAGCAACAAGATGTCATATGAGGTAGAGTCCTGTCATCGCTGTGTTACTGGAGTAGTTGCTGACTAGTTACAGAGGCCTGGCTGAATAAATCAGAGAATACAAGTTTAAATTCCATAATGACAGATTGAAATTTTGAATTCAGATTTTTTTAAATCTGGAAATAAAAAAACTGGTAAAAGTGACCCTGAAAATTCATACACCCATATTGTTATTAAAAAATCCAACTGGTTCATTAACATTCTTGAGAGAAAGAAAGCTGCTGTCCTTACCTAGTCTGACCTACATGTAATTCCTGTTCCACACCAGCGTGGTCATTCTTAACTGCTTTCTGATGTGGACCAGCAAGCCACTCAATTGTATCAAACCAGTACACTGCAGTAGATCAAGGAGAAGGTCCAGCATCAGCTTTACAGGTCACCCAGGGATAGGCAATAAATGCCAGCCTTACTAGGGGTGCCCATATCCTGAGAATAATAGGCCTATAATTTCTGGTTATGACTTGTTGCCCTTTTTGCATATTGGTAAACAGTTGCCTTCCTCCATAACTTTCAGAGCAGTGCATTGTGCATGCGATTAAGGCTACAATAGTTCTATAAAGAAACAACATTAAAAATGGGTTAAAGTGTGAATGTGGAGTTTTAAAATTGGCATTAGTAGATGAAAGCTATCAGAGAAGTGCACGGTTACAAAATCTCTCTCGCTTCTAGAGTAATGGAAGGCAAATGTAAAAATTTAGAATATCTAGCACTGTTAGTGATTTATGCCACACTTCAGACTGGAGATATGCTGTGTTTGTAGTTCTAAGGTCGGTGAAGGATATTTATAGAAATAACAAGCTGCCCGAGTTATTCATATCCCTGTACCAAAAGCAGAGCATTGAACACGACTCCTTAAATCATGCTTGAAGCATCCTCTATTTTATGTTGAGATGTGACACTATTTAAACAACAATTTTTCAAACCTGACATATAATCCATAGAAATAAACCACTGAAAATAGAAAAATATCTAAACTTTACTTTTACTAACTGTGTGATGAAAAGTTAAATGTACCAATAGTAAAATTAAGTCTTTACCTATCGCACCTCACTGTTTAATATATCAATGTTATCTGTAAGAACTGAGCACACATTTTCAAATTGTTATCTAATAATGTTTTCACAGAACTGTTTTATTTGGGGAAGAGAAGGTTGAGAGGAGATTTGATAGAGGTATTCAAAATCATGAAGGTTATGGACAGGATTGATAGGGAAAAACTGTTCCTATTGGTGGCGGGATGAAAACAAGTGGACGCAGATTTAAGATAATTGACAAAAGACAATAGTGGCATGAGAAAAAACCTCTTCACACAGCATGTGGTTAGGATCTGGAATGCACTGCCTGAGAGTGTGGTGGAGGCAGGTTCAATCGACACATTCAAGAGGGAATTGGATTGTTATCTGAAAAAGAAGAATGTGCAGGGCTCTGGGGAGAAGGTCAGGAAGGGGCACTAGGAAAACTGCTCTTTAAGAAAGACGGGCAGACGCAACAGGCCGAATGGCCTCCTTCTGTGCTGTAACAATTCTGTGATTCTGTGAGGACAAATATGCTTCGAAAATGCATTCCCTTGGGAAGTTTGTTTGCCACAATCAGAAACAGGATTAATGAATGCTACCTAAAACGGTTCATAAAAGCTGTGGATTTGGATATGATTTTACTTTCAACTTTCAGCTCCAAATGCTGGGAGTTGCACATTTGATATAGCAATCTATACAGCTGGGTTACAAACCTTTCTTTTAGAACTTTTCTTTTCTTTGCCTTGTTAAGACCACACATATGTTCCTGTACAAATGGCAGGACAATCTGATCCATTGACTTCCCTATGATCATTTGCAATTGTCAATGATAACACATGATTTGAGTGGAGCTATGGAGTATGCCAAATGATGTCTAGTTTGCCCTTGTCCCTTAAAATGATTCATGTTTTGTATGAAACGAAAGGCTTGTCTGAGGACAGAACATTCACCAATGGAGACAAGTGACTTCAAAATGATGGGACCAACATAACCAATATTGACATAAAAAGATTATTGGTCCTACTTAAAAAGCAATTATCATCAAATTTATATTTAAAATCATTTCAGCCTCATCAAATTCATGTGTGTGTCAGTGTCTGTAAATAGTACAAAACAGATTTTTATGGTTTGTGCTGATCTTGTGGTGAATGCTTGTCATATCAAATGACTCTGGAAAATCTCTCACTTGTGACTGAATGATTCCATCATTTTGATTCTATACAAACTGCAAAGTAATTTAGCTTTGTCCAGACTTTATCATGGGCTATAAACATGTCATTTGTTTTAGATTAGTTTGTGCTCCTGCTGCTGCAACATCTATAAACAAGATCAGTGCAACGTGCTGTACAGATAATTGTGGTGCAACCTCATAAAATGTAATTTAAGAAATTCAAGACATCATCTACTATTTCAAGATGACCTTTTCTGTACATCGTCTTTATGCAGAAGATTCGCAGATTAGAATCTTTCCCAAGCAAAATATTAATATATTGTTTCCATTAACTCAATCAGTGTTTCATATGAGATATTGGTGGGATTGAAAGCATTCCAATGAAATATGCTAATCCAAAGTCAACTTTGAACTTTTTGGAAATTCATACTGGGTCAATACAAATCATTTTGGTCTTTGGAATTTATTCTTTCCTGACAATTTCAATGTTAAGCATTACATCTTCATTTCAAGATAACTCCAATTATGGGTTTAGACCAAATGGTTTACCACTGTTTTTAAAACCATTTACACTATCAACAATTGCAAACCTAAATTTGGACTCAAAGTCATCCAGTTATACCACTGTTGACTTTCTGTCATGAATGGAAAAAGTGACTATTTAAGAAATTGGTGCTTGTTTTCTATAGCTGTCCTACTAGTTTAATGACTATTGAGTGTTTTCTGGCAGAATCACCTTTGCAATATGAAGATTGTACAGTCCACTCCATTGAAGAACAAGTTATGAAAATCAACAAGGTTACTCTGTTATTTTTTTCTTTTCTTCATTTCTATGGGACTCAGGTAAGCTATTTTTCTTCTAAGGAATTATTTTTACAGTCCCATCACACAGACTGATTGAAAAGAACCAAGGACTGTTTGATGGATCAAACTAATAGTGAACAGAATTTGCTGTGCCTTTCAGAAAGTTGTTCAGCTATTGTAGGGTTCACCACATAGAAATGTCATTTGGAAACAAGATACAAGACATAAATTTAAGATGATAAAAAACATTAAAGGGGAGATTAGAAAATAATTTACACAAGGAATGATCTGAATATGAATTATCTGCTACAAAGCATAAATTCTTTTATTGTAGAACCCACTTGATTTTCATCCCTTTGTGTGTTACGTGTAATAACGTATAAATTTTTTTGGAATTTAATATTTTTGACTTGCTTATGATATGATCATTATTTTTAGTAATCAAATTCTCAATCAGTGATAGTAAAAGATAGCAGCCAAAAAAGTCCCAGCAATCTTAAAACAGTGTATTCATCATATGGCACTGCCACAAAGCATATGCTAGTACTAAATTAAAAACGGTGCAACTCTATCATGCTTCCGATGTCACATATCCATTGACATACTTTGGCAACACAATGTGGTGTCACATTTTCTTAGAGGCAACGTGTCACAGCTCATTGGTCAGATTTCATATTCAGAAAAAAGCACCAATCAAAACTGTGGAACTATGAGCAGTGAAAAAAATGTACCAGTTACACAAAGCAGTATCTGAAATTGCTAATGTTGAAATAGGGGTTGTAATATAATAAGAAATAAAAAGATACATATTTCAAAATAATAAAATGTTTTCATTCTGTGACTGCCTTTTTAGATATTTTATTGGGGGGCCTCAGCCTCTCTTATGAGCGTAAGATTTACTTTGATATTCTTACCAGACCTATCCCTCTGTCAGCTGAAGAGAGAAAAGAAAAATATATGTCAGTGTTTGAGTTGCTGCAGTCTGAAAGAATCTCCCAGAATGTATCAGTATACTTTTCACAACCTGAAATAGCAATTAAGCTATAGCAGTCATTATGAGAGTATTTTCTAAATAATTTTGAAAGAAGCTTTTCAATTTTTTGATAAGATTTAGCAGGAAAACTATTTTCAGGTGTTTATTTTTTATTTCAAAGAGAAAGGTTGAGAAAGACAGACATAGAAGAGTCCAATTTTGTTACAGATGCAAAACCATCATAAAATGATCAGTGCTTCTTGGGCTGCAGCCTGAAACTGCAACCTCACCTCCAAAATTCCCTCCCAGCAATTCAGCTCTGAACAACCTCAAACTGCTCTTGCTTATAGCAGTTTAAACTGTGGATACAGGTCAAATTAATCACATTTCCCTTAGTGGGAAAATTATACACTGTGCCATAATTGTTTTAATATTCTTATCATTATAAAACACTGTCTACATGCAAATTTTCTTGTCAAGCTTTCAGACGATTGGCTCAAATATCATTCATATATTAGCAACAAATCATAACACAATGGGTCAACACCGTGTCGCATAGCAAGTGACAACAAGAATGCTAAGTTCCAGGGTTCTGTCCTAATGCTGCCTTATAGCAGGACTCCCAAACCCCATGAACTCCCACTGTTGCTAAGCTCCTTAATGACAACCCCAACACCAAAGCTGTCAAAGCCCAGGAAACCTCACCTGCCACAATCCCAGACCCACTAAATTCAAACAACACAAAACTGATACTGCCAAAGCCTAGAACCACATGCCAGCACTCCATACTGCACCTTCTCAGTGCAGCTAATTCTAAGACCTTCAACCTGGCATATAATGCTTAGCACTTTACAGTGCATTCCGGACTTTAAAAAAATACAAGAAATAATACATTTACATATTATTTATGCTCATATATGTACTTGACCTTATAAATCAAAAGTATGAAGTCAATAGCTACCAATGAAAGGAGAAGGAAAACCAATCAAGTCACTCAAAATATTTTTGGCTGCTTTTACTATCACTGGTTGAGAATGCAAAAACTGAAAATAAGAATTGTAACATAATCATGTCAAAAGAATTAAATTCTAAGAGGGGTAGAGGGGTAGATTTTCCACTTTGGTTGCAATTGGGAAACTGGGCACAAATTGCAGTTGAAATTATGCTGTTTTTTCAAAGTAAAATTATGGTTCAAGCTTCTGCCCAAATTCATTGCATAATCACAAATGCAAAATCTTCCATAAACCAACATAAATGGGCAACAAAAAATAACATAATTGTTTATTTTATTTGCATTAAAAGTTACTCATTAATATATTTAAGAGTGGTAACCTGCTGCAGTTGTATTAATACAGGTGAAAATGTCTTTATTAAAAAAAGCATTTTAATAAGTTTTTAATAAGTTACCCTTGAGTATCTGATTTTAAATCACTGAAAATGGTTTCAAAACAACTATACTGAACCATTTAATAGTTTCATTGGTGTACACTAATCAGTTCCTTAGTAAGTTAAATATTTTTTAATATGCAAATGTTTTTCAAACGTGGCATATTAGTAATGTTGCTGAATTAGTAATCCAGAGGTCCAGGCTAATGCGGGGGGTGGGGGGAATGGGGGGGAACATAGGTTCAAATCTCACCATGCTGGAATTTAATTTCAATTAATTAATAAGAAAAAATCTGAAATTGAAAGCTAATCTCAGTAATGGTGCGATGAAACTATCATCGATCGTTGTAAAAACCATCTGGTTCACTAATGTCCTTCAGGGAAGGAAATCTGCCATCCTTACCTGGTCTGATCTACATGTGACTCTGGACCCACAGCAATGTAGTTGATGTTTAACTGCCCTCTGAAATGGCCTAGCAAGCCGCACAGTGTCAAAGGCAAATAGGGATGGGGAACAAATGCTGGCCTTGGCAGTGACACCCACATCCCATAAAGGAATAAAGTAAAAGAAAATGAGCTCAATTTGCAGAGCCTCCTCGAACAGCTGCAAATGGGAATAATCGGCATAACCTTATCATCCTCGTTATTTCGATCTGAGGTTGCGGCTAGTTTAGTGGGTAGGGGCCATCTTAGGGCAAAAGATCGAGGACATAACTTTAAATTCCCCAAACTTTTACATTGGTTCAGCCAATTTAACCTATTTTGTACTAATAGTACAAGTCCAAACTCTACCCCAGCAATTTTCTATTTTGTCAGAGACCTCAAATTCTCTGTGAAGATTAGGGTTTGAGGTCATAATCTACCTCAAAGTATCAGTGGCAGCTGATGAGACTGAGCTATAATGCTCAGAAATCACCTGAACTTACAATTCATAGCATGCTGTAGTGTGATTGTGTGCTCATACAGAAGGTATGGGTTCAATGATTTTGGAGCTGGGCAGACCAATTACAGCAGCATACTTTCTAGGCTGAGGCTCCACTGAAGGAGTAAATCTAATGAATGTATCAGGATTACCAAGGTGAGCCTCCCCTTCACATCTCTCTTACTCTCTGCACAGCTCTGCAACACCTGTCTTTCATCCCAAAACTAGAAACCCTGCCTTCCCTTCCTTCCTTCACAAACCTCTCCTCAGTCACAATAGGGCACTTTATTACATTGCTTTTTGCTTGTACTTGCACCCTCAGCTTCAGCTAATGCTCTTACAATTACATTCGCTCTTGCCTACACTTGCTGCTTCTTCCTCTCAACATGCACACTGTGCTAAGCGATCTCCACTTGAGAACTCTTCAACAAGGCACATGCTAACTCACTTCCATTATTATTGCAGGAGACGCTGCCACACAATCAAAGCAAAACTTGAAGAACAAGACATTGTCCAATTATTTTGCAAGGAATTTCTGTCTGATTATGCTCCTGTGAAATGCCTTAGGACATTTCACTGCTTAAAATATGCTATATAAATGCAAGTTGTTGTAAGTTGGTTGCTGTGCAAATAGCTAATTCTGCCTCCCTCAAGCTTCTGGGAACACTTATGGCAAGTCCTCATCTGTTGTCATCATCATTTGTCTTTTCTTTCTCGTTTTACTTGACCTTGGACCTACGTAGGCCTTGATTTTGCAGTCAGCAGTGAAGCTATGGCACTTTCTGCTAACTTTGAAGCAAGCTGATCACAAAGATCTAGCAATCCTTTTTCTTGACGTTAGCTTGAATCTAGTGCCAAGTCAAGGAGATCTCCAGGGATCCAGTAATAATGATGTCATCAAGCACGGTAAGCAGCCAATCACATGGAAGAGTTCTCACAGATAGCAACACAGGAAGTAAAATGCACTGATTATCCTTCACTTTTATTAAATTTTACAGAGAATGAAATAAAGATTGGGATGTACACATTTGAAGCTGAAATACAATGAGCAAACTTAAAAAAAATTAAAACTTGGTCTTCTTATCAGAATGGAAAAATTTGACATTACACCAAAATAAAACTAATTTTCCAGGGCCAGAGAGGTTCTTCAGCAGTAGTTATGACTTAGTGCACTGTTAAAAAGCCAGCTACACCTCAGTAACAAGAAGTAATTTTGGGGGGGGGCGGCGTTAACAGTGATATTATGGTGGAAAAGGACAAGTTCTGGCCAGTTCAGTGATTTCTAATTTATTGCAGTCTGTGGGGACTTCAACAGTGCACCCTATGGAAAAGCATAGAAGCACTGATTATCTTCTGGATTTCCATGTCGAGCTGCATATTTGTGGACTCCAGTAGTTGCTGTCAGTTTCAGAACAGTAATGGCAGCGAACAGGTTGACAGTTTTGCCATCATTACTACTGTAAAATCCAGATCTATAATTCTATGTCTTGTTACTCTCTCTTTGCTTAGAAACCTGCCTAAAAAATTAAATGTCTGTCACTCTTTGCATTCATCAGTTCTATTTGGGTAAACAGCTTCCCCTCTTTACAACTTTAACATTCAAGTACATCTAAGAAACTTAGATACCTTAATTTATCACTAAGAAAATCTAACTTACTGACCAACCAAGATGATTATAGAATCATACAATCATACAGCACAGAATGAAACTGATCAGTGCACCGTGACTGCCCTGACTTTTTGAAAGAGCTATCCAATTAGTCCTGCTTCTCTGCTATTTCCCAAGAGCCCTGCAAATTTTCCCTTTTTGGAAGTTACTACTGAGTCTGCTTCCTCCACCCTTTCAGGCAGTCATTCCAGATCATAACAACATAACCCATGCAATCATGTAATCTTTTTCCAAGATGCCATTTAACAGGACTGACAAACTGCAGAAATTATAATTGCTCATTTTTAATTAGTTTGACACAATCCAGCCTTCTCATTAGATGTTACATTCTTTTCCACTTTGCTACGATCTAAATCTTGATAAGGAGACAGGTATCTGATATCAATTGTTGTTCCAAGGCTCTTCCCAAGTTGTTACCTCATCTGTCAAAGGACCATAGCAATATAACTGTTCCTGTGGACTGCAATCATAGTCAGGTCCAGTTCAGGCTATCACAGAAGGTTTAATTGGAAGCATCTGGCAAAGCTATGATGTAGAAATCCTTTTACTAAGAGCATCCCAGAATCCTGTGCTATATGAAGAATGACAGCAGCTTTCCTACAAGCTGCATCACTATCCTGTCAATAGGTGTTGCCGCCATAGTCCCAAAGGACCAGAGGCATCTCTCCCATTTAAGAGAAAAACATGGTGATGTATAGCTTGAGGGTCACCACTCCACAAGCATTGGGCAAAGCAAGGAGGCAGGCCTCCATGAACTACCACAGCTGGTATGGGGATTGAACCGGCGCTGTTGGTGCCTTTTTACAGCACACACAGCCGTCTAACCAACATCCACACCCCCCTCCCCCCACCAATAATACACTAGAGCTATTGGTAAGATGATTAAACTTTTTCATTGGGTTAAAACAGCCCAAATTGCCTTAATTTGAATTCACTATTTGGTTGAGAATCTTCAAATGTTCTTTTATGTTATCAATGAGGGGAGGTGATGGCGTAGTGGTATTGTCACTGGACTAGTCATCGAGGGTATTTCTCTGTGGACATGGGCTCAAATTCCACCACAGCAGAAGGTAGAATTTGAATTAAATTAATAAAATATGGAATTAAAAGCTAGACTAATGATGGCCATGAAACCATTGTCGATTGTTGTTTAAAAACCCATCCAGTTCACTAATGACCTTTAGGGAAGGAAATCCGCTGTCCTTACCTGGTTTGGCCTACATGTGACTCCAGACCCACTGCAATGTGGTTGACTCTGAAATGCCCTCTGAAATGGCCCAGCAAGCTACTCAGTTGTATCTAACTGCTATGAAGTGAATGAAACTGGACGGACCACCCAGCACTGACAATGGCAAACCCGACCCTGCAAAGTCCTCCTTACTAACATCTGGGGGCTTATGCCAAAGTTGGGAGAGCTGTCCCACAGCCTGACATAGTATACTTATGGAATCATAACTTACAAGACACTGCCATCACCATCCCTGGGTATGCCCTGGCCTACCAGCAGGACAGACCCAGCAGAGGTGGCGGCACAGTGGTATACAGTCGGGAGAGAGTTGCCTGGGAGTCCTCGACTCCAGGACTCATGGCATCAGGTCAAATATGGGCAAGGAAACCTCCTGCTGATGAGAAACAGTGCTCCTCCATGTTGATCACCACTTGGAGGAAGTACTGAGGGCGGCAAGGGTGCATAATGTGCTCTGGGTGGGGGACTTCAATGTCCATCACCAAGAGTGGCTTGGCAGCACCATAGCTGGCCAAGTCCAAAAGGACATAGCTGCTAGACTGGGTCTGCAGCAGATGGCGAGGGAAAAACATACTTAACCTCGTCCTCACCAATCTGCCTGTCACAGATGCATCTGTCCATGACAGTATTGGTGGGACTGCCCACCGCATAGTCCTTATGGAGGCAAAGTCCTCCCTTCACATTGAGGATACTCTCCATCGTGTTGTGCGGCACTACCACTGTGCTAAATGTGATAGATTTTAAACAGATCTAGCAATGCAAAACTGGGCATCCATGAGGCGCTGTGGGCCAGCAGCAGAATTATACTCAACCACAATCTGTAACCTCATGGCCCTGCATATTCCCCACTCTGCTGTCACTGTCAAACCAGGAGATCAACCCTGGTTCAATGAAGAGTGCAGGAGGACATGCCAGGAGCAGCATCAGGCATACCGCAAAATCAGGTGTCAACCTGGTGAAGCCACAACATAGGACTACATGAATGCCAGGATGCGATAGACAGATCTAAGTCCTGCCACATCCAGCCGTAAATAGTGGCGGACAATTAAATAACTGGCTGGAGGAGGTGGCTCCACAAATATCCCCAGCCGCAATGATGGGGGAGCCCAGCACATCAGTGCAAAAGATAAGGCTGAAGCATTTGCAACAATCTTCAGCCAGAAGTGCCATGTTGATGATCCATCTCAGCCTCCTCCTGAAGTCCCCAGCATCACAGGTGTCAGACTTTAGCTGATTCGATTCACTCCACATGATTTCAAGAAACGACTGAAGGCACTGGATAGTGCCATGGCTATGGGCCCTGACAATATTTCGGCAATAGTATTGAAGACCTGTGCTCCAGAACTTGCTGCGCCCTTCGCATAGCTGTTCCAGTACAGCTACAACACTGGCATCTACCCTGCAATGTGGAAAATTGCCTAGGATCTCCTGTACACAAAAAGCAGGACAGGTCCAACCCGGCCAATTACCGCCACATCAGTCTACTCTCGATCATCAGTAAAGTGATGGAAGGTGTCATCGACAGTGCTATCAAGCGGCACTTGCTTAGCAACAACCTGCTCAGTGACTCTCAGTTTGGGTTCCGCCAGGGCCACTCAGCTCCTGACCTCATTACAGCCTTGGTTCAAACATGAACAAAAAAGCTGAACTCAAGAGGTGAAGTGAGAGTGACTGCCCTTGATATCAAGGCAGCATTTGACCAAGTATGGCATCAAGGCGCCCGAGCAAAACTGAAGTCAGTGGGAGTCAGGGGGAAATCTCTCCGCTGGTTGGAATCATACCTAGCGCAAAGGAAGATAGTTGTGGTGTTGGAGATCAATCATCTCAGCTCCAGGACATCACTGCAGGAGTTCCTTAGGGTAGTGCCCTAGGCCCAACCATCTTCGACTGCTTCATCAATGACCTTCCTTCAATCATAAGGTCAGAAGTGGGGATGTTCGCTGATGATTGCACAATGTTCAGCACCATTCGCAACTCCTCCAATACTGAAGCAGTCCGTGTAGAAATGCAGCAAGACCTGGACAATATCCAGGCTTGGGCTGATAAGTGACAAGTAACATTTGCACCACACAAGTGTCAGGCAATGACCATCTCCAATAAGCGAGAATCTAACCATCTCTCCTTGACATTCAAAGAACAAAGAACAAAGAACAGTACAGCACAGGAACAGGCCATTCGGCCCTCCAAGCCTGCGCCGATCTTGATGCCTGCCTAAACTAACACCTTCTGCTCTTCCGGGGCCCATATACCTCTACTCCCTTCCTATTCATATATTTGTCAAGATGTCTCTTAAACGTCGCTATCGTATCTGCTTCCATCACCTCCCCTGGCAGCAAGTTCCAGGCACTCACCACCCTCTGTGTAAAAAACTTGCCTTGCACATCCCCTCTAAACTTTGCCCCTCGCACCTTAAACCTTTGTCCCCTAGTAACTGACTCTTCCACCCTGGGAAAAAGCTTCTGACTATCCACTCTGTCCATGCCGCTCATAACTTTGTAAACCTCTATCATGTCGCCCCTGGTAAACCTCCTCTGTACCCTCTTCAAAGCCTCCACGTCCTTCTGGTAGTGTGGCGACCAGAATTGCACGCAATATTCTAAGTGTGGCCGAACTAAGGTTCTGACAGCTGCAACATGACTTGCCAATTTTTATACTCTATGCCCCGACTGATGAAGGCAAGCATGCCGTATGCCTTCTTGACTATCTTATCCTCCTGCGATGCCACTTTCAGTGACCTGTGGATCTGTACGCCCAGATCTCTCTGCCTGTCAATACTCAATGTCAATTCAATGGCATTACCATCGCTGAATCCCCCACTATCAACATCCTGTGGGTTTTCATTGACCAGAAACTGAACTGGAGCAGCCATATAAATACTGTGGCTACAAGAGCAGGTTAGAGTCTACGAATCCTGCTGTGAGTAACTCACCTCCTGACTCCCCAAAGCCTGTCCACCATCTACAAGGCACAAGTCAAGAGTGTGATGGAATACTCTGCACTTGCCTGGATGGGTGCAGCTCCAACAACACTCAAGAAGCTCGACACCATCCAGGACAAAGCAGCCCGCTTGATTGGCACCCCATCCACAAACATTCAGTCCCTCCACCACTGACGCACAGTGGCAGCAGTGTGTACCATCTACAAGATGCACTGCAGCAACGCACCAAAGCTCCTTAGACAGCACCTTCCAAACCCGCAACCTCTACCAAATATAAGGACAAGGGCAGCAAATCCATGGGAACACCACCACCTGGAAGTTCCCCTCCAAGTCACACACCATCATGACTTGGAACTTTATCACCATTCCTTCACTGTCACTGTGTCAAAATCCTGGAACACCCTTCCTAACAGCACTGTGGATGTACCTACCTCACATAGACTGCAATGGTTCAAGAAGGCAGCTCACCACCACCTTCTCAAGGGCAATTAGGGATGGGCAATAAATGCTGGCCTAGCCAGTGACACTCACATCCCATGAATCAATTTAAAAAATGACACTTAATATGAAGATATTGTATTTTTACAGGATAAAATGGGGCCTTCTGTTTCTGGGGTTATAAAGGTTTAATTTGAGTGATGCAATATGGATTTGTCTTCTCTATTTCACCTAGGTTTCTCAATTTAAAAAAAAGTATTAGCATGCACATGTTCTGGGGTCATCCCACATCTAATGTTCACAGCAAGTTCCAAACCTGATTGAGTCTGATGTTAGGAGCTTATCAGAGGGTCGGAAAATCTAACATTGTCGTTAACTCTTAAAGGGCTGCAGGGCAAATTTAAAGGAATGTGGTTGCATCTGGGAATGACAATTGTTGCCAGCCTTTCCAAAGGCTGTATATAGTATTAACCAGTGGAAAGCAAAACAATTGCAAAGGCAGGAAAGAAGGGATATGGGTAAGTGAGAAAAGGATGCAGCCCTCAAACTCTTGTTTATTCCGTGGCATTGTGGAGTTGCATGATGTGGATGTTTTTTTTTTAGATTAGAGATACAGCACTGAAACAGGCCCTTCGGCCCACCGAGTCTGTGCCGAACATCAACCACCCATTTATACTAATCCTACACTAATCCCATGTTCCTACCAAACATCCCCACCTGTCCCTATATTTCCCTACCACCTACCTATACTAGGGGCAATTTATAATGGCCAATTTACCTATCAACCTGCAAGTCTTTTGGCTTGTGGGAGGAAACCGGAGCACCCGGAGAAAACCCACGCAGACACAGGGAGAACTTGTGACGAGGTTTGTCCCAAAGCACTCTTTCCAGACAACAGTACCACAACATGACTGGCAGGAAGTGGCAGCCATGGACAATGCTACATGCATTATCAGCAGAACCTGGAAACAGGGGCATGGGATATATATACTTTAAGGAAGCTGCCAAAGTATTTTTTTTTAAGCTTGCTAGCCCGAATCAGTATTCTAAAAGTGGTGCCTATCAAATCGTTGCACGATTGTTACTGACCCATGAAGCCCTCACACAACTTTACAGCTCTTTTAGTGCTTGCCATGCAAGCCAGTACTGCAGCAGGACATACATTCAAGCTAAATTCTATGACTGAAAGCCTTAGCACAGCAATGTTTTCAAAGGGTGTTGTATAAAATCCAGCTGGAGGATGTGCACTCTTAGTGATGAATAGAATAGGCTGCAGGATGCGTACATGTGTATCATTGTGCATGTGCTCCTTCTGCTTATGACAGATCAAGTCCACCTTCTCGCTTTCATGAAACACCTCAATGAAACAGAGCTGGGCTGCAAGACAGCTCAGAAATTATAAGCTCTTGGATTACTTGGAGGAGCCTGTTGTGTTATTGCTTTCTTCGGCAATGAGGTACCAGATAATCTTGAGTTGGAAGGCAATTAAGTTGTGGATTCCTTATTATGAAGTAACAAATTTACAAGAGAGCTCTATTATACACATGCAACCCGTTGATTAACATGATTCCAACTGCTGTACCACATGTTGGATGACATCACTTCCTGTGATGATGTGTGAGGTGTTCAAAATGTTAAAGTGATATCAAAACACCTGCCTTTCCTTAAATGGAAATACACAAACTATGTACATAATGAAACAGAACAGTTTTGAACAATATTTACATATGCATTGACTTTTATGTCCTTTAGTCAAGTGTCTCTGAAACGTATAGGTGGTCTGCTGACTCGACCTGATCTTGTCACTGGTTGAGAACTAGATATGTCTACTTTTTTTGCTTGACCTGTGTGTGTGTTCTGACAGTCATCCTGTGCTTAAGCCATTACACTTGTCACTTTTCTTCGCTACATTTTGTGGATTTGAATGTGAATTGAAAAAATAGAGTTGTCAGGCACAATGTTGTTAGCTAGTTCCCTCAGCTGACATCTGTTTCGTCTTTGTACTGTTCCATTAGGGGTGGCTACTTCATATGATCTTGGCTCATTTTGGACAAATCCGCAGGGAACCACGTCCTTTCTTGCAGATGGATTACACTATAATGGTGGTAGTTCCATACCTGCATGCCTATCGTGCACAGCTTTCATCTTCCCCTGATGTGCCAACATCCTGTACTGACGAAGATTTCATGAGATGATGACTTGAAAGGGTTGTCTTCCAAATATAATTTCCGCAGGTGATGGTAATCCTCTGCCGATTGGTGTGGTCCTCAAGTGCAACATGGCTACATGCAGATCTTTTTTTCTCTCTCAATACTTCACAATCAGTGACTTCACTGTGTGTACCATTCTTTCTGCTAGGCCAATTGACCTCGGGTAATGTGGTGACGATGTAACATGGCATACATTCTATTTCTTACACATGTATTTGAATGCTTCGGTGGTACATTGCGATCCATTGCCGATACTCTCTCCTCCAGGAGACCGAATAAGCTGAAGATTGCACTGATCGTATTCGCAACTGATGCGCTTGACGTGTCCATCAATTGACGGATTATAGGGAATTTGGAGAATTGGTGAGTAACAGATAATCATCATCTTTTATAGAGACGAGATCAGTGGCTATCCTTGACCAAGGGTGCAATGGGATTTCGTGCAGATGGAGCGGCTCTTTATGTTGGCTTGGTTGATGCTCTTGGCATGTGTCACATAACTGTACTTCTCGCTCGATGTCACTGTTAATTCCCAACCAGTAGACTGTTTCACGTCCAAATCTTCTGGATTCCTGTACACCCATATAAGCTTGGTGCAACTGCGAAAAAATGTCAAGGTGAAGTGTCTGTGGGATTAACACCTGCCTTCCCACAAAAATGACACCCCCAATTTTCTCAGCATAGCTAAAAGATTCTGAGTTCTGTAGGAACTTCTTGTATTGTGTCAGGCCATCCTTTGACAATGAGTTGCCATAACTCTTTCAAAACTGGGTCTTTGTAAGTCTCTTCCTGTAGTTCCCCAGATTTCCTTTGCCTGAAATGAATTAAATCTATCTGGAATACATCTTCCAGCTCTATGATGACTTTGTCAACCTGGAAGTCTAGAGGAATGTCTTCACACTTTCTGGCTTTGGATAATCTGCCAAAGGTGTCAGAGGTCACCAAAAGATTTCCAGACTCATATCTGACCTTGCAGTTGTATCCTTGCACCTTGATTAATAGCCGTTATGGTCAAGGTGGTGCACTGATAAGTGTTTTTTGCCATAACATTGCCAGTGGTTTGTGAACCATCTCGACTATGAAATGCTTGCCAAAAAATATGTGTGAAACCCAGTGATCCTAAATACCAGTGCTCGTGTTTCCCTTTCTATGTTGGAACAGTTGGCCTGTGTGGGTGATACACTTTTCAAACCCAAAACAATTGGACCACCTTCTTGCAACAAGCATGATCCAAAACCTTTAAACGAAGTATCTACTTCAAGAATGGTGTGCTTATTTGGGTCGTAATACTTAAGCATGTCTTTGTCAACAGTGATTGCTTCAGCGAGTCAAATGCATGCTGGTCCACATACCATAGATATGACGTATCCTTTTTGAGGAATTCCTGTAGAAATGAAGACTTACAGCAAAATTTGAGATGTTGGGAACTAGGAAATTAAATAGACCAAGACATCTCCGTAGTTCTTCCTTATCTTATGGACCAGGCATGGACTGAATATTCTCTACTTTGCTGGGATCTGGAGCAGATTGAGCTGAAAAAATTGATGTGACTTGTGTTACTGACACACTTCTTGCTGTTAAATATAATTCTTTGGCTGTTTGTATTAGGATGTGCAGATTCCTGTTGTGCTCCTCTTTTGTGCTGCCCATCACTGCTATATCGGGCTGATTTTAATGCGTCCCCCAGAGACGAGTTCGGAGGCGCCCAGAGAATTGCAACAGGAGGCAGGGGTGCGGAGGGCCCATCACCTTCCTGTTGCACCAGAATTTAGCTGGGATGGGATAGGCTGACGACGGCCTTCCTGCCCAGAGACCAATTGAGGTCCTTAAGTGGCCTATTACAAGCCTTCCTGTTGCTGCTGGGATTTAACCAGTGACAGGGAAGGGGGCTCTCTGCCATGCAGGGAGGTTGCCTAGTAAAACAAGTCGACCACCCTGCGGGTTTGGTGGAGGGGCCTCCTCTGTAGACAATCTGTGGCCCATGGAGGGCCCCCACCAAAGAATACTCCACCTACATTAACCACCCTCCCCCTGCACTAAACACCCACCTTCCCTCCCCACCTCACTGGGGCCTGCCAGTTTGGCCCCAGTGATCCTACCTCACTTACCTTGGGTTGGGCCTGGGTCCAAGGCCTCCTGCAGTATTGGCAGTGGCCACCACTCCTGGTGGCGCTTCCAATACTGCTGAGCTGCCAGCTCTCTGATTGGCAGGCAGCAATTGGAGGTGGGATACCCATCTTTAAAGGGACGTGATCCTGGCGCCAGGCACTTAAGTTCCTGAGCACCGTTAGATCGTGCTGGGAGGGGGGGGCTTTGAAAGGCCGAGGCGAGGTTCCCTCGCTTTTTCATCCCAGCACCAGGAGCCCTGCTGGTACAACAAAATCCAGCCTGATTGTCTGCAATAGACACACACACTGGCACATTTTCCATTTGTTGTTGAAATAAATCTTGGCATACTGATAAACCAAATGGTAAGCACAAAAAACAATATCTTCCAAATGATGTCCTGAACATCGTCAGTTCCTGCGAACATTCAGAGAGATGGATCGACCAGTATCTGTGTTTTGCATCTAGTTTCAAAAAGAATCTGGCTTTGGCAAACTTAGCATTTAATTCCTCCAAGTTGGAGATTTTATGAGGACATCATTTTAACACCTGGTTCAGCCTTCTAGGGTCTAAACGCACCCTAATGTTGCCGTCTTTTTTGATCACTGCTGTTATAGAGCTGCACCATTCGTGTGCTGCTGAATACACTGAATAATTCCTTGCCTCTCCATAGTATCCAGCTCAGCTTTGAGCTTGTCCTTGAAGTGGATGCTGCATTTCCTTGGTGGATCTATAGAAGCAATGGCGTCAACTCTCACATGTAGAGCAGGATCTCCTTTGAAACTTCCCACAAAACAATCTGGGTACATTCATTGCATGTCCTGGATGGACTCCATGGGGCCACATTCATTTTGGTCATGTGTCCTTGGCACACTGCTGATCTCATGGATCATCATGATTTGAAGCTCGCTACATGCAAGTAGCCCTGCAACTGCTGGACTATTGATATCGACTAGGCAGAATGTTGTGACGAATTAGAGTTTCCATACCTGCGTTCTAACGTTTGTGTTCCTATACAGTTGATTAGGGACCCATTGTACACAGCAGGTCTTGACGTTGTCAGTCATATCATGGCTTCCCATCTTGCCAAGTACATGTTCTTCAGTATTCTCAGTGGCAAAATATTTGTACTTGCCCCTTAGCAACTTTGAGTCACAACTTGTGCTGGCCACTCTTCTCTGGACATTTGATATCAATGGTGATGAATGCTTCCAGCTATGCAACTGTATCCACCTGGTGTGCAACTCTTACTATGTGAAAGGCTTGCTCACCTCCAGTGCCCTCTGTATCACTCACATTCTTGTCTATCTCGTAGACATGTCTGCATCTAGATTGGCCTTTTATGAATGCATCCCTGTTTCGCTAACAAGGTGGTGTCTATTTCTTGACAGGTTGTGGCCTACTGTGACTTCTGGCCAATTTTTCATTACAAGACCTCCTGCACAGCCTTGCCCAGTGCCCTTTCTTACCACACACCTTGCAGTTATCGATATAAGCTGGAGAGTTTCTTGGTTGGTGCATCAGACCGCACTTGCCAAATATTTTGCTTTGCTGAGGTGACCTTGTTACCTCACCTATGCATGCAACTATGGCCTCAAACTTCCTGCCTTCTTTCAGGAGACTTTCAATGTCATACCCTTTTTCTTTGTCTAATAGCTCTTTCTGAAAAGCGTCTATCAGGGTAGACGCAATCCTCAATTACTCCACTTCTGAGAATTCACAGACCTTTCCTTGCTCGCAGCATCTGCTAATGAATAGATCGATGGTCTCCTTGGACTGCTGTCTGTATGCCATCATTTCCAGACGGTGAATTCTGAAATTAATCTTGACCTTCAGCTGGTGCTCTAATGTAGTCCAGAGTCTCGCTGGGTCCTTCTGGTCCGTTTCAAATATTCCCGAGTTGTTGATATGGTGGAGATCGTGATTTTTATTTTGATCACTTGTTTGTCAAGCTCCAGAAAGCACTATTCCATGCGTTGTTTGAAGAGTTGGAATTCATGGAGAAGATCTTGGGCTTTCCAATTCATTGATGGGCATTTGGTAGCCATGGTACCAAATATCTGATCTGCAAGTATTCTTGGTGGAGCTTTTCCCTTTAAATGACTACCTCTTTATTTCCCTGAAGGGAAAAAAATTGCAGGACTGCTGTTTCTACAGCATCGGACTTCAGCCATGCCCTAAATTCAGTGCCTGCAGCATGGGCTTTCACTCTACGATTGGGGAGACTCTGCCCACAAAGCAATTATGGCGGGAAAACACACCGTACATAATGGCAATGCTGTTCCACAGACCCAACCTGGACCAACTCTGCTTACTTTTCCTGAGCCCGAGTCCTGCCTTTTCTTGTTGGCCACTGTCAAAAAACTAACCCCTTTCATACACTCACAGTCTCCTGAGCACCGAATTCAGCTGATGGTCATGAACCACAGTGTTGTGCTGCTGCCGCTACCTCCAGTGATGTGTCCTGTTGTCCTGTCTTCGATGAACTCCAACAGGAGAGATTACTGTTCCTGATGTCTCACTCAAGATTGCTGTTCCCATTGAACACCATTGCTGAGCCTCTCTGCAGTGCTGCTACTTCAATGCATTCTGCTGCCTCCACACTGTGGACTTCAAATGCACATTGCTGCTACTGCCACAATGTCATATATGGTATGCTAAGAACTCGAGAGCCTTCAGAAACCACATGCTGTCACCATATTGTGTTATTGCTTTCTTCAGCAATAAGGTACAAGGCAATCTTGAGTTGAAAGGTAATTAAATTGTGGGTTCTTTTTTGTGAAGTAACACATTTACAAGAGAACTCTATCATACATGTATGACTCGGTGATTAATACGATTCCAACTGCTCAACCACAAGTTGGATGACATCACTTTCTGTTATGATTTATGAGGTATTCAAACTGTTAAAGATTCAAACTGTTAAAGTGATAGCAAAACAGAGCCCACCTAAGACATCTTTGCATGAAAGGAGTAGGGAATAGCCTCCACCAGGCTGAGGCCTATAATCCTAATTGTGATCCTGTCCTTATGTCTTGCCCCCTTCTCGCTCACTCCTGCAAAGGTATATGCACACTACCATACAATGTAATGCAAGCTCTTTAAAGGAGTCTCTTGGAGCCAACAATTTAACATTTGTTCATTTTCTATCATTGTAAGCCTGCAACAGCAGCCTCCCATTGATACACAGAAAGATGGCACCATGCATTTCTCTCCACTGTTTGAAGATATTGGCACAGCTAAACATATCCCAGAGGCTGCAGCTAGTCAGCTTTAGGAACTAGCACCACTGGTACACAGGTCAAAAGGCACAGTAATGATGACAGAGGAAGAGCAACAGCATGAGGAACTGATGTTCATCTAGCTGCCATTCCTTCTGTACTCGATGGCCATTGTCTGTTCCTGTTGCTAGTCAGTAGAAAAGAAGATGAAAATGTTGATCATGCTGACCATTGTATCACATTGGCTGATACTGAAAAAGATTCCACTGCTAGACAGGAAAGAAGCAGAGGTACAGGCAGAAGCATTAAGGGCAGTGGTGGCCTTGACTGATGCTCATAGTGGCATCTTTATACTACAGCTCTGCAACTTGTTCTGTGCTGAACTGAAAATGTGCTCTTACAGCCCCTCTCAACCTGTGCTCGGTTGGTGTACAGGGCCTGAATATATGGTTGGCAATATAATGCTGTATGCAGGAGATCTAGCTCTGCCTGGTTATCCTCCTAGCTTGTCTTCTTTCATCCTTTAAAAGTTCAAGCTTGAAATCAGAGAATTATAGAATAATACAGCACAGGAGGAAGCCATTCAGCCCATTGTGCCTGTGCCTGCTCTTTGAAAGAGATATCCAATTAGTCTCACACCCCTGCTCATTCCTTGAAGTATCTAATTCCCTTTTGAAAAGTTAATATTGAATCTGCTTCCACTACACTATTAGACAATATATTCCAGGTCATAACAACAAGCTGCGTTTAAAAAAAGTTCCCTTATCTCACCTCTAGTACTTAAATATTGTATTTACGGTGCTTTACAACCAACCCCCATCATTAATTTTAACTTTACTTGACGACTGACTCAAGACGCTGTAGATTGTATTTAGATATCTACTCAATCCAGAACTCCAGTAAAGTTTATATCGTCAAAGCCCCTTTTCATGTCCCTTTTTATCAGTTATTTTTGTTCTGCTGAAATACTTCAATTAAAATCAGATTGCTAATGCTTTTGCAAACATCTATAGGGTAAGTATTGTTTCTATTTAAACATCCCCCATCTATTCTGTGACCAAAAGAAACAAATTGTCAGGCTAGGCCCCCACTTACCAAGAATGAGGCACATTAATTATGTCATGAACATTGATTTTTTACTATTGTTGGAGCGAGGAAATGATTTGTTAAACAGATCAGCCGTGGCTGAAAAAAACCATTTATATACTAACAGACATCGAAGGTGTGGAAGTGCATTCCAGGGCTTGCTAAGGAAAATACAATCCACAAGGGCCAGGACTGGTTAGAACAGCTGGTCACATAACTACCTGGCTGTTCCAGGGTTTTCTTTCGAACTGGCCACAGAGAGTTTGACGGCAGAGTGTCTGTTTGCTCCTGGACTGAGAAGATCTCTTCTGTCTGCTCCCATCTCTTTCTCACAAGCCTCTGAATCCACTGAAGACACATGAACCCCAAGAGAGAAAAGACTCCTACAGCAAACAAGGTTTAAGAAGAATACTGGGCCCCAACGAAAAGCAAGATCTACCTACAATCAAGGACCCTATAGTGAGCTCGAATAACCGTACAACAAACTCCTCAGATATTGCCTCAAACTTTTCCACTTTATTTTTCTTCCGCTCTTTTCTGTCTCTATTTGCATGTGTGTATCATGTATGCATGCTCGCATGGTGGCGTTGTGCATCTGTAGGTGTTAACCGAATTAGAGTTTAAGTTTGTTAATAAATTTCAACTTTTCTTCTTTAAACCTGAGAAAGCCTGTTTGTGCTGGTTTCTTTGCCTAATAACTGGAAAATGGTGAAAAAGGATTCACCAAAGTGTGTTTAACATGAAACCCTGTTTCGGTAAGACCAGGTGAAGGCTGAGTGGGACCCCGAGACACCTTTCTCACCGGGTCGCAACAAAATTAATAAAAAACACATGGAAAAATAGTAAAAACCAGCAGTACAAATGAATACAAATGAAGCTTTTATGTTTTTAAGAGCTTCTTTGCACATGGATTTTAATACCCATTTCAGATGGAAAAATACATGTCACAGTATTTATGTACCTTTTAATTGATGCTACCCGTGCAGATTGCCTAAAAGGCTTTCTGGATGGTTGCACACTATGCTAATTGGCCAGGAGACTCAGAGAAAAGGATTCCCTGTCTGAACTCTTGACCCCTGCTTGCACATTCCATGTCTGCAAAACCAATCTTGCTGGTTGGAAAATTTCCCCTTATAAGCTGCGATGGAGCAGTGCATAGCAGTCTCACAATATCAAGTTAAACATTGCAATTTCCAACCTTTTAGTAGATTGAGGTTAGCTGTATAGCAACCTTTGTAGTTATAAAATCTGGATAAACCTGAGGTTCTGCCTTTAGACATGTTTACGTCTTCAGAGATTTGCAAGTCTGCATTTTTATTAGTGCACGTCTGAATTTGCAGATTGAATCAGGTTACTGCACTCATTGACAAGAATTTATTAAATCAAAGCATGATAAGTTTTTTGTTACAGGTTGTGAAAGATGATCTAGACCAGTGGTTATCCATTCCCCGATTTTTAATTAGCAAGTTAGCTGTATTTAATATTGATCTTGCTGTTTGTTTTTTTCTCTTGTACGCCTCCCTTTCACCTCTCAGGCAATTTATTTATTTATTTAGAGATACAGCACTGAAACAGGCCCTTTGGCCCACCGAGTCTGTGCTGACCAACAACCACCCATTTATACTGAATCCTACAATAATCCCACATTCCCTACCACATCCCCACCATTCTCCTACCACCTACCTACACTAGGGGCAATTTACAATGGCCAATTTACCTATCAAGTCTTTGGCTGTGGGAGGAAACCGGAGCACCCGGCGAAAACCCACACGGTCACAGGGAGAACTTGCAATCTCCACACAGGCAGTACCCAGAACTGAACCCGGGTCGCTGGAGCTGTGAGGCTGCGGTGCTAACCATTGCGCCACTGTGCCGCCCCAATTCTTAAATGCATTTTTAAAATTCATTTATGGGATGTTGGCATCGCTGGCTAGGCCAGCATTTATTGCCCATCCCTAATTGCCCTTGAGAAGGTGGTGGTGAGCTGCCTTCTTGAACCGCTGCAGTCCATGTGGGATAGGTACACCCACAGTGCTGATAGAGAGTTCCAGGACTTTGATCCCATGACAGTGAAGGAACAAGGATATAGTTCCAAGTCAGGATGGTGTGTGACTAGGAGGGGAACTTGCAGGTGGTGGTGTTCCCATGCATCTGTTGCCCTTGTCCTTCTAGGTGGTAGAGTTCGTGGGTTTGGAAGATACTGTTGATTGAGCCTTGGTGCATTGTTGCAGTGCATCTTGTAGATGGTACACACTGCTGCCACTGTGCGTTGGTGATGGAGGGAGTGAATGTTGAAGGTGATGGATGGGGTGCCAATCAAGCGGGCTGCTTTGTCCTGGATGGTGTCGAGCTTCTTGAATGTTGTTCGAGCTGCACCCATCCAGGCAAGTGGAGATATTCCATCACACTTCTGACTTGTGCCTTGTAGATGGTGGACAGGCTTTGGGGAGTCAGGAGGTGAGTTACTCGCCACTGGATTCCTAGCCTCTGACCTGCTCTTGTAGCCACGGTATTTATATGGCTACCCCAGTTCAGTTTCTGGTCAATGGTAACCCACAGGATGTTAATAGTGGGGGATTCAGCGATTGTAATGCCATTGAATGTCAAGGAGAGATGGTTAGATTCTTTCTTGCTTGCCAGGCACTTGTGTAGTGCAAATGTTACTTGCCACTTATCAGTCCTAGCCTGGATATTGTCCAGCTCTTGCTACATTTCTACACAGACTGCTTCTGAGCCTTTCTGAGGAGTTGTGAATGGTACTGAACATTGTGCAATCATCAGCGAACATCCCCACTTCTGACCTTATGATTGAAGGAAGGTCACTGATGAAGCAGCTGAAGATGGTTGGGCCTAGGTTGGGCATATTAACAGACTTTCTCTGGATTCGTAATAGATCCATGTTAAATTAGAAAACTAATTTTACAAAAATTAAATGGTATTATTGGATGATTCAAACCCCTGAGAATATATTATCAGATTGATGCAGTACTGCATCGAACCTAGACAGCATTCAGACTGTGCTCCATGGAGGTGAAGATAGGAGAACTACTTATGTTCTTCCATTAATGTCCTGAACAAACCATGATTTGCACCTCACACACTCTTAAAATACTTTCAGACTCTTCCATGAATAACACCTCAATGGGCTGAAGTTTCCCATTTGAGTCTCGAGCCTAACGTCGAGCTCATTTCCATGTTGCAAAACCAGATGTGTGTGTTGCTGGGCATAGGGCACGATCTTCCCAGAGGTGGCCAATTAAGAAGTCGTCTCTAGGAGCGCTGTTCAAGTATGGAAAGCAGACGGGCTGAGGAGGCGGGAGAGCCAATCAGTACCCAAGATATGAGAGAGGCCGGCAGCTGGCAGTGGGATTGCAGCTACAGTGACTGGGACACAAGAGTGAGCAACATGAGTAAAGGGAGATGAGGCTGAAGGTACCTCAAGGCTTTTCTTTGACCCGATCATTCTAAGTGGCAGCAGCCTCCGTGAGATTGCCGCAATGGCAGGTTTGTGTCTGCGGATGATTGCTGACTTTCCGTTTTTGGCAAATAAAGGTCAGATTGCATGTAAATATCAATTGATACCTGCCGCTGTGCACTCATTTCCTGTACGCTGCCAAGTTCTGCACACTCCGGGGGTCCCAGTTGCCTCTGGCAAGATTGAAAAATTCAGGAAAAATCCCTATTGATTGCCTCCTTAACTACCTCAATTGGTTCCCGCTGCTGTTGGGCGTGTTGCCACCACCGCTCTGAAGCCACCTCCAGTAAAAATGTATGCAGGCAGGAACATGTTGGGGAGCTGGCCTGATGCATTTTTTTTGTCATTCTCCACCCCCACTCTTCTCCAAAGTGTTGGGAAAAGTCTTCCCAATGAGTGCCCTTTACATCCCCATTTTTCCATTCTCAACCTTACACGCAATCAGTCTGAAAGAATCCTCCTAACTAATGTAGCTGACTGTTGCACGTGCATGTCATGTTACCAACTGTAGATTGCATGCGGACGGGTGAGTATTACTGCAAGTGATGTTATCAGTTGGAGCTTCTCATTTCTATTAATCTGTTTGCAGAAGACAGACCATAACAACTGTAGGAGAACTTACACCTGAACCCTGTACCAGGAATAGGTTTGTAGGGGGTTTGTGCCAGCTCACGGTTTGTTAAGAATTTTTGCTGCTCTTCCCTGGTTATCCGCAGTGTACTGGCCACTATTTATCCCTCAATCAACATCAGAAAAACAGATTATCTGGTCATTATCACATTGCTGTTGTTGCAGTTTACTGTGCGCAAAATTGTCTGCCACGTTACCCTGCATTACAACAGTGATTACACTTCAAAAGTACTTAAGAGTAAAGCTGTAAAGTGCTTTGAAACATCCAGTAGTCATGCAAAGCACTATATGAATGCAAGTCTTCCTTCTTCCTTCCTTCTCATTTTATTCCCTAAATCATTTATAGTCAGCAATTTACTTAAGTCCTTTACCATCTCACTCCTGCTATTGAAAGTTATACATGAAGTCTGTTCATTAGGATACCACTGTACCTTTTTCTTTTCTCTTTCTGCCACAGTAACTTGAGCATGGACTCACTACAGCTGGCCATGCCAGTGCTATACATGAAGTTTCTGATATTCACTCCGATCAGACAAGGCGCCTACAGTGAATGTAAAGTTAGACAATTAGTTGTGAGAGTTACACTTGCATGTCTGCAGATTGGTATTTTTTCACATGTAATCTTACATAAGTGCTGTTGGATTTGGCCCCAAAGCCCTCCTTCTGGATGAACCTTCAACTCTGCCATTGCATATATGCCAGCTTTCACTGTTGGATATCTAGAATGGAAGTTTATATATACATTTCAGATTGAGTTGCCTCCAAAATGATATGCTTGCTAATGGAAGTTCAAAACCAAGTCAGCCCTCTGTGGGAGATTCAGTAATCTGATACCTGAACTAAACAGCTTTGCGATAATCCAGGGCACTATTGACAATGGCCAACCAGCTCACTGGAGAAATAAACCTGTCACGAGTCTTATCATTCATCTCTAGAAAACCATACAATTCATGACAATGAGTAAGTGATGCTGGATAAGCAATGGAAAGCTTACCAATGCTTCACAGTGGTAGACTGTGTAGGTTTAGCTCCTTAATTTGCAGTGATATCCTTGCGCACACTTGGAAGTGCCTAAGTCTTGGCTGTGCCACCACACCCAAGCTATATCTAGACTTGTGAATGGAAGTGTGCCCCGTCAAAGAGAGAGTGCACTCATATCAGGCAAGTTCTACCTCTGTGTATTTAGTAACTTGGTTTGGAGCTTTTAAAGTGGTAATGGGTTTTTACACATATCAGACATTTGGCTGATCCAAAATAATTATTCCTTATTGTTGGCCTTTTTATCTAAAACAGAATAATATAGAGAAGGAGGATACTAAGTTAAGTGAAGGATTATTTTTACAGTAGGATGTATCTTGCTCCTTTACTCCTGGTATATCAATTGGCAATATTGATCAATGTACATTTGTATGTCCTTATTGTTTCCTACATTTTAAGTAAATTGCACCAATGTCTAGATGGCACATCTGTTACTATGAGTCTTAACTATTGTCCATTTTTATAAAAATGGAACAGCAACTTTCATAAAATTAAAAATATGCAACAAAACCCCAAGTATCTGTCATCCAATAACACCTCAGTAAATTCAGCATATCAACATTGGCTAATCCACAGAAACTGTACCGAAATACATATTTTAAAACAAAACCCACAGGCAAAATATTAGTACATTCATGGTGGTTTATGAAAATAAGCTACTCAAGCTGCATGTCATGCTCATGAGTCCTAAACCTTGTGACACTCAGATAATTGCTTTAAAATCATTGTTTCCCAATATGCGTTACTTCTGTGTGTACAATGCTCTGGTTTGAATCTTCTTTAATTTAAATTAAATCAATACATCAAGCAACTGTGGATTTGTAATTTAAGCTAGGCACCTATAATCAGTAGCTCTTAAACTTTTTCGTCCACGGACCACTTAGGAGGGGCAAAAGACCCCATAGACCACTTACCAGTCCTACTGTACCTGCTTTTGCTTGCCACTGGAAAAAGCTCATCAGTATTAATGGGAACTAATGGTAACTATATTTTGCTGCTTTTCCGCAACTAAATGGAATCAATTTATGTGCATTAATTTTTTTAATTAAATATTGTTACGAACAGATGAGGAGGGGTCACAAGGCTCCCCTCTTGTCCTTCCTCTTATTTAACTGCAACAAGGTTTATTCCTCAGTGAGTGCTTCCCTTTTACATTTGTTGCAATTGTGAAAGAACCAATCGGACAGGTTTTCTTGAGTTTAAACAAGAAAGAGGTGAGTTTATTATAGTTAACAATATAAACCCGATTTTAAAAAAATTATGCTACACATTCACGCACACACTCAGACAAGCATCATACACAGGCAAATAGATTACAGGATGATGAGGGGCAGATTTGTGGTTGTATTAGAATCCAGAACAAATAAAAATGAATACACAGTCTGTGGGGTTGGATGATTCCGTTGTCTTCCAGCTGAAGTTGTGTTCCCAAAATCTTTGGCTGGTAAATGTGCAGTTTGTGGCTGGCCCACCTGGTTCAGGCTTTTCTTGTAGGCATAATTGTAGGTGGCTTTCTTCCTCTGGTGTCTTTGTCTTGGATCCAGCAACCAGCAGTTAGGCTTCTCACATCCCACCAGGCCTTCTGGAGCGAGAGAGGGGGAGATAGACAACTGGCTTCTGCCCAGAATGAGCCACTGGCTTGTCTGCTTTGTTCAAGGGAAACTCCCAGCTTTCACAGAGATGGGTAGATGGTCACATGACTGCCTCAGTGTATTGTCTGGAACCTCCTAATGAGATTCAAGTTTAGGAATTTCAGTCCCTCAGGCCTCAGGATGTTAACGTTTACATCTGGAAGGGTTGGCCCTTTCAAGGTTAATGTTCCAGGATGTTCCAGGGAAAGAAGCTCCACTGTGAGCTGGATGGCGACCACGAGCGCAACGTCAGCCTGGAGGATGCTGACATCGAGGAGGCCGTGCAGGCTGTGGGCTGGCCTGCATGCCAAAGTCGCGACCTCCACCAGACGCCTCCCCCCTCCCCCCCCCCACACCACCTTTGCACCGCCTTCCCCACTCCCACCCCCACCCCCTCACACCCCCTTCCCCCCAACCCCTCCCCCCAGCACCCCCTTCCCAGCTCTCCCTCACACCCCTCCGCACCCACTTCCCGCCTGCACCCCGCCCCCCTGCACCCCCTTCCCCCCCCGCACTCCCTTCCCCCCCCCGCACTCCCTTCCCCCCTGCACCCCCTCCCCCCACCCCCTCCCCCCCTGCACCCCCTTCCCCGCTCCTTCCTCACACCACCCGCTCCCCCTTCCCCCCGCACCTCCTTCCCTCCAACCCCTCCCCTGACACCTCCTTCCCCCACCCCCTCCCCTTGCACCCTCTTCCCCCTCTCCCCTGGCATCCCCCACTCCCCCAGACCCCCCCTCCCCTCACACCCCCTCATCCTCACACCCCCTTCCCTCTTCCTCCATGAAATTGCACAGTTTACTTGTTAGGCCCCTTGCTCAGGGATAGGAGCTAACAATCCCACTGCCTTGTGGGTGTCTCAGGAGAGACCAAGGCTAAGGGAGTAAACCCTAACAGAAAATCTGGAGTGCAATCCCTAAGGCGGTCATGTGTCACCTTTGGCATGTTTCCGGCAGTTCCTGCAGCCATACCGGTGCCAAACATCGTGCTCTGCTCTCCTTTGGACCCCACTAGAAAGGCCGAGAGGGGGGTTTTGACGCTTGGGCAACTCACAACCTCCATACATCCGCCCAGGCATGTGCCGTGGAGAGGTCACTCCATAGTCACCTCACAGCGACCAAAACAACACGGAAGGAAGCAGTTACGGGTTATAAGTCCAGCTCAATTGGCGTAGAGATTGGATGCCATGGGTTGCCTTTGTTGGTGGGAGAGGTCATCGCATCTCACTGAACAGCTACCGCCTGCCTCAAACCGGGCATCCCCTGGTCAGAAAGGTTCTGTCCCACCATAGTCCGTCTGCTTCAATGGGTGCTTGGAGCTCAGTGTCATTGCCCGACAAGTGGACTGCAACACTGCACCAAACAGCACGACAAAAAAAGGAAAGGAGGTACCAGCCCTTCGTTTTGCAAGCTGGAACTTCAGAACTATGTGTCCTGGCCTGTCGGAAGACCTTACACAAATTAACGACTGTTGGAAGACCGCCATCATTAACAACTAGCTCAGTAGACTCAATGTAGACATTGCAGCACTTCAGGAGACACCACTCCCTGCGAGTGGATCTCTAAGAGAGCAAGTCTACACCTTCTACTGACAGGGTTAGGATCCTGAAGAACCAAGACAGCATGGAGTGGGCTTTGCCATCAGAAACTCTTTGTTCAGCATGATAGAGCCGCCTTCAAATGGCTCGGAACGCATACTGTCCATCCAACTGCTCACCGCCTCTGGTCCAGTACACTTACTCAGCATCTATGCTCCAACACTCTGCTCCAAACCTGAAGTTAAAGACCAGTTCTACAAGGAACTCCATAATATCATTAGTAGCATTCCTAATACGGAACCTTTGTTCCTGCTGGGGGACTTTAACGCCAGGGTTGGGGCCGACCATGACTCATGGCCCTCCTGCCTTGGGCGCTATGGCATTGGAAGGATGAATGAGAATGGACAGAGACTGCTGGAGTTGTGTACCTATCACAACCTCTGCATCACCAATTCGTTCTTTCATGGAGGCACCCAAGATCATGTTGTTGGCACCAGCTGGGCCTCATTGTCACAAGGCGAGCCTCTATAAACAGTGTCCAAATCACACGCAGCTTCCACAGTGTGGACTGCGACACCGACCATTCCCTGGTGTGCAGCAAAGTTAGACTCAAACCAAAGAAGCTACATCACTCCAAGCAGAAGGGCCGCCCGCGCATCAACACTAACAGAATTTCTTATCCACAGCTGTTGGATAAGTTTCTAAATGCACTTGAAAAAGCCCTTCAAAACACGCCTGCAGGGGATGCAGAGACGAAGTGGGCCCACATCAGAGACGCCATCTATGACTCAGCAATGACCTCTTTTGACAAACGTGAGAAGCAGAATGCAGACTGGTTTCAATCTCACTTTGAAGAGCTGGAACCTGTCATAGCCGCTAAACGCACTGCACTGTTGAAATACAAGAAAGCCCCCAGCGAGTTAACATCCGTAGCACTTAAAGTAGCCAGACGCGCTGCACAAAGAACAGCCAGGCACTGTGCAAATGACTACTGGCAACATCTATGCAGTCGTATACAGCTGGCCTCCGACACCGGCAACATCAGAGGAATGTATGATGGCATTAAGAGAGCTTTTGGGCCAACCATCAAGAAGATCGCCCCCCTCAAATCTGAATCAGGGGACACGATCACTGACCAACGCAAGCAAATGGACCGCTGGGTGGAGCACTACCTAGAACTGTACTCCAGGAAAAATGTTGTCACTGATACCGCCCTCAATGCAGCCCAGTCTCTGCCAGTCATGGATGAGCTGGACGAACAGCCAACAAAATCGGAACTCATTGATGCCATTGATTCTCTAGCCAGTGGAAAAGCCCCTGGCAAGCACGGCATTACCCCTGAAATAATCAAGAGTGCCAAGCCTGCTATACTCTCAGCACTCCATGAACTGCTTTGCCTGTGCTGGGATGACATGTGCGCTGCCAGTATCATCACCCTCGATAAGAACAAGGGTGACTGCGGTGACTGCAACAACTACCAAGGAATCTCCCTGCTCAGCATAGTGGGGAAAGTCTTCGCTCGAGTCATTTTAAACAGACTCCAGAAGCTGGCTGAGCTTGTCTACCCTAAGGCACAGTGCGGCTTTCGAGCAGAGAGAGCCAGCATTGACATGCTGTTCTCCCTTCGCCAGCTACAGCAGAAATGCCGCAAATAACAGATGCCCCTCTACGTTGCTTTCATAGATCACACCAAAGCCTTTGACCTCGTCAGCAGACATAGTCTCTTCAAACTACTAGCAAAGATCAGATGTCCACCAAAGCTACTAAGTATCATCACCTCATTCCATGACAATATGAAAGGCACAATTCATCAGACCCCTTTCCTATCCTGAGTGGCGTGAAACAGGGCTGTGTTCTCGCACCTGCACTGTTTGGGATCTTCTTCTCACTGCTGCTGTCACATGCGTTAAAGTCTTCAGAAGAAGGAATTTTCTTCCACACAAGATCAGATGGCAGGTTGGTCAACCTTGCCTGTCTTAGAGCAAAGACCAAAGTACGGAAGGTCCTCATCAGGGAACTCCGCTTTGCTGACGATGCTGCATTAACATCCCACACAGAAGAGTGTCTGCAGAGACTCATCGACAGGATTGCGGCTGCCTGCAACGAATTTGGCCTAACCATCAGCCTCAAGAAAATGAACATCACGGGACAGGACGTCAGAAATGCTCCATCCATCAATATCGGTGACCACGCTCTGGAAGTGGTTCAAGAGTTCACCTACTAGGCTCAACTATCACCAGTAACCTGTCTCTCGATGCAGAAATCAACAAGCGCATGGGAAAGGCGTCCGCTGCTATGTCCAGATTGGCCAAGACAGTGTGGGAAAATGGCGCACTGACACGGAACACAAAAGTCCGAGTGTATCAAGCCTGTGTCCTCAGTACCTTGCTGCATGGCAGCGAGGCCTGGGCAACGTATGTCAGCCAAGAGCTACGTCTCAATTCATTTCATCTTCACTGCCTCTGGCGAATCCTTGGCATCAGATGGCAGGACCATTACTCCAACACAGAAGTCCTCGAGGCAGCCATCATCCCCAGCATATACACCTTACTGAGCTTGCGGCGCTTGAGATGGCTTGGGCATGTGAGCCGCATGGATGATGGCAGGATCCCCAAGGATGCATTGTACAGCGAGCTCGTCACTGGTATCAGACCACCGGCCGTCCATGTCTCCGCTTTAAAGACGTCTGCAAATGCGACATGAAGTCCTGTGACATTGATCACAAGTTGTGGGAGTCAGTTGCCAGCGATCGCCAGAGCTGGCGGACAGCTATAAAGGTGGGGTTAAAGAGTGGTGAGTCGAAGAGACTTAGCAGTTGGAAGGAAAAAAGACAGAAGTGCAAGGAGAGAGCCAACTGTGTAACAGCCCCGACAACCAATTTTATCTGCAGCGCCTGTGGAAGAGTCTGTCACTCTAGAATTGGCCTTTATAGCCACTCCAGGTGCTGCTCCACAAACCACTGACCACCTCCAGGTGCCTACCCATTGTCTCTCGAGAAAAGGAGGCCAAAGAAGAAGAAGAAAAAGAAAAAGAAGTTCCAGGATGGCTTTGAATTTCCTGCTAATGAAAGCAATCTCCTGTGGTTCACTCAACAGAGCAAGCCATTGTTTTGGGTACAGGCTCATCAGACATGTGTCTCCTCTTTGAGGCCTTGGAATGTACAAGGTGTTCAAATGCAAATTGCAGTGGCCATCCTGGCTGCCAGCTTTTTTAAAGAGTTAGCTGTAGAATTCCAGTTCTTTTTGTTTCATTAAATTTTAATATAGATTTCCAATCGATGAATTAAAAAATCCTCCTTTAGCATAGCAGGTCTTTCTTGACAATATCATAAGTAATAATTCATACCAGAAACAAAAGTATAGACATTATCATATTATTAACATTAATACTACAAAACAACATGTTTATTTGATACATTATATGTGTTACAAACTCATTGCAATAATCTTCTAAGAAACTAATACTTACCTTACATTTATATTAATAAAACAAAATCAACAGTAATATATATCTTGCTTTTAAAACTACATTGTTGTTACTTGCACTTATGACAACTTGTGCACGTGGGAGCCAGTCTGGTTGTGTGACATCACGCAAAGGGTGGAGATGAGAATATGGCCTCAGCTGTGGTGTTGTGCGTCAATGATTTGCATTTTGGGTCAGCCTGCAGACCATCCACAAGAACCTCTGCTCACCACTGCTATCGATGACATTGTGAAAACTAATTCTCAGATTGCTACACAATGACTGAAAGCTATTGAAATCCTACTATATTACCAATTAGAAAAATTCTGCATTAATTCATAGCACCTCAATGTAGGTTACTATAAGGGCAGGTCGTTTCACAGTGCAATACCTTTCCCCGTAATTACTTCCTTTCAAAATATTCAACAAGAAGGCTTTAAAATATTTTATAACATGAATGTAGCTTCTTGATTCACATAAATATCAACTACTATGACATTAACATTACTAGAATATAATTAATGTTTTCCCATCAATTTAGATCCATTCTATTAATATTAGTTCACCATGAAAGTGATTTTTTTTATTTACAATATTTAATCTGGTACAGATTACAAAACTCTGAATAAATGAGTTATAACAACAACATTTTGCATGTATATAGCCCTTCAAATATAGTAGAATGTCTCAAGGCACTTCACAAAATCTGACTCCAAGCCACACAAAGAGGTGTTAGGACAGGTGGCCAAAAGCTTGGTCAAAGAGGTAGGCTTTAAAGATCATCTTAAAGGAAGAAGGAGAGATGGAGAGGCAGATAGTTTTAGGGAAGGAAATCCAGAGCTTAGGGCCTCAGCCTGGCTGCCAATGGTGGATCAATTAAAATCAGGGTCTTGCAAGAGACCCTGGAGGAGTGCAGGTATCTCGGTGAGTTTAGGGCCAGAGGAAGTTATAGAGATAAGGAGGAGCAAGGACATGGAGGAATTTGAAAACAATGATGAGAATTTTAAAATCCAGGTGTTGCTTAAGTGGGAGTCAATGTAGGTCAGTGAGTACAGGGGTGATGGGTGAACAGGACTTGGTGCAGGTTCAGATAAGGACACCAAGAGTTTGGATGATTGTAAGTTTATGAAGATGGTAGGTGGGAGGTCAGCCAGGAGAGCATTGGGATAGTTAATCCTAGAGGTAACAAAGGATGAGGGTTTCAGCAGCAGATGAGCTGCAGCAGGGCTGAATTGGGTGATGTTATGGAGGTGGAAGACGATCTTAGTGATGGCACAGATATGTGGTCGGAAGCTCATCCAGAGGTGAAATGCGACACTAAGATTGTGAACAATCTGGTTCAGCCTCAGACAGGGTGCATTCGGCGGCCAGGGAATGGTTTCGGTCTTCCCGATATCCAGTACTGGATGTCAAAGCAGCAGTCTGACAATTTAGAGACACTGGAGTGGTGGAGAGAGGTGTTGGTGAGATAGAGCTGGGTGTTGTCCGTGTACATTTGGAACCTGACCTGTTTTTGGATGCTGCAGCCGAGGGGTAGCATGTATATTAGAAATAGGAGGGGACCAAGGATTGATCCTTGGAGGAGTCCAGAGGTAATGGTGCTGGAGTGGGAAGACAAACCATTGCAGGTAATTCTCTGGCTATGACTGGATAGATATGAATGAAACCAGATGAGTGCAGTCTGACTCAGCTGCACAATGGAGGAAGGGCATTGGAGGAGGATGGTGTAGTCAACTATGCCAAAGGCTGCAGACAGGTTAAGAAGGATGAGCAGGGATAGTTTACCCCAGTCACAGTCATATACAATGCCATTTGTGAGCTTGATAAGAGCCATTTTGGTACTATGTCAGGGCAGAAATCTGATTGGAAGGATTCAAACATCGAGTTCTGGGAAAGTTGGGCACAGATTTGGGAGGAGACAGCACGTTCAAGGACTTTGGAAAGGGAGGTTGGAGATGGGATAGTAGTTTGTAAGGAGGAGGGGGTCAAGGGTTGTTTCTTTGAGAGGGGCAATGATGGCAGATTTGAAAGGGAGGGGACATATTCTGAGGGGAGGGAATCATAAAATCATCAGCTAACATGAGGGCCAGGAAAGGAACTTGGGTGGTCAGCAGATTAGTGGGAATCGGGTTGAGGGAGCTAGATGAGCTCAGAGATGGCATAAGGCAAGATAGGACAGAAATTAGAGAATGACACAAGTTCAGGCCTAGGGCAGGAGAAACCTTAGAGGAAGTTTGGCCCAGTGGGCTAGAGAAAGGCAGGGAAGAGGAAGAGGTAGCTGAACAGATGGTCTCAATCTTAATAATAAAGAAATCCATGAGCTCCTTGCACTTGTTACAGGCTGAATTTAGTGAGCCTGTCGCGGGCCCCGGCAGCAGACCCAGAAATGGGCGCTGTCCCCATTAGTCACATGTGTAGCCGGCCCACTGCGATCAACTGGCAGGCAGCCAGTTATAATAATGGAGGCGCAGGGCCTGGCCAATCACAAGGCAGGTGCTGGCGCCATATTCAAAGCCCTGCCAGCCCTGCTAGCATTGCTGTGCTCTCTGGTGAAACTGTTGCAGTCGTGGCTCCTGGACGTCCCACCCGCCTGGAGAAGGACGCCACAAGATGACAGAGACAAGACACAGTATAGCCCCATGGTTTAGCAAAACCTCCCTCAAGATTTTCCTCCAGGCTGCAAGGGAAAAGCACGAGGTCCTCTTCCCCAGAGACAGCAAGAAAAGGTCCTCACGCTTAACTAAGCAAGCCTGGATGGAGATTGCCGAGGAAGTCAGCCATGAGGTCATCCACCACCACCCCTGCCCCCCCATACCCGGACATGGGTACAGTGTCTGAAGAGGGTCAATGATCTCCTTTGTTATGCCAAGGTGATTGCTTTTTAGGGATTGCAAGTGTATAAGCAGGTGGAAGCAGGTCATGGGGAGGGAGGCACTACAACAGCGCTGGCAGAGGGAGTTAGGCATCACCTTATTCTGACAGATGCATTGTTGCATCTCAGCCACAGGCCATCTACTTTCACAGCTCACCCCCATTAACTCCCCTGAGAGTTGACAGGAGGATGAGCTATAGAGGATAACCCTGTAGGGGAAGGGGGGCAGCTACTAGCAGAACTGTCATGTTGATCTCTGTGCGAAGGATGACTATCCCTTTCTTTCCACTTGCAGGACAAGAGGGCCCATAACAGCAGGGAAACATCCCGAACTGATGGAGGAATACCAAATCTTCGGCCTCTCTCAACACTGAGGAGAAGGCACTTGAATTAACGGGGACCCAGGGGCCTGCTTAATAGCGGATGGTGAAACTGGTGTCTCCAAGCAAGAGAGTGAGAATTGTCTTCCATTGAATTACAGTTCACCTCTGGAGACCCACGTCACGCATGGTGAGCATGACAAGATCTAAGCTTTCTAACCCATACACATTTGTGTTTTCTCATGCAGGTCAGCATCCACATGAGACTCCAGCAGAGGGGGGACATAATCCCACCTCTGAGGAGGATCCGCAATCGGAGGAAGCATCCCAGGACTGTCCTGCATCTTCCACCAGCGCAGATAATTTCATCTCGGTGAGCTTCCGCTTGGCTATAGAATCAGGGTCACAAGCTGGTGAGAGCAGCATACACATGCCCAAGCAGCTGGCTGAGGCTGAGACAGCTGTGGCCTCCGCTGAGCCCCATGCGAGCCTCTGGTGCAACAGCACAGGGTATGCTGGCTTTGCATAGAGATCATAGAATGTTTAAGGCACAGAAACAGGCCACTTGGCCCACTGTGTCTGTGCTGGCTGAAAAACGATCCACCTATTATAATCCCACCTTCCAGCATTTGGTCCATACCACTGCAGCTTACGACACTTGAGGTGCATATCCAGACTCCTTTTGAATGTGTTGAGGGTCTCTGCCTCAACTACCCTTTCAGGCAGTGAGTTCCAGACCATCACCACCCTCTGGATGAAAAAGTTTTTCCTCATCGCCCCTCTAATTTTTCAACCAATCACTTTAAATCTATGCCTCCAGTCACTGACCTCTCTGCTAAGGTGAATAGGCCCTTCACCTCCACTCTATGCAGGCCCTCAAAATTTTGTACATTTCAATCAGATCTCCCCTCAACCTTCTCTGTTCCAAGGAGAACAACCCCAGCCTATCCAATCTTTCCTCATAGCTGCATTTTTCCAGTCCTGGCAACATCCTCATAAATCTCCTCTGTACCCCCTCTAGTGCAATTACATCCTTTCTGTAATGAGGTGACTAGAACTGCACACAGTACTCAAGTTGTTGCCTAACCAATGAGTTATACAGTTCCAGCAGAACCTCTCTGATCTTATATTCTATACCTCGGCTAATAAAGGAAAGGATTCCATATGCCTTCTTAACCACCTTATCGACCTGTCCTGCTACCTTCAGGGATCTGTGGACATTCACTCCAAGGTCCCGCACTTCCTCTACACTTCTCAGTATTCTCCCATTAATCATGTATTCCTTTGCCTTGTTTGACTTCCCCAAGTGCATCACCTCACACTTCTCCTGGTTGAATTCCATTTGCCACTTTTCTGCCCATCTGACCAGACCATCAATATCTTCCTGCAGCCTACAGCTATCCTCCTCGCTATCTACCACACAGCCAATCTTTGTGTCATCTGCAAGCTTCTTGATCATTCTCCCTACATTTATGTCCAAATTGTTAATATATACCACAAAAAGCAGGGGACCCTGTACTGAGCCCTGCGAAATGCCACTGGAAACAGCCCTCCGGTCGCAAAAACACCTGTCAACAATTACCCTTTGTTTCCTGCCACTGAGCCAATTTTGTATCCACCTTGCTGCATTTCCCTGGATCCCATGGATTTTATTTTTTAACCAGTCTGCCATGTGGGACCTTGTCAAACGCTTTGCTACAATCCATGTGGACCTCATCAACTGCCCTACCCTCATCTATCTTCCTTGTTACTTCTTCAAAACATTTGATCAAGCTGGTCAAACAAGATCTTCCTTTAACAAATCCATGCTGACAATCCTTGATTAAATTGTGCCTTTCTAAGTGCAGGGAGGGGTAAGGCAACATCTGGTGGAGATGTTCGAGGCAATGCGCGGTCATGAGCGGACAATGGAGGAGTCCATCCATGCCATGAGTGCTGCCATGTCTCAGGCATGTGAGCACATGGCTTCCTTCATTGAGAGGTTGGTGACCCTGATGGAGAGCCAGATCTCACAAATGGACACAAACCTGTACACCATTGCCTTGGCCATGAGCTCAACGCAGCTGTGGCAAGGTGAGAGAAGGACGAGGTGCCTGGAGTCTTCTCCTGTTCCTCATCCTTCTCTGATCAGCAGGGAGGTTCAAGTGAGCCTTGAAAGGGAATAGGAGAGGCTGACCTTTACATCTGGGGACTCCCCTCAGGGCGCTGAGTTTGGACAGCAGCTCCTCAGCCCCTCCGCCAGTGCGACCAGCTCCAGTAGCTGCCACGCTTGAGGAGAGTCCTGCACCTATGCAGGAAACCATCAGGCAGCTGGGGCCCTCCAGGCCTGAAGTCATTACAGTTTAAGAGGCAGTGCGATCAGCATTTTGCCTCCAGTCCAGCTGCTTGTGCAGGGGTCACACCTCGTAGAAGCACTGGTAAATGTATAAAACAACCTAGAGACACTTGGGGTTTCACGGGTGTTTGAAATTTGACATTTGTTTTCTCATTAAAATTAATTTGCATTTTGGAAAATGATTATTTCATCATGCCTTAATTGTGAGTTGCTGACTTCATCCTTCCCGCTTAGTGGATGCCAATGTAGGCACAGCACTTGGTTGAATAGGGGCTCCCATAGTGCGTGGTTCACCTGGGCTCTAGGCATGGAATGCAAATAGAAAGGAGGTGACAGACTGCATGCCTTGAGGTGAGTCTTTATTGATTTTACTCTGAGAGGTCTTCATGGTGGCTGGAAGCGGGTAAGTATGAGATTGTCTCTTGCCTCTTTGGCACGTCGCTCAATGTGCCTGACCTCCGGTGCAAGGGGCTCAACATCCAGTGCTGCCTGTTCATCACCTTCCTCCACGTCCTCCTCATCGTGGAGGAGTGTCATTCAATCATGTCCTTGTCATGTAAGGCCTCCACCTTCTGCAGTGCTAGATTGTGCAGAGCACAGCAGACCACAACGATGCACAAAACCCTCACCAGGGCATACACAGAACTCCACCAGATCAATCTAGGTAACGGAATCTCATCCTCAACAGCCCAATGGCCTGCTCAGTGGTCGCTCAGGTGGAGCCATGGCAAATGTCGTACCTCTCCTCTACTGCATTTCAAGGATTCCTGACAGGCGTCAGTAGCCATGTCATCAATGAGTAACACTTGTCTCCGAGAATCCATCCCTGAAGGCGAGCAGAGGGATTGAAAAGCTGTGGCACCTGGAACTGTTGAAGTATGTGGGCGTCGTGGTTCCTTCCCGGGAAGCGGGCACACATCTGAAAGTAATGCTTTGGGGGACATTGGTGGCATACCAGATGGACATTGATGGAATGGAAGCCCTTCTTGTTGTTGAAGATGGCTGGCTGGTCCGTTGGAGCCTTGATGGCCACATGCATACAGTCTATCACACCTTGCACCTGGGGGGATCCAGCAATGGCCATGAATCTGATGGCCCTCTCGGCCTGACGGTCACATCAGTCCGGTAGTGCACAGTCACTGGCCCTCTTGAACAGAGCATTGGTTACCTCCTTGATGCAGTGGTGGACTGCTGCTGGGAGACCCCATGCATGTCCCCAGTGGATCCTTGGAATGATCCAGATGCTAAAAGTTAAGTATATACATACGAACATACGAATTAGGAGCAGGCGTAGGCCATTCAACCCTTTTGAGCCTGCTTCGCCATTTAATAAGATGATGGCTGATCTGATTGTGGCCTCAACTCCACTTTCCCACCTACCCCGATACCCTTTGACTCCCTTGTTAGTCAAGAATTTATCTACCTCTGCCTCAAAAATATTCAATGACCCTGCCTCCAAAGCTGTCTAGGGAAGACAGTTTCAAAGACTCACAAACCTCTGAGAGAAAGAAATTCTCCTCATCTCTGTCTTAAGAAGTATTTAGATGAGCACTTGAAATGCCATAGCATACAAGGCTACAGGCCAAGTGCTGGAAAATGAGATTAGAATAGATAGGTGCTTGATGGCCAGCACGGACACGATAGGCTGAAGGGTCTGTTTCTGTACTGTATAACTCTATGACTCTATGACTCTAAATGGGAGACCCCTTGTTTTTAAACTGTACCCCTAGTTCTAATCTCACCCACAATGGGAAACATCCTTTCAGCATCCACCCTGTCAAGTCCCCTCAGGATCTTATATGTTTCAATAAGATCACCTCTCATTCTTCTTAACTCCAATGGATACAGACCCAACCTGTCCAACCTTTCTTCATAAGATAAACCCCACCCCATCCCAGGTGTCAGTTGAGTGAACCTTCTCTGAACTGCCTCGACTGCATTTATATCCTTTTTTAAATGAGAGCAAAACGGTACACAGTACGCCAGATGTGCTCTCACCAATACCCTGTACAACTGTAGCAAAACATCCCTACTTTTATATTACATTCCCTTTGCAATAGATGACAACATTCCATTTGCCTTCCTAATCACTTGCTTTATCTGCATACCATCCTTTTGTGATTCACGTACCAGCACACCCAGATCCCTCTGTTCCTCAGAGTTCTGTAATCCCTCTCCATTTAAATAATATGCTGCTTTACTATTGCTCCTGCCAAAGTGGATAAGTTCACATTTTCCCACATTATACTCCATTTGCTAAATTTTTGCCCACTCACTTAACCTATCTATATCTCTTTGCAGACTCTTTATGTCCTCTTCACAACTTACTTTCCTACCTATCTTTGTGTCAACAGCAATTTAGCAACCATACATTGGGTCCCTTCATCCAAGTCATTGTTATAAATTGTAAAAAGTTGAGGTCCCAGAACTGATCCCTGTGACACACCACTCGCTACATCTTGCCAACCCAAAAATGCCTACTTTTATTTCCTGTTAGCTAACCAATTCTCTATCCATGCTAATGTGTTAGCTCCAACGCCATGAGCTTGTATTTTACTTAGTAACCTTTGATCCAGCCCACCCAGTACTCCCACCCAGGATCCAGCCCATCCAATACAGGAGCCTGAGACCCAGCTCACTCGGTATTGGCATCCTAGACCCAGCTCATCCGGCACTCCCACCCAAGACCCAGCCCAACCATGCAGAGTGTACAGCATTGTAGACCAACAATGGCCGCTGCCCCCCCTCTTCTCTTATGCAGTGCTGGCCATGGCTGCCTGGCTGCTACCCATCGCGGCATGGAGGCTTGGCCTCAGTGGCGCCAGCATTCAATGGCCGGGGATGTGAAGGCCACCCGTCATCCACTTAATTCCAAGACCTCCATTGAGTTGCTTACAATTACATGCTAATGTATTATAACTATATATTCTGCAATTTAAATTGCACTCCCAAACACATCAGGGTGGCAACGCAGCCTTAGTGCTTTCCCACCACTAACTAAATCCAGCACCAACATCATGACATCGGGTTTCCTGGCGGACTCATCCAACGTTGTTCTCCGGCACCCCCACATGCCTCCATTCCAGCTGCAAATGGCCGCACTAAATTCAGTCCGCTGTTGGAGGTGAGGATGGAGAACCCAGTGGAAAGGGGCTTAAGAAGACACTTTGTAGTAGAGGAAAGAAGCTGGGGGTTATCTTTGCATTCCAGGATGACCCTGGAATAGTGAGCAGTTTCAGTAGAGGAGAACAGGACTTGATAGTGCTTTATGTGGTCCAGCCAGTACTGGTGATGAATAGCTAAACCAGTTATTCACTGTATATGTTCAATTCTGCATCCTTTGGACTTAAGGGAAAGAGATGAGTGCTGGATCAACGGGGAATGACCAAGATGAGAGCGAGTAATGGTTTTAATGGGGATTAGTGCATCAAAGGTGGAGGTGAGGATGTGGTTGAGCAGATCGGTAGCTGCATAAATGTTTGGTGAATGAAGGGCAAAAGGCTAGACAGTTGGGATTTTGAAAGTGCAGTTGTGAGTGAATTAGGAGAGAGTTTGTTTCCAGGGGCAGACACGGAAAGAAATCGGGTTAATTGGGGAAGGGGGACGCGGGCAGAGAGCAATACAAGGAAATGATCAGAGATGACCTTATCTGTGATTAATTCAGTATGAGTAGCAAAGGTCATGTGAGATGGTGAGGTCAAGGGGTGGCAGTGGATATGGGTTGGGGAGTTGTACAGTGTTGTTGTAGGATTCCTTTCAAGAGTTTTTTAGAGCAGGTAGACAGAATGAAAATGATCTCTATCAGAGTGGTCAGTGCTGTAACTACCAATCTTAATTGTATAATGAAAGGAAAAAATGCAAGAAATACTCAACAGGTCAGTCAACAGCTGTGGAGAGACAAACAGAGTTGTGAGACCAGTTCTGATGAAAGGTCAATGAGCTGAACCATTAACTTTGTTTTTCTCTTCACAGATGTTGTCTGACCTGTTATTTCTGGAATTTTCTTTTTTTACTTCCGATTCCTAGCATCGCATTATTGTACTTTTGTGTTAGTGCCAGATTGTATGATGAATTTCACATTTTTCATGAGCTTTTCTTACTTTTTTTTGTATTGAAGAGAGTAAACTAAGGGGACAATGACTAATTGGCTACTTAACATTTACTTTACCTATATATTTTAAAACCTTTGGTCCTTAATTAACTAACATTTTTGTCCTTTATTTTAGATATTTCCACATCACTCACCATTCTTTAAGTGAGAAGCCTAACAGGCCTAGGCTTCTATCAGGGCGGCACAGTGGCGCAGTGGTTAGCACCGCAGCCTCACAGCTCCAGGGATCCGGGTTCGATTCCGGGTACTGCCTGTGTGGAGTTTGCAAGTTCTCCCTGTGTCTGCGTGGGTTTTCTCCGGGTGCTCTGGTTTCCTCCCACAAGCCAAATGACTTGCAGGTTGATAGGTAAATTGGCCATTATAAATTGTCACTAGTATAGGTAGGTGGTAGGGAAATATAGGGACAGGTGGGGATGTTTGGTAGGAATATGGGATTAGTGTAGGATTAGTATAAATGGATGGTTGATGTTCGGCACAGACTCGGTGGGCCGAAGGGCCTGTTTCAGTGCTGTATATCTAATCTAATCCTACAATATAACCAGGTATTAAGAGATAACCAATAGCATTGCATGTGAATTTGCCACCAATGTTCCCTTGTGTCCAGTGAGAAAGAACCTGACATCTAATTTCTACCTTTCTCAGACATCAAGCTAAAACTGCATATTAACTGGACAAATTTTCACTTTTACTGGTAATGGGTTGGCTGGCCATTTTACACACTGTCCTAATTTTATTTCCATTGATTTTGATGCGAACAAAACTTGGAAGGGATGTAAAACTGCTGTGGCCGATCCATAATCACCCATTTGCTGCTTGGCAGTGAGAGTGAAAGTTTGCCCTACTCTGTGGGGGCATGTGGGATAACCTCTATTCTACCAACATTGCCAAAATTAATTTAATGGGGGCGGCACAGTGGCGCAGTGGTTAGCACCGCAGCCTCACAACTCCAGCAACCCAGGTTCAGTTCTAGGCACTGCCTGTGCGGAGTTTGCAAGTTCTCCCTGTGACCGTGTGTGTTTTCTCCGGGTGCTCCGGTTTCCTCTCACAAGCCAAAAGACTTGCAGGTTGATAGGTAAATTGGCCATTGTAAATTACCCCTAGTGTAGGTAGGTGGTAGGAGAATTGAGGGAAGATGGGGCTGTGGCAGGGAATATGGGGTTAATGTAGGATTAGTATAAATGGGGGGTTGTTGGTCAACACAGACTTGGTGGGCTGAAGGGCCTGTTTCAGTGCTGTATCTCTCTATGAGTCTAAATCAAAGAATAATTATCATTGTTTTTAAGTTGTGGTGTATTTACAGTGAAATAATTATTGTTCATTTGGACATAAAAATGTTTTATCAGCACAATTTAAAAACATACTGGACTTTGCATTCCTTGATGTTACTGTGTACACCAAGGTAATAAACAGTTCAGACTACCAGTACACTGAGTACATACTGAAGTCCCAGTCTCAGAGCAGGACATCGATTTCTCCAGAATTTTTTTTCTTCACTCATTTTAACCTTTACATCAGATAACGGAGAACAGCTAAACCTAAGCTATGAACTTGTCTTGAACGTTAGCAAAGAGCTCTTTTCCCCAGTTAGAATCATTTATAAACTGAATTTAGATTTAATCTTGTTGTTAAATGAACAGCAGAACTGCAGGCCGACAACCTATTGTGAGGCATAACCTCCTGAACATACATTTCTTCATTAATTCAATGTTAATATGCTTATTTCATTTTGAAGTACAAGCTCTTAGCCTTGGCCTAAGTCACTTGCAACCCTTCTAAGGCAAGAATTGAATGACTTTATTAATTTATTTGCTCTAAACTAGAGATCCCTCAGGACTTACAAGTCAGAAGAATAGATTGCCATGTGCCCTGATTGGGAGTGGGATGAGCTACAAGTCAATGCGCAATGTATGTCAGCACAACCTGATTCCCATTAAACTAGATAATCCAATGGTACTGTAGAACAATGAGAAATGTTTTATGGCTCTTGGGAGCAAACTAAGGAGTAGGAGGAGAAAGTGGTGCCATCAAAGTCAGCAGCAGGTGTGTTTCCAAAATTTTAAAAATAATTCAATATGAGAGAAATATAAAGGGTATGTTGATCATCAGAAAAGAGGCAAATCATGCTAACTGAACCAAATTTGCAAAGGCAACTTACAGAACACACTGCCATTTATAAATCAAAATCCATTGGGTCAATTTTGCAACCATTACACCTTGAAAGTGTGAAGAGGCATAAAGTTGCAGATGAGGAAATTAGACTGCAATCGGTTCTTCCACAAGGGGATGCTGGACATGAATCAAAATGGAAGCTTTGGCCAACGTTAACTTCTTGAACACAGAAGCACTAAGGCTAATTATAACAGTCTACTGACACTTAGTGGAGTTCAGCTAACTCAGTATAGACCAAAATCAAACTTTCAATTCCTCCTGGCAGCGTTTGCTGACAATGTAACCACTAGGTGGCACAGTACTTGCCCATGCACAAATTGAAGCCTCATGCACTGAAACGTCACTGTCTGTGATGTTTTTGGCAGCTGCCAGTAATAAAGATGGCGCTGCTCAATTTATCACAAAAACAAAAACAAATGAAACAAAAATGGTCACTTCTGGTCCCAGATCCTGCTCCCCGCAATGGGTTGTTTAATGAATTTTATTGCTGATTATTTCAGGACACAAACCTGAATTTTAAACCAGTGAGCATTTTAAAAAGAGATTTCTAACATTTTGGAAGTTGGAACAGATAAATCCTGGGAGCTCGTGTTCGGCATGAACACCAGCAGAGAGCTTTTTCTGTGTTGTAATAAGAGCCAAGTCAACAACTTGATCCAGCATCACTTCAGTGAGCTTTGTGTTTAGACCTGTTCCGATATAAAACAACTAGTTTGGTTTTTCGTCTCGTTGTTGTTTTGGAAACCTCTCCAATAAGATAACAGCTCCAGGATAGCTGCATGGGCAGGATTGTGTGCGCAATTCAACGGAATCCGTGGCCTTGCCCCTTCTTCCTCCTCGGCCGCTCGCTCCCCCGTTCCCTCCCACTCGCAGTTGCCCTCCCTCCCCCTGCCCAGCTTGTCACTCTCTCTCTCCCACGCTTCCCCTATGTGGGGAAAAAAGGCTGTGATCACAGGAGGAAGCAGGGACCGGAGGTGGGAGGGAGCAGGGACCAGTAGCGGGAGGGAGCGGTGACCAGAAGCAGGAATGAGTGGGGACCAGTAGCAGGAGGGAATGGGGACCAGTAGCGGGAGGAAGCAGGGACCAGAAGTGGGAGGGAGCGGGGACCAGTAGCGGGAGGAAGCAGGGACCAGAAGTGGGAGGGAGCGGGGACCAGTAGCGGGAGGGAGCGGTGACCAGAAGCAGGAGTGAGTGGGGACCAGTAGCGGGAGGGAGCCGAGTGGGGAGGTGGCGAGGCCGGGAGTGACAAGTGACAAATGACGTTTTCGCATGCATGCACGAATTAGTCCTGGCAAGCCAGGTGCTGACGTAGGCTGCGCGTGCACAGCACTATAGATGCAGCAAGAGTCTGTTCTGAGCATGTGCGAATCTGGGAGTGCTCTGATGACGTCGACGGGGAGGCTGCATTGTCAGGAGTCACTTTGCTTCCTCCTAATGCTGCACTGATGGAGGTGCCATCTTTCAGATGAGATGTTAAACCACGTCTCCATCTGCCCTCTTAGGTGGACATATAAGATCCCATGGCAATGTTCCAAAGAAGAGCAGAGGAGTTATCCCTAGTGTCCTGGCCCATCAACACTCACTAAAAAGATTATCTGGTCATCATGTTGCTGTTTGTGTGAGTTTGCTGTGTACAATTGGCTGCTGTACTTCTTACATTATAATAGTGACTACACTTCAAAAGTACTTAATTGGCTGTAAGGTACTTTGTGATATATTGTGGTCGTGAAAGGTGCTATATAAATGCAAGTCTTTTCCGAGATATGACTTATTTGCTCAGTGAAAAAACGCGCTGAGCCATTGGGAAATATGTTTCTTGTCTTTACGTTTATTGTTTATTTCATTTTTTAATTTAGAATTTTTGATTACAGTTCTGTTGCCACATGAAACCGAAAACTAAAAGCCTCTGAAATTATTCGGTAGGGTTCCAGTGTAAGAATGTTTAAACCATTTGCATGAAACTTCTCTGCTAATTTATAAAAGATATGAGCCTGTTTAAAATAAATTGTCTAATACCTCTGCTAAAGTAATAGATAGAACAATTTGAAACAAACATAGTGGCCTGGATTTTACGGTCAATGGCAAATGAATGGCATTCACTATTGTCAAGAAAAGGGCATATGCCAGACAAGAAATATTAATTCATCGGTTAGAAACTTAGATTAGACTTTCATCGGAGAAAATCCTACATTTAACTTTAAAAAAAAACTGGCAGCCAAGGTGGCCACTGCCTTTTGCATCTGAAACACATTTGCACATTCCAAGGCCTAACTTGGGCCAGATGTCTAACAAGAAGCACAGCCAGGACAATGCTTTGGCTGAGTAGATTATCCAGATCACCCTCATTAGTGAAACATTCAAAGCCATTTTGAGGCATTCATGAATGGAGACGTCCCTCCAGGGGGTAAACACGGACAATACCACCTGAGAGAGGTTTTGGATTTTAGACTTTGGACCTCATTAAAAACAAAGGGAATTGAGAGAACCATGGTGACTGTCTCCCCAAGCTATGAAAAACTGGGAGTTTTGTTACACTGAAAGAGACAAGCAGGAACTCAGTGTGTAGCAGCAGAGAAGGCTGTGCACCTCCCTTTCTCTCTCTCTCTCTCTCTCTCCAGAAAACATCAAGTTTGAAAACCATCTGCAACTGTGGACCTTACAAGCCTAGAGACTACTACAGCCAGAGAACAGGGGAAGAGAGCCAATTTCAATTCTGCCTTCAAGAAAACCCTGAGCAAAGTGGGCCAACCACAAAGTGCACTTTGACTAGCCACCGACTTCCAGAATCCAACTCCAGCCCGAAGACCACCGAATCATGCAACCTCAGAATGATATTTAGCATTTATTTATTCTGGACTTTAATCCAACCAAAAAAACATACTTTCCACTTTGTAATCTATTTGTGTGTGTGTGACCCTCATGTGAGTGTGTGTGAATGTGTAATGTATATTTTAAAAATTATTTTAGATTGGGTTTAGCTTGTTGTCTGTGACCCCTCTCCTCACCTTGTCCGTAATACTATTCATTGCACTTATACATGCCCGCAGATTTTCCGTGGGCATTTGTATTGTGATGTGCAGTAATTAGAGAGTGAAAACAGTGCAGCACCCTCTACAGGGGATCAGGGAACTGAGTCAACGAGGCAAGCAATGGCACGTCTCCTCAACAAATCAGATTAAAGAATCTTAACTGGACGCATAGGTGAATTGTAACCCCCAAAGACGGGTTGTAGTTGGTTGAGATGTAAAAATTCTAAAACTCTCAAACCTTCCAGGTTTAATGGAAACGGGACGAGGGGTGGGCAGCCATTCTGTTCCTAGAAGACGGTTTGACTATTTAATGAGGCTGCGAACCTCACAATTTACATCCCATACAGCTTTAACCCAGCAGCTAAAGGGAGGCTAGGACAACGTCAGGGAGAAGATAAGTGCTCTTACAGCACAGTTTGTGGGCCAGGAGGAGCAGAAGTGCATGTATGTGATTGCGGAGTCTCTGGGCGAGGTACCAGTGTAACAAAGCTTGTGGAAGAGCATGGGCAACTGGGACAGCAATGTCTTGATTTTGATGTGTAAACTGCACATTGTGCAGATGCCGGGACTTGCTGTCATCACTGCTGAATAATGGTGAGCATTGATAGCCTCACTGTTCTTCTTACCACAAAATCTAGGCTATTAGCATGTTACACTGCTATCCCATGGTAAAATTTCAAAGTCAAAAAGTTCAAATATATTTTGTCAACAATATTGGCCTGACTTAAAGTATCTATATTGAAATAATTGTAATATAAGAAATAGCAATGATATTTCATAATTAATCCAAATCCATGTTCTCAGAGCAAATACATTACAGCAGTTAAACCTTATAGTTCAGTTTACTAATGGTGTGAAAGAACTAGTAAGGAGCAAAGCAACCACATTTTTAGGGTAGGTACTTCATCTCAAAGGGTTGGAATACAAAGGAGAAGAAGTTTTACTTCAGTGGTACTAAGTCTTGGTCAGACTCCATCTCAAGTATTGAATTCAGTTTTGGGCACCACGTCTCAGAAATGGATATTTTGGCCTTGGACGGGGCGCAGTGCAAATATACCAAAATGATACTGGTACGTCAGGAGTTAAATTATGCGGATAGGTTGCATAAACTTGAAATAAAAACAAGAAATGCTGGAAATACTCAGCAGGTCTGGCAGCATCTGTGGAGAGAGAAGCAGATTTAACCTTGTAGGTCAGTGACCCTTCATCAGAACTGCAGTATTTTGCTTTTATTTTAGTGCATAAATGTGAGTTATATTTCCTTAAGTTTAGTAAGTCGAGGAGTGATCTATTTGACAGGAATTAAATTATGTAAGTATTCAGGAGTGAAATTAGGAAGCACTTTTTCCACACACAGGATAGTGGAAATATGGAATGCTCTTCCCCCAAAAGGCTATGGATACTGGTCATTTGAAATTTTCAGGACTGGGATCAACTGATTAGGCAAGGGTATCAAGGGATATGGATCAAAAGTTGGTAACTGGAGTTAAGGTAGAGATCAGCCATTATCTAACTGAATAGTGAATCAGGCCCGAGGGGCTAAATGGCCTAATACTTTGTTAATTTTCATGTTTTGTTGCTAATACTTTACTCAACTATTTAATAAATACCCTGGGGAAAATTAGGCTAATTACCTACGTCACTAATTAAAATAAAATGCAAAAATATTTTGTCAGATTTCAAATCATAAGTCAGTTTCCAACACAACAAAATAATCTGAATCTTTTAAATTATTTTTTACTTAATGCTTTATTAACCCTACTGATAATATTAAATATGTGCTGAAATGTGACAGTAAAATATTTGCATGTTAATTATTGTATACTTATGTCTGATATATTAAGGTGAATTATTTTAAATAAATAGCAAAATAGTAAAATCAAAGTTTCTTCTAGGAAGTGGGTGTGGGGAGGTATTCCCTGGTAATACTTCAGAGAGCTGATTTTATCTCTGCCAGATAGACCTTGTTATCTCCCACACAGGATTGCCCAAGCTCGTCCAAGCCCTACATTAAACAGAAAGGGTTTGACAGATTCCCAATTAAGTTTGCCTGCCTCTGCTCATCAATGTACAACAGCAACATGTAAGGTGGTTTCTGAGCATTTTAAATAACCTTTGCCAAGGCTTAAAAAAGCTGAATCTCCTGTGGGAACTATGTTTGTGCAAAAATGAATTATACTATTCAAAAGCTAAATCAATCCAATTAGCATAACTAAGCCTTGTGATACAGTGCCTTGTAGTTTTCCTTAAGGCTGAAATTAAACTGAAGGAGTTATTCATAGTCCCTGAAAAGTACAAGCACAGCAAAATAAAGAATTACTTTGCCTCCCAAGAATCACTACTGTACACTTTTAAGCTCTGGAAGCTGTCTATCAGGTTGATTAAATATTAAGGTGACAGTTTATGTCTTTGTATGTGCTTGTAAGCTTATTTCAAAATTATTTCAAGTGTACAGATTTCCAACTGCCTTCCACAAATTCATGAGTTCAGATTTCAGAATTGCCTGTCATTCAGTTCACTTACAATAACACTGTATAAGTTTTCAGCTCACGGACAGTCTTATGTGGGGAAATAACAAGGTCAACCCGGGAGATAGTAAATTAGCCTGATGAGGCATTACTAGGAAATACCTTACTACCTCATTTTTTTTTTTAAAAAGAAGGCTTTGGAGGGTAAATTCAATAGTCCCCAAAACTGTGCGCGGGGATCGCAATACACAATTAACCGACACTTGCTGACTTCAATGCAATGCTGCCTGCTGTTTTATATGATTGCACCATCCAGCCAGCACTAACTGGACGCCTGAGTAGGGGGCCGATAACGTGAGTGACTAGCACCACTAGCAGGGGAGACAGCAGGCTTCAATGTTTTCATATGCTGCACTGGAGGCCTGGAAAGGAGATGTCCTGAATCCTTAGGGGGCTAGGAGGACCTCCAGACACATTCAGAAGGTAGTGGGAACTGATAGTGTTAGAGGTCGATGTCAGGAAGCAAATCCACAGGACCTGAATGCAGTGCCACAAGAAGTTCAATGGCCTCACGTGAGTGATCAAGGCCAGTGAATGCATTGTCAAATGTCGTATCCTACCAACTACAATAATGGACTGAGACACAATTCAACACATTCCCATCACTCACCTACCAGCAATCACTATCAATCACATCTCACACCTGACATTCACATACTTCACTGCACCCTCACACATGTAGCACTACTGCAAGCCTCATACCCACATCTCACAGCTTGCATACACTGTCAGCTACTCAATCATGACATCCACATCACTCGAACAGATGGCACATCCCTCACTGACACACTTCCCTCTCTCTTGCAGGACAAGGTGGTGCACAACCAGAGGCAGCAGTAACTAACCTGAGAGGAACAGGTGTGCCTGCATATCCTAACAAACCCCCACATCCATGGAGGAGATGGTGCTGTCCATTATTAGGATGCCCATTGCTGAGGCTATGGCCAACAGCAGTGCTGGAACCATTGAAGATAAGGTATCCTCATATCTAATCCTCCTTCTTACATCCCACCTTCCCTTCATCCCACGCTCTCTTCTGATTTAAATGCTGCAAATGGTGTAAGCATGCACATTTTGCTTTCCACCTTTTTTTCACCCTAACCCTACCCTTGTGCCTTTCTCTTTTCAGATACCCAAGAGGTGCAACCTGGCCAGGCAGTAGAGCAACAGCAAGAAGACAGTGATGATAAGACACAGCACCGTCACGTGATTTCATATTCGCAGCCACCAGCTCAAATATTAACACTGCGTGTAATTTAGGGATAGCATAGAGGCATGATGCACATGTGGTGAGACATCAGGCATGAATGGCCTGCAGCCAGGGCAGTGGGGGGCAAATATTGTACAGGTGGCAGCTGACCAGAGGGTGATTTCGCACCCGAGTTCTGCTACAAAGGACTCAGATGAGGACTTCAATGGAGCAGTGTCCAGAAGAAGCCTGATGGATGTGCAGAATGAAATGCTTGGTGCACTGACAGGCCTGCTCGAAAGTCTGGGTTTAGTGTCAAGGGGCATTCAAGAGTCCTGCACAAACTTGGCATAGGACTTTGCATGGAACTTGGAGCCCCTCCTTCAAAACATGGAAGTGGTGGCCAACTCCATGAGCACACCTGTGGACCATGATGCAGCACCTGATGACCAATGTCTCTGCTTCCATTGCAACACAAGCATCTTCCACCAGAAGTCTGAGGGTGCAGTCCGCAGCCTCGCTTTCTAGGCACAGAGCTGGTCAAGGTTATCTTCCAAGGCTATCTGCAGTCTCCTCCACTGAAAGTCAGCAGCCTTCCACCAGCCATGCTGTGGTCACTGGGGTAACACTTCATAGGAGCACTACGAGGAGCAGAGACACATGGAAGACTGGCACTAAAGGAATGCACAAGGGTGATTGGCTAGTTGACTTTTATATGAAATGATTTGATTTATAAATCTGGTACGAAATGTTTATCTTGTGATGGCTTTTATCTTTGCATTCTGGCCCAGTGGATGCTGTGTTGGTCAGTTGACTGAGGGAAGGTAAGGTGTAGGACTGTTGTTGAATGAGGAATTGGGATTACTCTGCTTCTGCTCTGGACTACACTGGCTATACAGTAAAGCTCAGCTTCTGACTCTGATCTATGTTCTTTTCAGATATTTCAAAGTAACTTTGATTGGTTTATAGCCCTTCCCTCACCGCTGCTGAGTCTTCCTGCTGAGCCTGTGACTGGTTACTGCTTAAACTGGATTTTCAGCTTCAGTCTGTACCTGGCCAGAAACTCACTTGACTGGGCCAAAGTACAAATCTCTGCTGCTTCTGGATTTTATGGTGCCCTCTAACTTTGCCAGTATCTTTCTGATCCTGCAACTGACTCTGTACACCTCTTGCATCCTCATTTCCATGAAAAATACGTCCATCAGTGCATCCTCCAATACCCTATCCTCAAACAGCTTCTGGATTTCACTTGCTACCCCTGTCTCCAAACTCTGACAGTAGTTCCTCAATGCCCCATTCTAACTCCACCCTACCTACATCTTTTGTTATCCCACCACGGGACTTCTGACTTTAATTCTGGACTCCTTCCTACTTCAGGTTTTTAATGTATCCTTTTTCAGTAACCAGACCTATATAACTTTAGCTTTCCCTGTGTCCATTCACATGTGCTTTTTGGCTGCCACTCCGAACCTGAGCCCATCATTTCTATTTCCACTTATTCCTCCTTATTTTTACTTCTTTTCTCTTTACCCCTCCTAGAACCCTCTCTTCTATAATCATGCCTCCTTTCACTTCTCCTCTCTCAGGTACTTTGCCCTCCAATTCCCTACCTCAACCCTTCTATACTCCTCGATCTTGCTGCTCTCCTGTTGCTGTCCCAGGCTTAAATCCCTATTAGATAAACCTACAGCTTTCCCTCTGTGCTTCTCCTGGCATCCTCTGAAGAGCTCATCAAGGCACTCGCTGCTAATTCATTACAAGCAGCCATCAGAATTTCCCCATCCCACTCTCTCACTGGACTTCTCACCTTCCGCATCAACTGGGGGCTAGTCTTGTCAATCTCCTTCCTATCCAATTCACCCCTCCCAATGATGGACTCTGCCAGTAGATCAGCTCTCACTGCCACTCTACACATCTCCCTCCAGAATGTCCGATCACTTGTGGACAAGGCCCTTGTCATCAATAAACTTATTGTGGATAATTGCATTGACATCATGGCCTTAACTGGCTGAGGTGTGCTGATACCTTCCCCTAAATGAAGCCTCCCTGTCTGACTAACCCTTCCACCACTAGGCCTGCCAAGACCATCGCAATGATGGTCTGGTGCTTATCACCAGATCACACCTTGGCCTCACCCCCTACTCCTCTGATACTTTCTCCTCCTTTGAGCATCTCACCTTGTTCCACTCCGCTCACCTCTTATTCAAAATCCTCGTTCTCTACTGCCCACTCAAGTACAATAAAAATGTTCTTACTGAGATATCTTCAATGCTTTCCTCCCCCAGCCTCTGCACCCAATGTCTTCTCATCCTCAGTGATTTCAACCTCCACCTCAACTCATCTTGCTCTCTCTCCTGAGTTCACTGCCCTTTTAATCCTCTCTTAATCCTCCCTCCATGTAAACTCCCCAATCCATATTCAAAGCCACTCGCTTTGATCTTATCACTTCAAATAGTCTCACTTCTTCCATCGCATGAATGACTGATAAAGCCATCTCCGATCACTTCCTTGTATCACTCTCCACCCATGCCCCAACCCTACCTCCTTCTCTATCCATCCCTGGAAAAAATTATCCCCCTATTCACTTACAACTGCACTTTCAAATTCTCAACTATCTCGCCTTTGGCCCTCTGTTCGTCACAAACATTTCTGCAGCTACTGATTTTCTCAACTGCACCCTCACCTCCACCTTTGATGCACTCATCCCCAATAAAACCATTATTGTCTCTAACCCTGGCCGTTTTCCCCTGTCATGTCTCTCACGCTCTCTTAAGTACAAGGGGTGCAGACTTGAGAAGATATGGCAGACAACCGGTTTAGCCATTCACTGTCAGATCTGGCTGGACCACTTAAAACACTATTGTGTCCTGCTCTCGTCTGCTAAATCTGCTCACTATTACAGGATCATCCTGCAATGCACTTATTTTCCCTACTGTAAACCATCTTCTTAAACCTCTCTCCTCTGTCTCCTCCACTGTTATTTCCAACAAGAATTGCGAAGGGCTCATGGGCTTCTTTGTCATTAAGATCAAGATCATCTGATTAGCTGCCTCTACCACTTCCCTCCCACTAGCCCACCAGGCCAAGCTTCCTTTAAAGCCCCCCTCTATCCCACTCTAGCCCTGAACTTGCATCTCTCTCTAATTTCTCTCCTATCTCCCCTCATGCACTCTCCAAACTTATCTTGTCCATGAGACCCACCTCCTACTCCCTCGATCCTCTTCCCACTAAACTGCCCCTCTCCTCAAAAACACAATCCTTGGCCCCATCATCCTTGCAAACTACTGCCCCATCACCAAACTCCCTTTCCTGTCCAAAGTCCTTGATCGTGTTGTCGCCTCCCAAATCCGTGCCCATCTTTCCTGGAACTCCATGTTTGAATCCCTCCGATTAGGTTTCTGCCCCTGCCACAGGACTGAAATGGCTCTGAACAAAGTCTCAAATGACATCCCATGTGACTGTGATGAAGGTAAACTATTCCTCCTCGTCCTTCTTGACCTGTCTGCTGCCTTTGACATGGTTGACCATACCATCCTCCTCCAACACCTCTCCACTGTCATCCAGCTGGGTGGGAATGCTCTCAGCTGGCTCCATTCTTATCGATCTAATCATAGCCAGAGTGTCACTTGTAATGGCTTCACACACCGTTATCTCTGGTGTCCTCCAAGGATCTATCCTTGGCCCTCTCCTATTTGTCATTTACATGCTGCTCCTCAGCAATATCATCTGAAAGCACAACGTTAGTTTTCACATATATCCTGGCAATGCCCACCTCACCACCATCACTCTTAACCCCTCCACTGTTGATAAATTATCAGACTGTTTATCTGATATCCAGTACTGGATGAGCAAAAACTTTCCCCAATTAAGTATTGGGAAGACTGAAGCCATTGACATTTTCACAGGCAAAGGTTTGGGGGCATGTGGCAAGTTAAATCTCCCAAAAGTGGCATTGGGTCTGGATCCTGGCATCATTGCGCTCTCTTTCTGTTTTCACCCGGGTGGGTTCCGAGATGAGTGGGGAAACCCCATCCAGCTGTCAGGAAAGTAATTAAGATACGCAAACAATCAATTAACCCTGCACTCTAGCTTTAACTGCCAGTGCATGGGTTCCATGCTGTTTCAACATCTCACCAGGTTGGGGGAGGCGAGGGCACAGCAGGAAGTTATTGTTGACTAAAATTGACCTGCTAGCAACAGCACAAAAACTGAAATCTGCAAGCTTGTGGTTAGTCACAGTGAAAGGCTAGCACTGACAGGATTATTTCTGTCAGCCTGAATTCACTAGTTTCAGAGGGACTTGCAACTTTGTGCACTAACTTTCAACTGCCTTGGAGTCGATTGAGCTGAATCTTATCTTCCTGGCTGTCAGACTTCCTGCAACATGGGAGCTGCTAATGCTGCAGTAGCTTGGATCCCTGAGGAGAAGCAGCAGAATGATCCAGCTTAGCAGCCACAGCAATAGGGGCAGAATTTTTGTTTTAAATTCTTTCATGGGATGTGGGCATCACTGGCAAGTCCAACATTTGTTGTCCATCCCTAATTGCCCTTGACAACTGAGTGGCTTGCTAGGCCATTTCAGAGGGCAGTTAAGAGTCAGCTACGTTGCTGTGAGTCTGGAGTCACATGTAGGCCAGACCAGGTAAGATCGGCAGATTTCCTTCCGTAAAGGGCATTAGCGAACCAGATGGGTTTTTAAAACAATCGATGATAGTTTCATGACGTCATTACTGAGACTAGCTTTCAATTCCAGATTTCTTTCTTTTTATTAATTGTATTTAAATTTCACAAGCTGCCATGATGGGGTTTGAACCCGTGTCCTCAGGGCATTAATCTGGGCCTCTGGATCACTAGTTCAGTGACATTACAGTACGCCACTGCCTCCCCCAAATCCAACAGCAGCACTAGCTGCCTTCTCCACAGCCACATGCAGCTCCACAAGACAGAGGGGATGGACTCAGTGCTGCATCTTGAAGGAGGTTATACCCTCAGCACATTATCTATCGGCCAAGGGTCAACTTCCTCAACATGTCTGAACAACAGTACCTCAGAAGGATGAGGATCTCGCAGCAGGTAATCACACACATCTGCAACCTTCTGGAAGTAGACCACTGCCCCAAGAGGACCAGGTGGACAAGCTTTGTCCATTGCTGTCAAGGTGACCACAGCCTGAGTTTCTTCACCTCTGGCTCCTTTCAGGGATCTGCTGGTGACATCTGCAAGATTTCACAATCTGCTACCCACAATTATATCATTCAGGCCACCGATGCACTGTTTGCCAAGGCTGAAAACTATACCCACTTTGACACGTATGAGGTGACTCAAACCCAGAGGGCTGTCGGTTTCTCATCATTGGCAGGATTTCCACAGGTCCGGGGGATGATTGATTCACTCATGTGGCAATTAAGGCGCCGTCAGAACAGCCAGGCATCTTCATTAGTCAGAAGCGATTCCACTCCCTTACTGTGCAGCTGGTCTGTGACCACTACAAGATCATGCATGCCTGCACCAGGTATCCAGGGAGCTGCCACGACTCCTTCGTTCTTCGGCAATCTCATCTACCGCAGGTGTTCTCTCCACCAGACAGCCTCAGTGGTTGGCTCCTGGGCAACAATGGAGCAAGCCATCGGCTTGCTGGAGATGAGGTTCCATTTGCCATGACAGATCTGGAGGTGCCCTTCAATATGCCCCATATTGAGTCTCTGGGACTGTTATCTGCTGTGCCCTTCACAACATGGCACTGCACAGAGGACAGGGGCTGATGCAAGAGGAAGGTGGAGAGTATCCAGCATCCTCCTCCTCTGAGCAGCCTGAAGTGCTGTTGGCGCCTACAGTTGAACACCTGGCTGACAGAGAAGCCTGCGATGAACCTAATCAGGTATGCTTCACTTGAAAATTGTGTTTGCAGCAATCCGAGAATTCCATCAAAAACTCTGTGCCATACCCACCCCCAACACATCACCTTCGTACAGTTAACCAGCCAACCATCACAGTCACAGCCTTTCCTCCTCATCAAGGATGCTCATTCCATTCACCGGAACAAAACTGACCAGGGTGAATGGGGGATGCAACAAAGTAGAGGCCATGAGAATGAGGAGTTCACACAAACTCATGCTTTCATTGAAATAAAGAGCATTAATGAAACATTAACACTGTTATAAACATCCAAGTGACTCCCCTTGTGCAGCTCCTGTTACTCCTGCGGTTTCAGCAGATTTAGAGGCAGGCTGGTCGTTTCCCTGATCTGACACAAGATGCCTGTGGGGCATATCTACTGAGTTTTGGAGCCTGTGGGGGCCCTGCCAAAGACTGACCCAGCTGAACCTGTCCAATGGCAGACTTGATCATCAGGGCAGACCACAGCATGTGTGGCTCTGTCTGGTGGGGGGTGACAAGGACTAGAAGTGATGGCACCTTCAGAAGAGCTCCCACTGCCATGTGCCTTTTCTCCATCTTCCCTCTCAGTGCCCACCAGTACCTCCCTGCTAACCAAGAGCAGGAGAGCACTTGGCTTAATGTCAGTGTCATTGAGCCAGTAAAGCCAGGCTTTGCTCAATCCTATATAAACTGGCAGCCAGTGTGCAAGCCATTGGTCAGGGTCTGCCATGTTTGATTCTCCTTGCAGGTGGCCATTCTTTCCATGGAGGTGGTCATCAGCACAAATGCCCGAGATATCATGGTACTCATACTTGAGATGGAGTCCTCCATTCTCTCTCCAAAGATGCGCACTGCCTCTGGAAATGCTAACAACGGCTGGTATGGCCAGATGGTTCTCACTGTTCACCTCCCAACTGACCACAGCAAGTGTTTTAGTTCCTAGGGTTTTAACCCCTTGTGTTTTATTTGTCAAATAAACAAACAGTGACACATTTTCTTGTAGATTTAAAACAGAAGATTAACTATTTATTGAACAATATTCCTTCCCAAAATGGTCGCAGCCACACCCACGCACGCATTCACTCGCGTGCGTGCACGTGCGCACACACACATTTACACACATGCGAATACATAGATAAAGAGGAAAAGGGTAAGTGGTTTGAAGTGAGGTAGGTGTTTGGGATTCATGGTAAACCTACTGAATCTTCTCAGAGGACAGTTTCTCTTTCAAAGTTGCTTTGTAGTTTGCTACTTTGGGTTGTTTGTATATTTTCTGATGATTGAGACTTCCGTCTGGAGGTGGTGGTCACTTTTAGTTCTCTGCTGCAACAAGTTGAAGAGTGGACTTTTCAGCAGGGCTCCTTCTTTGTTTTTTTATGGATCTCTCAGAGCTCTTGGCTGGACTGGCTTTTTGTGATGTTGTTGTGATCTTTCCTCTCTTTCTCCAGAGAGCTACTTTTTAAAGGTAAAAATCTCTCACATGTTGCCTCTGTTAGGAGCTGCGGGGCCCGTCCCTGTGGTGACCAACAATGGACCAGGATGTGGCTACTTCTTTGTTTCAGAAGAACCCATTCAATTCAGGAATGTCTCTTGATGGGTTCAGCATGGGTGTAGTTGAAACCTCTTAGATTGGAATGTATCCTTTTCTCCTTAACACACAGTAAGACGGTTTGAATATACGGGGCCAGGTCGTCTGAACTTCGGTGGCCATTTTGCAGCACATTGTCCACTTTTTAAATGAAAAGTCAATTTTTATAACTCTTCAGTTTGAGTTCTGTATCTTCAGCATTGCACTTCTTGTGAGCATGACACAGCACACACATTTCCCATTGTTACTCTACAACGTCCCTTTCTGTGGATAACCCACGCGGCTTAGCATCCAGGTCTAGCTGAGCAGAGCTTGGAGTGTCCTGGCCCTTCAACAGGGAGTCTCCACTGCTGTCCCTGTCTCCAGCACCTGCTCTTGCTCAGATGTGATGTACTCCTCACCATGTACCACCTGATCTATCTGTAATGCAGGACCCATGGAGGTGTGTGTATCTTTGCTGATAGAGGGTGCACAGGAGTCATGTGGCGGTGCATATTCAGAATACTTGTCCTCCTCTGAAGACTCCTTGGGCTGCTCCCTCATCCTCTCCATCCTGACCTGTAAAGGGCCTGTGTGAGATGAAAGACCATCAGTTAGTGCTGAAAGTAGGTGAAATAAGGTACAAACTTAGCATAGCACAGTGATAGATGATGCATTGTCACTTGGCACTTAACTAGTGCTGTCACCAGGTCTCTAGACCATTCTCATCTCTCAATTGCCAATAACAAATACTAGTGCCACCCTGCCAATCTCAAGGGTGTCCTTCTCCATTGAGGTCAGGGTGGCCATGGCTGCAGGTCCACCTCAACCACCCGGGTTGTCTGCCACTCCCTAGAGTTAAACGCTCTCTTTTCCTGCAATTAGAAAAGGCAGAGAGTTATAAGTGTGAGAAGTGAAATTAGCTGGAGTGTTAAGCTCCAAAAAATGACATCTCTGGCATCAAATCCACGTTGTACAATGTTGTGATCTGTCTACTCCGCATACATCCGGTAGATGTACACTGGCAGAGTGACAGTAGTGGGAGGACAAATGTATTTCCTGCACACCCTTACTAATATAACAAATCGCAAATGTGTGCGCGCAGGCCCTGTTTGCCAGTTTCAACACCAAATGGAACCCATAGCACTTACTGATCCAAATATTTTGCCTTTTTTAAACTATTTAGGTCTGACTTTGTAAGAGTGTGATGTTCATTTAAAAGGAGAAAGAAAAACTGACATGAAAAGTTTCACCCACTGGGATTGTGGAATTCCAGGTGATCCTGAAGCAGCCTTGCAACAGGAAAGATTTCTGATCAGAACATCTCATCCTTGTGCCTCAAAGAGAATCAACGGTGACAAGCATTGCAAGAGAAGCCAGAATCAATGTTAATGTGCCTGAATAATTTAAAAAGCATGTGTATATTAGATGTCTAGAGCAAAGGATATCTACATTATCATTATTATTTTCATCAGTCAAAATCTCAGTAAAATGCATGGCATCTCAATATTATCCCAATATTTAGAAAATAAATTACTGTTAACCAATGTCTCCACATTATTCTATATTAGCATGAATCTTGTTTATACAAAATGTAATCAAATTAAACTGCTTAGGACTATAGTAGTGTACTATGTATCAAAATGGAAATAGTGAGGGCAAAACTCGATTGCTGCTGAAACGGGCGCGGGGATTATGATGCCCAATTAACCTGCTTCTGATGCAGGCAGCATGCAAACTTCATGCTGACTGAAAATTTAAATAATTGCAACATACAGCCCAGTACTCAATGCGCTTCTGAGTGGCTGCATGCCTCAGCAGTGGGCCCATATTTATGGGAGGCTAGCGCCACTTAAAGTTAGGCTGCACTACTGAGAGCCAGCCTGCAACTCTTAAATGGGAGGTGCATTCTGGCTGGTGCAGGTGCTGGAGGTGGCTAGGAAAGAGAGTCTGACCTGCAAGAAGAGTGACTAATGGTGCAACAGATGAGAAACAGCTTCAAAGTTTTCAGAAGCTGCAGTGGAGGCCTTGGTGCAGGAGATGGCGAGCAGGAGAGATGTCCTCTATCTACTGGAGCGAGGGCACCCTCCAGACAAACATTGCAAAGGCAGTGGGACCAGATAGCTGTCATGGTCAATGCCAGCAGCGTAGCCCCTAGGACTTGGATGCAGTGCCACAAGAAGTTCAATGACTTCACATGAGTGATCAAGTTCAGTGAATGCCATATGCTACCAACTGAACCACTCACCCCATCACTCACCAACAACAATCACAACTCATACCCAACATTCAAAGCTTCACCTCACCCTCACACACGTAGCACTGGTGTGTGCCGAACATCCACATTTCATAGCATGCACACACTGCCAGGTATTCAACCATGATAACCATATCATCCAAACATAATGTGCACCACACTCACTGACACACTTCCCTTTGTCTTGTACAACAATCTACTGCCTAATTGGCAGGGAACAGGCATGGCTACATGCCCTTACACTCATGGAGGAGACGGTGGTCACCATCATTGGAGCAGCCATGACTGAGACAATGACCAGAAGAAGAGTTAAAACCATTGAAAATGACGATATGCTCATACCTGATCCTGCTTCTCACATCTCACATTCTCTTCTAATTTACAAGCTGTAAGCATGCATCTCCTGCTTTTCACCCTTCCCCTCATCACAACCCTACCCTTTTGCCTTTCTCCTTTCAGATAACCAAAACCTGCCACCTGGCCAGGTAGTGGAAGAGAAGAAGTGAAAGACCAGAAAGACATTGATGAAGACACTGTCACTCACTCACACACTTGCAGCCACCAGCTCAGATACTGGCACTGCATGTAATTTGGAGGACAGCTTGGAGGCAGGATCTGCATGTGTTGAGATGCTGGACATAAATGTCCTGCAGCCAGAGCAGGGGGTAAGGATAATGCAGGTGCCAGCTTGCTGAAGGGCGAGGTCATACATGAGTTCTGCTGCAGAGGACTTTGATGAAGTAGCCTACAGAAGAACATTGATTGGTATGCATACTGAAATGCTTGGTGCATTTGCAGGACTACCAGAAGGCCTGCTATCACTGTTAGCGGGCATGAAGGAGTCTGGTGCCAACTTGGCACAGGGCTTTGTGCAGAGCTTGGAGCCCATCCTTTCCAGCATGGAAGTGGTGGTTGTAATATATGCAGGTGGCACCAACAGAGAAAATGGACACCAAATATTGCCAGTTCATTACAGTAGCCAACTCCATGAGAACACTTGAAAACCCATCCATGATGCAGCATCTGATGGCTGATGTCTCTGCACAAGCACAAGCCACCCAACATCTAGGTGCTGCAGTGAAAGCTCAGACTGGTCATGGAATCTCAGCTTGATGCCACACAAGCTCAGACGCCTGCCATCAAAGCTGTGGCTACCAGTGTTCAAAGGGGTTTGCAGGGTCTCACAGAAGTCCAGCAACCTGTCCTCGAACATACTGCTAGCATTGTGGAGGCGCTGACCTGGAGGAGTGGCAGTAATGCCATGGAGCACAAACTTGGTCTCTTCTCTCAGGATAACAGCATTTATCCTCCCACTAATGTCACTCTGTGCCAGTGTCAGCCAGTCAGCCCAGATTGCTACTGTCCATGCTGAGATGGTGCAATCAATGTCAGGCTTTCTAGGGTCAGGTCTGCTCGAGGTCGTCCTCCAAGGCCATCTGCAGTCACCTCATCGACCAGCCATGCTGCAGTCACTGGGGTAGCACAACATAGGAGCGATCAAACAGGCAAAAGTACATGGAAAACAAGTACTAAGGGAATGCACAAAAGTGTAGTGACTTCTGTATGCAATATTGGATTGTTTGATTTATAAATTTGGTTTGGAATGTTTGTTTTCTGGTGGCTTTTATTTTAACATTGTGGCCAACGGGATGTTGTGATGGTCTGTTACAGAGGGGTGGTAAGGTCTGGGACTGTTGTGAATGAAGAATTGGGGTTGCGGTCACTGGTACTGCTGTCAAATGAGTCAATCATGAAGAGCTAGCCGGAAAGGGACGGTGATGATTGCCTCCTCCATTTGTCCTCCTCTTATTTTGTCTTCTCCTCCTCCTCCTCCTCAGCTGGTCAGTGTAGAGCTGATGGCAAGGGCTGTGCTCTCATGATGGCAAGGTCATGTAGCATGCAGCTTTTTTGGCAGAGGTGGAATGGTGGCAGGAACGCAGGAACACAACGTATCTTGACATGGGCCCTGATGAGTACTGCAGGGTTTCTCTAGAGCAGACCGAGCAGCGGAAACATTGTTTAAGCACCCCAATAGTCTGCTCGATCACATTTCATGTAGCAGCATGGTTTTCTTTATATGCATGGTTCCCACATGTGCATGGGTCATGCACTGGAGTCATGAGGCATGTGGTCAGCAGATAGTCCCTAGTCGTCCAGTAGTCACCCTTTGGTTTGTTTTGGTGGCTCAAATACAGATGACACAGTGGAGTGCTGCAGAGTTAAGGCATCATGACTGCTGCCAGGATATTGGCCATTGACCTGCATGATATGCTGATCATGGTTGTACACCAGCAGAAAGTTGAGGACGCAGAATCCCTTCCAATTGCAGTACATCTCAGAGTTGACATGCAGCAGCACCTGCAAAGTGGCATGTGTGCAGTCAGTGGCACCCTGCAACATGGGGAAGCTTGCAATGCTTGTGAGGCTGTGTGCTTGCTCTGCCAGCTTCTCTCTGGCAGTGGCCTTCCTTATGCAACAGTGGATCACAAATTGGGAAATGTTGTAAATATCATCTACTCCAGCCTGGAAGGAGTGAGATGTATAAATGTTTATGGCCATGGTCTCCTTTACAGCCACTGGCAATGCTGTCCTCACCCTGCTCTGAGGCTGTTGTTTTGGCTGCAACCGGTGGCAGATTTCAATGAGGACCTCCTCAGTGAAGCACTGATGTCTGACACACTGGGGGGAAATTCATGCTGTCCCCCATGGTGAGTTTGGAGGCAGGGAGAGCATAAAATCAGGTGAGATTGGGGGGGCGGGGTGGGGTTCCTGCCACCATTCCACCTCTGCCAAAATTTAGTCTGGGGCTGGAAGGCCTGTGAATGGGCCTTCCCACCTGCTACCAATTGAGGCCCTTAACAGGGCAATTAACTGCCAATTAAGAGCCTCTTCCCGCCATAGCCACAATTAGCCATGCAATGGGCAACACTGTCGCTGCACAGGAAGCACGGCACGGAAAATTGTGCAGGCTGCTTCCCGGTAGGGTGGTAGGGGGGGCATTCCCTCATTAAAAGTCATTTAGTGCCTGAATGAGAGACCCGGATTTGGGAAGGTGGGGCCTGGTTGTGGGCCAGTTCCAGTGACGCTCCTCGGCTTCTGGTAAGTGCACCTGCAGCAGCAGCCACCGCCTCTGCGGTGGCGCTGCGACTGCCAGCCTCTGATTGGCTGATAGCTCTGCAGGAGTGGGACATGGATGACAGGATCTTTGATCCTGTGGAAGGCCCACCGCTGTCCATTTAAATACCGCATTAACACAAAATGCAGCGGGCCTTCCAGAGAAGAGGCGACGCGGAGATCTCGGCATCAGTTTCTCCGTACGTCTAAACCCCTGCCACCAGGAATAAATTCCCTCCACTGTTCCTCACTAAGGTTGAGGTAAGAAAATTGCTCCCTGAGCATTCTGGGTGGAAATGGCCTCCAGCTGAGAGCCCTTCCCCTCCTCCTTCTCCTCCTCCCTCTTCCAGTAGCTTGTCATCTCTGCTCATTCTCCCTGTCATGCTGTAGTTCAAGGTGGGTGGAAAACGATTGCACCCATAGCTGGGAGCATGTGGCTTGTGCAGAATCAAGTCAGGATCAAGTCCTTCAGCACATGCCTCATCACTTTCTGTAGGCCTCAGCAACTTTAAATAACTGTACAAACCGCTAAACACTTAGACAAACTCAGCAATAGCCAATAGAAATCAATCAGCAACTAACCTGAAAATAGTTAATGATCCCTTTGAATAGCACTGGTGAGGTGCCTTTCCTGTTGCTGAATGCATGTTCAGCTGTGTGTGTTTAACAGAGGGCATTAGCTGGAGCAGCAGTTTTCAAAGGAAGGCAACGGGAAAAACGCCCGACTGGATTTTGTGGCAATAGTGGGGCTCCTGATGCTGGGATGAAAAGGCCAGGGGTGGGGGGATTCCTGCCTCGGCCTTTTTGAGACCCCCAGCACTATCTTCCACTGTTCGGGCTCAAGTGCTCGGCGCCAGGATCTCCGTCCCTTTAAAGATAGGGATGCTGCCTCCAAGAGCCGATGGCCAGTCACCGTGGGTGGTGGCCACTGCAGGTACTGCAGAGGCCTTGGACTCAGGCCCAGTACTTGAGCACTGGAGCCCCGGACCTCAGGTAAGTGAGGCGCGATCACCAGGGCCAGTCCAGGAGTCCCCGGTGAAGGGGTTGGGAGGGTGGGTGTGAAGTCCAGAGCGAGGGGAGTCCGTGGAGTGGAGGTTTTGGTGGCAGGGGTCCTCCATGGGCCACAGATTGCCGACAGAAGAGGGACCCTCCCCCACCCCAAGCCCACAGGGAGGGCATCTCGTATTAAAGGTGTCCTCCCCATGTGGCAGAGGCCTCTGGGAAGGTTGTCATCAGCCTATCCCACCCCGGCAAAATGGCTGATTACGGGGAGGCGACGGGCCCTCTGGCCCACACACCCATCCCCCTCCCCCCCCACCTGCCTCTCGTTGTGATTCTATGGGCCCGCCCCCTTCCCCGCCTCTGATCTCGCCTCAGGGGGGGCCCATAAAATCCAGTCTGCCATGTCTAGAACACGAGTAGAAGGTGTGAACAGCACAGAAGGCCATGAGAGCTATGGGAAATGCTGATCAAAATAATGCAGAGGCACAAAATAAAGTTCAGCTGCTCTAAAAGTGCCACAGAGTAGCCATTACTGTAGCTGTAAGACTTGCTTTTCTCAGTGGTGAGTGCTGAGTGGTAGAAATCCAGAAGGGACGTTAGCCCGCTGGCCTCATCTGGGTACCTGGGGTCAGCAGGGGAAGGCCTGGTGTACACACACCCCAGCCCAGCTGAGGGAGTTCAGATGGGAACAGGCTACTCTGACATTGGACAGTGCAGCCAGGGTGAGATGCAACCTCCTGGACAGCAGGAGGCCAGAGCAGCACAGCAGGGGGCTGCAAGGGGAGGAAGGTGCTACCCAAGACATTGGGTCTACTGCTCAAGAGTCGGCCACCTGCAAATGACAAAGTGCCAGTGCCGTAGGAGGCTACGCCTCTCCAGGCAGATGGTCTTGAATATTTGTTCTTTGATGACCTGAGGCCTCGCGGCCCCCATAGCAATCAATTACCTGCAGTCGTCAAGGTCACCGTTGCCCTAAACGTCTATGCAACCAGGGATCTGTTGCAGACCTTGGTGATATCCCACAATCGGCAGCTCATCACACCATCAGGCAGGTCATGGATGCCATTTTCCAGAGGGCAGGGAAATACATGCACTTTGACACAGATAGGCCAGCGCAGGCACAGAGGGCTTTGGGTTTTGAGACCATCGCTGGATTCTCTTAGGTCCAGGGGGATCATCGATTGCACCCACATAGCCATGAAGGCACCGACAGACCAGCCAGCCAGAAAGGACTACCACTCATTGAATGTCCAGCACGTCTGTGACCACAGGAAGCGAATCTTGCAGGTCTGCACCAGTTCCCAGACAGCTGTCGTGATTCATTTTTCTTGTGAGAGTCCAGGTGCCACACCTCTTCAGACCCACATCCAGACACCGTGGGTGGTTGCTGAGGGATGAGGGTTATTCTCTGGACCTTCCAGCATACAGAGCTATTTTCCACTATGACCCTTAACGGGCGGCACAGTGGCGCAGTGGTTAGCACCGCAGCCTCACAGCTCCAGCGACCCGGGTTCAATTCTGGGTACTGCCTGTGTGGAGTTTGCAAGTTCTCCCTGTGTCTGCGTGGGTTTTCTCCGGGTGCTCCGGTTTCCTCCCACAAGCCAAAAGACTTGCAGGTTGGTAGGTAAATTGGCCATTGTAAATTGCCCCTAGTGTAGCTCGGTGGTAGGAGAATAGTGGGGATGTGGTAGAGAATATGGGGTTAATGTAGGATTAGTATAAATGGGTGGTTGTTGGTCGGCACAGACTCAGTGGGCCGAAGGGCCTGTTTCAGTGCTGTATCTCTAAATAAATAAATTAAATAAATAAATAATGCATCAATTAGTGCCTCCAGGGAGGCATCAGAGAAACGTGGTGCCACCTGGGACGCATGTGCATACCCACAGAGGCCCTCCGATCTCCCTGGTGTTGCATCACAGGAGGCAACACCAAGCCCAGTCATCTACAATCTATATCGATGATTTGCATGAAGGACTGAATGTATGGTTGCAAAATTTGCTGATGACACAAAGATAGGTAGGAGAATAAGTTGCAAAGAGGACATAAAGAGTCTGCAAAGGGATATAGATAGTTAAAGTGAGTGGGCAAAAATTTGGCAGATGCTGTATAATGTCTGAAAATGTGAACTTGTCCACTTTGGCAGGAAGAATAGAAAAGCAATATATTAATTAAATAGAGAGAGATTGCAGAACTCTGAGGTACAGAGGGATCTGGGTGAACTGGTACATGATTCACAAAAAGTTTAGTATGCAGGTACAGCAAGTGATTAGGAAGAAAAATGGAATGTTGTCATTTATTGTAAAGGGAATGGAATATAAAAATAGGGAAGTTTTGCTACAGTTGTACAGGGCATTGGTGAGACCACATTGAAGTACTCCATACGGTTGTGGTCTCCTTACTTAAGAAAGAGTATAATTGCATTTCAAGCAGTTCAGAGAAGGTTCACTCAACTGATTCCTGGGATGAAGGGGTTAGCGTTGGACAGGTTGGGCCCATATCCATTGGAGTTTAGAAGAAAGAGAGGCGATCTTATTGAATCATGTAAGATCCTGAGGGGACTTGACAGGATGGATGCTAAAAGGATGTTTCTCCTTATGGGAGAGATTAGAACTAGGGGACACAGTTTAAAAATAAAGGGTCTCCCAATTAAGTTGGAATTCTCTTCCCCAGAGAGCAGTAGAGGCAGGGTCATTGAATATTTTTAAAGCCGAGTTAGATAGATTCTTGATTGACAAGGGAGTCAAAGGTTATAGCAGGTAGGCAGGAAAGTAGAGTTGAGGCCACAATCAGATCAGCCGTGATCTCATCAAATGGCGGAGTAACTTGAGGGACCAAATGGTCTTCTCCTGCTCTTAATTCTTATGTTCGTATGTGCTTATGTATTGCCCTCAGTGACCTGTTCCTACCTCCAGGATGCTTCCAACATCTCTAATTAGTTGCTGGACTCGCACCCAGGCTAATTAAGTGTTTTGCATTTAAAAATAGCACTGACATGACACGGAGTTGAGATCCTGAATTGTTACAGGTGGCAGGTTCCTGACCCCATAACAAAACTCCAGCCCAAATAGTTTTGACTGTGATAAATTATCTTATTTGCTTCTTGCTTTTTGTCAGGTACAGAAGGAATTTAAAAAATCAGAGTAATTCACAAAAAATTGTCCAAGTTTTTTTAGATACAGAAAAGTCCCAAAACAGACATGGAGTAGAATACAGTCTGGGCCCAGACTGGACACTGCAGAGGCAGCACACGCTCGAAGTAAAAGGCATGATGATCAATGGGAATTGGTCTATGGGCCTCATCTGCACACTCAAGGTGAACAGCTGCTGCTGTTCACTCGGCCACAGGCAGCTCGTCTAATGGGAGAAACCAATTTCAAACTCCTACCTCATCTTGGCTGATCAGAACTGATTTCCACCGGATTTTCATTCCTCTACCGTCCTGCTATGATCCAAAACCAAGGCAGTTGCAAGTCAAAAATCACCCTCTCTACAATTGTAAACTGCAGAACAATTACATTTTTGCATCTATAAAGAGTGTGACCAAGCTCAATTAGCAACAAGGTGATCATTACAAGGCAATTAAACTCCCAACCTATTTTGTTTCTGTAACATTGTTCAGCTGTGCCGGAAGACCACTTTAAACACAGGTATTAATTATTTATAGACACTTCAGAATGAATACATATTAATCTCTTCACCAGAATAAACCTACCTTGAGGTTTGAGCAAAATGCACTCTGATTGTTGTTAACTATGGACTTGAATGGTATTCTCAAAACCTTTCTGTGCAAATTACTAGCCGCATGAGTTGCACTGGCTGAAACTAAATAGAAACATCAATTTCTCTGCACAGGTACAATTCTGCTTATTAAAGAAATGTGCAGATGTCCTTTAACAGAAAATACAATAATCTTTCCTGGAATGTTATATAATAATTACACTCATTTCTGTAAACTAAGCATTTAAAATTAATTAGAATTCAATCAACCTGAGACAGCTGTTCATTAATTACTCACCAATCTCTCTTCATCATCCAGTTCTTCTCTATCCACATAAATTGATTATTTTGCAGCCTACTTCTTCCTCTGTACTGCCTTTAACCTCCATCTAACCTTCACTGAGAGTTATTCGACAGCATTTCCAACTTACCATTCCTTAGCGCATATAAAATATATTTTTCCCAAGAAATTTTTGAGCTCTTTTTCAGGCAGTTTGGTTGGCAGCATGCTGCATATTTATTAGGTAAATTTCACAGCTATTGCTTTTTTATCTTAATCAATAATCATCATACCCAGGTAGTAGTTCTGACATATAACACAGAGGAGGAGAACAAATCATGCCTTTTCAAATAATATCCGTCACATAAATATTTAATCAATCCGACCAGTTTGTCTATCTGAGGAATAAAGGGAGGTCTTTCTTGACCTGTAAGGGCTCGTGGCAGTGGGTGGAGGGAGGTGGGCAGGGGTCTGGTGTGTAGCCTGTGGGAGGTCGCACGAATGTAGCCAGAAAAACTGCAGAGTTCCACCATGAAGGAATTAATATCTAACATGGTGCTTGCTGGAGATTCCTTGATGATTTGTGAATTCAACAACATAGGGAAGAATTGCACACAGCTCTGACTGTGGCTGTAACAAGCTGTGGGCTACACTGGTGCCACCCTCCACCACTTAAGACTGTGAGGAAGGCACAGCTTGATGTGAAGGAGAAGTGACGAGTATTTTGCAGTATTGCATGTTAATAGTTATATAGTGAAGCACTTCAAAACAAGGAGAGGATGATGGTTGTAAGTATAAACCAAGCTAAATACAATGCATTCTTATAATACCAGGGCCTTCTCTCTCCCTTGTGCATTTACACTCCCTTTAGATAGTCTACTGAGCTCATTGCCAAAGAGTAGGTTTCTCTCCTGACAAATATGTGACACGACCTGACTCACCCTGATTTTTCAAGACAGCCATTTTCCAGCAGGAGGGTGTGGGACATTCTTTCACCTGCCCCATCTCCACATCAAGGGGGAGTGTCTGCAGGAGTTCCCAGACTACCCTAAGAGTTATGCCCAATAGACCCACAACCTTCTCAAGGGCAATTAGGGATAGGCAACAAATGCTGGCCTTGCCAACGATGCCCACATCTCATGAAAGAATTAAAAAACCCTCATAAACTGTCAACAGATTTTTGCCAACTGTGAATTAGCTTTATTCCGCTGAAGCCCCAAAACTTTAGAAAGGAAAGGTCACTGGCCTTGAAGGGGATCAATTATCTTTCTGAGCAATCTGAGCTAAAGAATTCTTCAGCCCACAAAGTGTCCTCAGCAGCTCAAGTGGAGCTCCCACAACAATAAAGATGAACTTATTGTTACGACCAGGTGGGAAAGGTTTTTTTTTAATTCATTCTGCCTTCTTGAGCCACTGCAGTCCATGTGGGGTAGGTACACCCACAGTGCTGTTAGGAAGGGAGTTCCAGGATTTTGACCCAACGACAGTGAAGGAACAGCGATATAGTTCCAAGTCAGGATGGTTTGTGACTTGGAGGGGAACTTGCAGGTGGTAGTGTTCCCTTGTATTTGCTGCCCTTGTCCATCTAGTTGGTAGAGGTTGCTGGTTTGGAAGGTGCTGTCTAAGGAGCCTTGGTGCGTTGCTGCAGTGCATCTTGTAGATGGTACACACTGCTGCCACTGTGCATCGGTGGTGGAAGGAGTGAATGTTTGTCGATGGGGTGCCAATCAAGCGGGCTGCTTTGTCCTGGATGGTGTCGAGCTGCTTGAGTGTTGTTGGAGCTGCACCAATCCAGGCAAGTGGAGAGTACCATCACACTCTTGACTTGTGCCTTGTAGATGGTGGACAGGCTTTGGGGAGTCAGGAGGTGAGTTACTCGCTGCAGGATTCCTAGCCTCTGACCGGCTCTTGTAGCCACGGTATTTATATGGCTACTCCAGTTCAGTTTCTGGTCAATGGTAGCCCCCAGGATGTTGATAGTGGGAGATTCAGCGATGGTAATGCCATTGAATGTCAAGGGGAGATGGTTAGATTCTCTCTTGTTGGAGATGGTCATTGCCTGGCACTTGTGTGGCGCGAATGTTACTTGTCACTTATTAGCCCAAGCCTGGATATTGTCCAAGTCTTGCTGCATTTCTACATGGACTGCTTCAGTATCTGAGGAGTCACGAATGGTGCTGAACATTGCGCAATCATCAGCGAACATCCCCACTTCTGACCTTATGATTGAAGGAAGGTCATTGATGAAGATGGAGTAGCTGAAGATGGTTGGGCCTAGGACACTACCCTGAGGAACTCCTGCAGTGATGTCCAGGAGCTCAGATGATTGACCTCCAACAACCACAACCATCTTCCTTTGCGCTAGGAATGACTCCAGCCAGTGGAGGGTTTTCCCCCTGATTCCCATTTACCTTAGTTTTGCTAGGACTCCTTGATGCCATACTCGGTCAAATGCTGCCTTGATGTCAAGAGCAGTCACTCTCACCTCACCTCTTGAGTTCAGCTCTTTTGTTCATGTTTGAACCAAGGCTGTAATGAGGTCAGGAGCTGAATGGCCCTGGCAGAACCCAAACTGAGTGTCACTGAGCAGGTTATTGCGAAGCAAGTGCCGCTTGATGGCACTGTTGATGACTCCTTCCATCACTTTACCGATGATTGACAGTAGGCTGATGGGGCGGTAATTGGCCAGGTTGGACTTGTCCTCCTTTTTGCCGGGTAGATGCCAGTGTTGTAGCTGTAATGCTACAGCTTGGCTCGGGGCGCGGCAAGTTCTGGAGCACAGGTCTTCAGTACTATTGCCGGAATATTGTCAGAGCCCATAGCCTTTGCAGTATCCAGTGCCTTCAGTCATTTCTTGATATCATGCAGAGTGAATGGAATTGGCTGAAGTCTGGCATCTGCAATGCTGGGGACTTCAGGAGGAGGCCAAGATGGATCATCAACTCGGCACTTCTGGCTGAAGATTGTTGCAAATGCTTCAGCCTTATCTTTCGCACTGATGTGCTGGGCTCCCCCGTCATTGATGATGGATATATTTGTGGAGCCACCTCCTCCAGTTAGTTGTTTAATTGTCCACCACCATTCACCGCTGGATGTGGAAGGACTGCAGAGCTTAGATCTGATCCATTGGTTATCGGATCGCTTAGCTCTGTCTATCGCATGCTGCTGACGCAGTTTGGTATGCTGATAGTCCTATGTTGTGGCTTCATCAGGTTGACACCTCATTTTGAGGTATGCCTGGTGCTGCTCCTGGCATGCCCTCCTGCACTCTTCATTGAACCAGGGTTGGTCTCCTGGCTTGATGGTAATGGTAGAGTTGAGGATATGCCGGGCCATGAGGTTACAGATTGCGTTTGAGTACAATTCTGCTGCTGCTGATGGCCCACAGTGCCTCATGGATGCCCAGTTTTGCATAACTAGATCTGTTCAAAATCTATCCCATTTAACACGGTGGTAGTGCCACACAACATGAAGGAGGGTATCCTCAATGTGAAGGCGGGACTTCGTCTCCACAAGGACTGTGCGGTGGTCACTCCTACCAATACTGTCATGGACAGATGCATCTGCGGCAGGCAGATTGGTGAGGACAATTTCAAGTATGTATTCCCCTCTTGTTGGTTCTTCACCATCAGCCGCATACCCAGTCTAGCAGATATGGCCTTTAGGAATCGGCCAGCTTGGTCAGTAGTGGTGCTACCGAGCTACTCTTGGTGATGGACATTGAAGTCCCCCACCCAGAGTACATTCTGTGCCCTTGCAACCCTCAGTGCTTCCTCCAAGTGCTGTTCAACATAGAGGAGTACTGACTCATCAGCTGAGCGTATCTAGGGATCCCTTTTAGCCTTCACCTGATCTTACCATAACAGGGTTTAATTTTAAACACATAGTGTTTTTAGCTGCTCCTTGGTGAATCCTCATTCACCGCTTTCCAATTATAAGGCAAAGAAACCAGCACAAACAGGCTTTCTTAGGTTTAAAGAAGAAAAGTTGAAATTTATTAAACTTAAACTCTAATTTGTTGACGCCTACAGATACAGGATGTGCCCACGCTAGCATGCATATGTGATATACACATGCAAAAAGAGACAGAAAAGAGCAGAAGAAATAAAGCGGAAATGTTTGAAGCAATATCAGAAGAGTTTTAGTTACGGGTCTTCGAGTTCACTGTAGAGTCCTTGATTGTAGGTAGATCTTGCTTTTCGTTGGGGCCCAGTATTCTTCTTAAACCTTGTTCGCCATAGGAGACTTTTCTCTCTTGGGGTTCATGTGTCTTCAGTGGATTCAGAGGCTTGTGAGAAAGAGATGGGAGCAGGCAGACAGGAGAGGCTGTGGCGAGCCAGCCAGGAGAGATCTTCTCAGTCCAGGGGCATTCTGCTTTCTGCCCAAACTGTTTGTACAAATTCAAAAAACTCAGGTTGCCCAGCAGCTTAGTCATGTGACTAGCTGGGTTGACCATGTCCATTTGTGTATTTGGCCATCTTAGCAGTCAACCTGGAATGCAAACTCCCCCACCTTCAATGTCTGGTGATCAAAACTCCATTGTGGGTTGAATATGTCAGGAGATGGCCACATTGTCCTTCCAAACACTGTCTGTTAATATGCAAATATCTTTCCAGCCAAGATCTGGCAATTTTTTTAAAGCAAGTCCTTTCTTCACTTCAACAACAGTTTGAAATTTAATGTCCAGGTGGTGAAATTAATATGCCTCATGCATGACAGTAATCCAACAAGATAGGATGGGTTCAGCATCTTGATCTAAAAGTTTCTACTGTGTTTCACTTCAGCCACTGGTGCAATCAGAATTTTGAGGCAGGGTGATTTCCTGTGCTAAAATAAAAGCAAAATACTGCGGATGCTGGAAATCTGAAATAAAAACAAGAAATGCTGGAACCACTCAGCAGGTCTGGCAGCATCTGTGAAAAGAGAAGCAGAGTTAACGTTTCGGGTCAGTGACCCTTCTTCGGAACTCTGTGCTATTGCTTATAGATAGCATGGAGTCTGGACCATGGTTGTATTATGTGTTAGCTATTCTGACATGTTACTTTCAGGCTCAGGTTCTACTTATGGGGAAATGGTCTAAGTGGGTCTTGAGGTTAGACAGATTTCATTGTTGTTGCAATTGGTACTTTCTTGATTCCTTCCTTTGTTAACTCAATAATCTTAAGGTCAGAAGAGACTGCAGGAAATAACAGAATTTTATTGCTTTGCTTTTATTAAGATTAATTGACAATTTGGATGGTTCAGTCAAAATTTATTGGTGCTTTACATAAAACGGCCAGGATTTATCCAATGTGTGCTATTTGTTTCGGAACAGTTTTGGGGCAGACTAAAATGTGTTTTCAAAGGCTACTGCCTCTACACAAGGATTTCGCAATGCGAATTTTTGTTTTGATTTTACAAAGTGGAGGAAGATAATGATACATTGAAGAGGCCAGATTAGAGATTCTTGGAGTCAGTTAAAATCAAAGATATCTCCTTTGTACACATAAACTGTGACTCATCAGGGTGTGCAGACCAATAAAATCTTTCTTGGCAAATCCACAGCATACGCAGGATGAAGAAGATGGAAAAGAAACAGAAAAAGTGAGGCAGGAACCTGAGCAAAAGATAGAAGAACTGATAGTTTAGAACGTTCAATAAAGGGTGACATACCAAGTAAAGTCACTTCACAGCTGCCTGTTCTTGCCTATCTTCCAGACACACTCTCACAAAGTCCCTCACTTTCTAAGACCTCTACTTATGTCCTTTAATAAAACAGAAGTCTACATTTCCCTAATATCTTCATACACAGAAATAAAATGGCAACACTAAATGATCATCCTGTGGTTATTTTAAACAACATTCACCAGGAAGTGGAAATAAAATCTAATTTCCCTTTCTATAGCTACTTCTTAACAATGTGACAGTGCTCTGTTCCAGTTAACTTACTCTAGTTCCTAATCTTTTGGTCCTATATAGGGCTCCTGAGTGAGATGAGGTTGAGCTACGGTGGCTAGGATTGTTAGCCTCAAGCTTTAGAGATCTAAGGTGACTCTTGTCTCAGGGTGGCTGTTGGCCCAGTGGCACCAGCTTCCAATGGCCTGGTGTATGTACCAGCCTGGAGTGCCTAGCCCAGGTTTTAAGCACCCTTATGTGAAGGCATTGGCGGGGGCATTAAGGTCATTGCCATTCTTTGGAGAGACAGCAATATCTGTTCCTACTTCTTGCAACTACTGATGTGAATCATCACAGACTGAATTGTCCAAATGATGTCTTGGTAGTCTTGTACAGATGTATTAGGCAGAGGTATAGGATCTGAAAGTACCTGGGCAGTCATTGCAGTGGCTAGCCTCTTCCTCCAAGACACTCCCTATGATGTGAAATACAGAAAAGTTTGTTTAGCTTTGCGCATGGTGACATTTGCCCTTGGAGAAATTTTGGGTGAGTGTAAAGGCATTGCAATACTTTGAGAAAACACAGGAAATGGAACTTAAATATGATAAACCTTCTCCTGCCTTTTCCAACCTTCCATTCTAGCTTATCTACGAGCTCACCATCTCTGACCCTCACGACAATTCTTGAAGCATTATTATCTTCCACTCTTGAAGCCAACAACATCCTTTGGAAGCACTTCCTGGTGTCCTAATGCTGCAGTATTCTAGTGGAATGATGCAGTCTCCAAGGTGTTCTGCATGTTGTGGGAAAATTCTTGCAATGTGTGACAAAAGCAGATGTTAGTCTCCTCCCACTAATCCATCATCTCAACCATATGCATGGAAACTGTCTCCACTGCCTCCAAATTAGATTGATGTTCCCAAATCAACTAGGTACTTCAGATCTAGATTGCTAGTCTTCTCCATTGAAGAGCAATATTTCCTTCCATTCTCAGGTCTTCATTCAGACTGACGCTCAGTGACTCATCTAGAGGCAATCTTTCTGACTGTCCAATTCTACACGGGTAGGTGTCTCTGTGTTGATGTCGGTGCAGGTAAGATGTCAAAGTACAGGAAAGGAGGGTGAAGCAGTAGTCATGGATCTGAAAGTACCTGGGCAGTCATTGCAGTGGCTAGTCTCTTCCTTCAAGACACTCCCTATGATGTGAAATACAGAAAAGTTTGTTTAGCTTTGCGCATGTTGACATTTGCCCTTGGAGAAATTTTGGGTGAGTGTAAGGGCATTGCAATACTTTGAGAAAACACAAGAAATGGAACTTAAATATGATCTGCCTTTTCCAACCTTCCATTCTAGCTTACCTACGAGCTCACCATCTCTTACCAGCTCTCCTGAACCTCTGCCTCATAAATCTAATAATGCCTCTTTCTATGGACTCAGGGCAATCAACGAAAGTGGACTTTCCTAAATTGTCTTTCAGTTATATACTATGTTTTCCTTTGGAGGGAGAGAAGAAAATGTTACAGGCCTGTGAGTGTCATGGAGACTAGTCCCATCTCGGTCATGCATGCCATGATGATGAGGTGAAAATGCCTTGTCCCTTTAAATGTCCTCGTGACAGACAAAGTGAGTGGAGACAATGGTTTTGAAAAAAGAAGGCACTTGGGAAGATTACTTTTTGAAGAACAGATGCCCAGGTGCTGGGAAAGAAAGCATAGGATAGGTAAGGTGGAAAGTGAAACTGTTTGAATGGTAGAGGATGTATATTGACACCAGACCAGGTGCCAGTTTAAAGAAGGGTCTCTGACCTGAAACGTTAACTCTGCTTCTCTCTGTACAGATGCTGCCAGACCTGCTGGGTACTTCCATCATTTCTTGTTTTTATTTCAGATGCTAAATTACCTTGACTACCCTTGTGAGGTCACTTAACCTCTTTCTGAAATATATGGCTATTCTTGGGCTGGTGGAGACTACGCTGCCTCTTCCAAATCACTTCTGACAGGCTGCACCACTGCCTGATGGGACTTTTTCCCTCAGCGCCCATTAGATGGTAACTGATGGCCCTCACTTCAGCTAGTAGCACCTCCACAAATTCTGTGAAAAATCTGGGGGCCCTTCCTGACACCCGTAAGGCTCTTTCTTCTTGTTGAAAAGTAATTTTTCTCTATTAAAGGCAGTACCAGTACTGTAATCCCCTGCTTCCCAGCTGGGGTAAGCCAATGAAGGGAAGTTTTCTGACCACCAAACTGTGCTGCATGGTTCATGAAGATTCTAATTGAAAATACAGTGTGTTAGTTGTGGTTTCACAGAGGCAAGCATTGAAATCAGCCAGCCACAAACGCCACTCTCCCACCATGCCATTGCACCCTCCCCCCTCCAATAGGAGGAGAATCCAGGTCAGTGTATTATTTGAAATGTGATTGTCAAACCCAAAACTTTTATATAAATGAAGGCCTGCTTATTCTAGTTGATGACATAAAGTAATTTTCTAAGCATTGCTCCAAATTGCTAAAATTAGGACCCAACAACCAAGTGGTTCATATACAGTTATTGAAAAAAAATAACAGTTTTCTACCTGCTCTGCTTAGATTATTTCAGCTACTAACAGAACAATGTCAGTGAAGGCACTAGGGACTTTTTCTCAAATTGCAGTTGTTTATTTCTCACGGACAATGTTTCACTTCCTTTGTGTTTTTTTTACATTTTATCGCAAAAGTCTCCTGTGCAGCATCAAAAATTAAACATGTCATTCACACAAATAACAGGATTGGACTGTTTGGCATTAGAAAACTGTGCACCACAAACTGGACCTTGGAGATTTTTGGGGGGGCAATGTATAGGTTTACAGACACTACCTAAACCAATATGCTTTCGAATACATTGGTGGCAAAGGCAAAATATTAAAACAAAATTCACAAAAACAAAATAAAAAAACACACCAGTTTCACAATGACCAAAAAATTAAACAGCAAAACTTCATGCACAACATACACCAGTTGCTATGTATCAGCCAATCTGTATAAAGTACTGTGGCAAAAAAATGTCATAAGTGTGACAGCCACAAAAAAATCGATTCACAACAAAAATGTAATTATTTCCCTCAAAACAGTCAAAACCAACTAACTAATTAGCAAACAATGACAGAACTAATTTGGAGCTGCAAAAGCTAATCACCATAAATGATCGATAAAACTAATTGACAAACGAATCCACAGAAATACAGCAATTGTGGAGAGCTGGGGAGTATGGAGCTCTAACTGTAATCAGCAGAACAAGTAGATTCTTAAACACCAATCCACAGAAATCATTAGCTGAAGATAGGACTTTAAGAACCAACCCACAGAATGACTCAGCAGAACAAGACAGCAGAACTAATCAGCAAAGACAGATAACAAGATGGAAATGTGTAGCAGAATTATGGAATTGAAGTATTTAACAATAATAACTGTAGAACTGTGACAGAATAAGATGCAAAGTAATATAACATATAAAAGAAATAGCTGATAGAACAAATGATGGAACTAAGTGACAGAGCTGTATAATGGAAGTAGGAGAGAAAGAGACTGAAGTAATTGGTGAAAAAGTTATTCATTTTCTGCTTCTCTTATATAACATGCCTCACATACCCACTGTATGGGGTGTGTTGTAAAATTGATATTATTTGTTTTATATTTTCTGATTTTTATACTTCTCCGCTAATGTATTAGTACAAGGCAGTTTCTTACCTTCTTGCTTTAGCACTACAACAGTAGCTTGAAGTTAAAAAAGCACAAATATTCAACATATATCTTAATAAGGTAGAACCAAATTTTGCTTTATTTCTGCCTTGTCATCATGCAGGAAGAATTGTTTTAGATGCCATGTATAGTGCTATTGTAATTGCACTCAAAGGTTTGTTCGGTTGATATTTCAATGAACTGACAAACATTTATGGCTTTGATAGAAATTACTGATGAGAGGAAATCTTCAGGAATGCATTCACATAGTTGCTGCATTTAATGACCAAAGTAATCCTCTCCACATTTATTAATTTTTTAACTCAAATTACGTATATTTTGAGATCAAATTCTGGTTTTCAGTATGCCACCTACTCTTTCCCTTAATATACTTATAAAACGCCTTAGGATTTTCCTTTATCTTGCCCGCCAGTGTTTTTTCATGTCCCCTCCTTGCTCTCCTAATTACTTTTTTAAGTACCCCCCTACACTTTCTATACTCCTCTAGTGCCTCCACTGTTTTCAGTGCTCTGAATCTGCCATAAGGTTCCTTTTTTTTACTGATCCAATCCTCAAAATCCTTTGACATCCAGAGTTCCCCGGACTTGTTGGTCCTACCCTTCGCCTTAATGGGTACATGTTGGCTCTGAACTCTCACCATTCCCTCTTTGAATGACTCACACTGATCTGATGTCGACTTTCTTACAAGTATCTGCTCCCAGTCCACTTTGGCCAGATCCTGTTTTATCACCTTAAAATCAGTCTTCCCCCAATTCAGTACCTTTATTTTCAGTCCATCTTTGTCCTTTTCCATAACTACCTTAAATCTTACAGAGTTATGGTCACTATCCCCGAAATGTTCCCCCACTGACACTTCTACCACTTGTTCAGCTTCATTCCCTAGGATTAGGTCCAGTATTGCCCCTTGTAGGACTATCTACGTACTGGCTCAAAAAGCTCTCCTGTATGCATTTTAAGAATTCCGCCCCCTTTAGGCCTTTTGCACTAAGACTATCCCAGTTGATATTGGGGAAGTCGAAATCCCCTACTATTATTACCCTGTTATTTTTACACCTCTCAGAGTGTACATTTTAAGCTGTTTTTGTGGCAGTGTATTCAGTAAGAGAAAGGGAGATTGCTCGGTAACAGACAATATTGACACTTTTGCATCCAAGTTCTCCCCGGTCAGGTTTGACACAGGTTAGATCCAATGCCAGCATACCAAGATCTCTAGTCTCAGGAAAAACATGCACTATTGAACCAGTGTGACATTTCAATTTTCTGCACCATCTGTCCTTATAATCAGAATAAGATTGCTGGTTTAGTGCCAAGAGTGGCAAATCCGAGGGCAATTTTGGACTGAGATAGCTTCAAATGATCCCACTTAGGAAACTTAACAGCTGTCAGAAGTAGAGCAGATTTTCATTCTGTCTGCAATGAACTGGAAATTAGTTCACGGGGCAAATAGTCTGCACAGAAATTCACTGACCCACATTTACTTTAAATTAACTGTGCTAAGATTAACAGGAATTCATTTCCACTGCCACTAACTTATTGAAAAGCAATACTTAGGATATATTGCCCTTAACTTGTTTTTAAATGGTTTCAACAAAATAGATGGCAATAACCTTTTTGTTGTGCGCAGATCAGCACTGTGTGCTGATATCACAGCAACTTAAACTGTAGCAGATTGCAATAGGACTCAAGTCAATGGAAAATAAAATGAGGCACTTTGTAAAAAGGGCTGCTGATTCACTATGAGGCTGTTTCATACTACTAGTGTAAGCCAATTTTGCCCATTGTTTCTGAAGTTATTAACCACTGAGTATTCAATTAAACTCCAAATTTAGCATTAGTGCAAAGCAATTTTGGCTTTGTACCAAAATGAAACTGTTAAACAGTGCAAATCCAAAGTCAGAACTTGTCCTGAGTCCAAAGTGAACCAGAGTGAGATCCCTTGGAAGAAGTGGTCCTTGTCAATTCAGTTTGACAAAGTATGCCACGTCTCCTATCTAACATGGTTCACAAAGTGCTCAGTTGAACCCCCTGAGCTCTCGTTAAACTTATCTTACCTCAATTTAAATATCTAGAGAGCAAGGTTTCTCCTGTCTTCTCCAAGCATTTACATTTCTAACTGTTGGGAGAGAGCTCTGTGCACATGCATGTATTCAGAACTCCATTTTGAACACGGCAGTTGATGTTGCAGCCACACAAGAGCCAAGCAATATGTATGTGGTTCTGGCTAGTATCTGAACTGTAACTACTGCTCCCTGACTGATGGTTACACTTTAAATGCACCCTGGGAATTACTATGCCCATCAGTAGTTCTTCCAGGAAAACTGATATACATCTGAACGCTGCATTGCCAAACATCAACATGGATAAGCAACCAAAGTATTTTATTGATATGTTATTGGCACCATAAATATATGGGAATTATCAGAAGCACTACACACAGAAAAAGTTGGGTGAATGCCATTTCTTGTACCCTTGGCTATCAACTGGGATTGAAGGAGTAATTTTACAAATGCCATCACCATGTACTCTCCATATTGATGTCAAGGCACAATTTTCTGTCAGTGGCTTTCTTATTAGCAGTTTGGCCGAAGATCCACCTAAGTGCAATTGATTGGATTAAGGACATTTGAGAAGACTATTTTGCAGAAATCCTATGGGAAGAGTGGTAAGTAATGCAGGCCAGGGAGATAGTCCGATGCTTATCATAACAGCCTGTGATGGCCATTGGGCTGTCCTGTTGGACTGGTTCAGAGACTGATTATAAAAAAGAAAATTGCCAGGAACAAAATTACCAGACAAATTGTTAACCTATTTAAATATAGCGCCAGTGTTATATTCAAATGGATTTACAGTCTGGCACTTTTTCTCATACTTTCTTTAATTTTTTAACTAAAATAAGAGTGGGGCTAGCAGGGCTGTAGCACTCCCGATTTCATCCCAGTGGAGTTATACATGTTGAGTTGCTAACGGGAATAAAAGTACTGGCTAAATAACTTGTAATGATGTGCAAAACTAATTAAATGTCAGGTTGCAGACTGTGTAGTAGTTAACTGTCAAGTTGCTGTTATGACTAAGTGCAGATAATCATAGTTTTCTGAGTGCTGATTATGTAATTCTGAAAGAATAAACTAATTTTGTGAATACCTGATCCATTTAGTTAGACTGCTAGGAAAGAGAATTAATTTCACGGCATTTTTAATGCAAACTTTTGATGGAACTTTCAGCCCAGTACTGAAATATATATAGATAATCCTGGTGTGATTGAAGTCTGCCACAGGGAGTTAGGCATTTTTAGTATTAATAAAGGACAACAATCCTGGTTGCTTCAATAAACCTGGTACCTTTTATTATGGACACCATACCATACCATGAAGTTCTGCTTAAATGCGCCTTGATTTTTAAAAGTTATTACACAAAACTCCACATCAATCCATCCAACCTCACATTACCACAATTCAGCCACAGCTTGCTGCTCTCCTCACATAATATTCCTTCCTACACTCTATCAACACTGGAGTCATCGTTTCTCATGGAGTTTGTGATTACCCCATTCGCAAATTTTAAAAGGCAGTTTCTGCTATCAGTTTCTTTTTTTAAACTTAGTTACACGATGTTATGATTTACTGTGAAATACTTTTATTTCTACATTTCCAGAAATGTTTTATTACTTTTCTTTATATGTTCTGGGGATGTGGGCGTCGCAGGCCAAGCCAGCATTTATTTCCCATCCCTAATTGCCCTTGAGAAGGTGGTGGTGAGCTGCCTTCTTGAACCGCTGCAGTCTTTGGGGTATAGGTACACCAACAGTGCTGTTAGGAAGGGAGTTCCAGGATCTTGACCCAGCGATCTTAACCTGTGAAGGTTGGTGGCATTATTTTAAAGTTGGCTTGACGGGCTCATTCAACAGAGTGAGAGAGTTGAATAAATATCAGCACAGATGTAATCATTAACCTAATGTGCTTCAGTGGTTGTATAATTTCTCTGCATACATTAATGTTGCACATGAGCTTTATCATGCTCAGTAATTATCCCAAGTTAGTACTCTGATACAGCATTTGCTATTTAAATATTTAGTGTAAAATAATTAATAGATTCAAACAAATGCTTATTGAACTTGATCATGAGCTTTTATAATGGTTTGAAAAGGGTGCTGATAGTAATCTCCTTAAAAAGTCAGAAATGAATTGGAGTTACTGAGCCTAGTAACAGATTGCACAAATTCAGTAATTTATCATAAAGTCTTATGCATCTGTTTCTTCCTCTACTTTTATCCATTACAACAATGTAATTTATTTTTGTCAAAAACTGTGAAATAATTTTAGCATTCTGCTGCAATTATTATTTGATTGAAGTGACAGAACAATATTTTCATATATAAATTGTGCCAGTCTTATCACAATGTCCTCCAAGGCGTGATAAGCTATCAGATGAGTACAGTTTTTAAGTGGAAATTGCTGTCTTCACTTGCTTGTCTTGAAGTACTGAACTGAGTAATGAGAAAGGGAATTACCTCAGTACAAATGATTTTCATTTAACTCTATTTCCACACAGGATTTATTTTCTTTATTGGAAGAAGAGACCAGAAAATCGAGAGTCCTATGGCAATGAACAAGTGGCAAAGCAATAGTTGTAGACCTGCAAGTCGGCTGTCTAAGACCCTGGTTAATAATTAATGGATGTTTCAGGCTGCAAAATCATTTGCAGCATAGTGGACGTCTGAGCATCTCACATGATGAAGAGGCTAGAAAAGCTGCATTAAACATTACCGGCCTCTTAACAAAGAGGCCAACTAACCACAGCTAGTAGGTCAACCTTTACATTGCAATCATAGTGCAGGCAACAACAAAACAGAACTTGACATTAGTTTCAGAGTACAACAGAAATCTTTTGACAGGCAAGATACAGAAAAACCAGAACAGACCTCTCTACATTCACCCTGCACAAACTCCACTGTCAGGAAAACTCCACCTGCCAAGACTGAGGCACACATTATTTCACCACATGAACATTAAAACTTAAAATTGCAGGCCCTGACTGGAAAGACATTTCCCTGGTAACAGACAATGTTGAAACAATGGGGATCCAGCAGTTGCTTCTCCATACACAGAAGTGGTCAGACCAGTTTTAGTCACATGGCTAACTGACTGTGGCAGAAAAATATGAACCTCCACCAAAGGATGTGAAGAGATTATTCCATATAAGGAACTAGTCAGATGACTAACCTGCGGGGCAACCTGGGAGTATTTTTTTGAATTTGAACTCCCATCAAAGGAATTTGAACTGAGACAAAACCGTGTGCACATGGAGTAAACACCTCTCCTGGAACTGAAGCAAAAATTACAGCCTCTCCTGCCTGTCTGTCTGCCTGCTTCATCTCTTCCCACAGAACTGAATATTGTAAAAACACATGAAACTCAAAGAGAGAAAGGTTTGCCATGTGAACAAAGTTTTAAGAATATTACTGGGCCCCAACGAAATGCAAGACGATAACTCCAATCTAGGACTACAGCGAGCTCGAGAAGCAGATAGTGCCTCAAACTGTTCTGCTTATCTTTTCTTCTGGTCTTTTCTGTCCCTATTTTGCATGTTTATATCACGTGTGCATGTTGGCATGAGCGCATTGTATATCCGTAGGCGTGAACCTTATTAGAGATTAAGTTTAAGGTGTAATAAATTTAATCTTTCTGCTTTAAACCAAAGAAAGCCTGTTTGTGCTCCTTATAATTGGAAACTGTAAACAAGGATTCACACAAAGGGGAGCTTAAAACACTGTGTGTTTAAAAATTAAAACCTGTTACAATAAGACCAGGTAAAGATAGCAAAAGACCCCTAGACATTGCTCACCTGGTCATAACATTCCACATATCCAGCACCCTTGACTTTACCACCCCCAACTGATATCCTGTTTCCAAAAATACTAACTTCAAAATCTTCATTCTGGCATACAAAAGGTTTCATTGCCTCACACCTCTCACCCTACTATTGCAATATTTTCTACCTTTATGTACAAGTACACAGCTTCTGCTTTTCCAATTCTGGTCTGCTGTTCCAAAGCTGCACCATTTGTAGCAGAACCTAGAGCCACCTTGCTGCTGCACTTTAAGGCTGAATTTTATGTGGCTGTTTGAGGTTGGTATGGTAGCATGGGGGACAGAGAATCGCAGCGGAGCCATCCACCCAGAAATCCAGCTGCATTACATAGGTTCCCAATTTTGCTAGTGGCAGGGAAGTAGCATGGTGGCATTGACAGCCTGGTGCGATGGGAACCTATTTTAAATTGCAGAAATGCTGTTTAACATGAATTTAAATGTAATTATTTGTGATTTAATGAGTGGACTGTGATTTTGTGAATGATGGGCGGCAGTCATGTGACTTCAGCTTTGCGACCACTAAAAGCTGGCAGTACCAAGGCAAGAGGTCTCAGTGCCACGATGGGGAGGTATCCTGATCATTGCAGCATAGGGGAAGTAGGGGGCTCTGAGGCCGTTGTCACTCTGCTGATGTGCGGTTGTGTGCATCAGGGGCCTGCGAAGGTTTAGGTTGGGTGTATATGGGAATTATAGGGTTTCATAACTACTGTGTTACTGTGTGTCATGTCTCACACTGCTGTAAAAGACGGTGGCTCATCATTAAGTTTCAGTTCTGAGGTACATCAGGTTCTGTTTCTGAAGCGATACGAAGGGCCCAGGACACCTGCCTTGGGTCTCATACACCCTATGTTTTTGGATCCCCTTGGCATGTTGAGGTGCCTCCAATGGAGGCAGACCCAATAGGCAGCTGCGCCTCATCCTGAAGCTCCACAATGAGAGCAACAGTAGCCGACCAGGCCAAGAAGTGCCTGCGTGCACCAGACAGTCTACAGGACTCGCATCAACTACCTCCAAATGTCCGAACAACACTGTCAGTGAAGACTACAGCTCTCCAGGGAGGCTGTCACCAACTTATGCAGCCTTCTGCAGGATGGCGTGAGACATCTGGGATTTGGGGGGAACCCTATACCAGTGGCCCTGAAGATTACGGTGGCACTAAACTTCTACGTATCTGGATCTTTCCACAGATCCACTGGGGACATGTGTGGGGTCTCCCAGGCCGCAGCCCACTGCCGCATCAAGGAGATGACCAATGCCCTGTCAAAGAGGTCTGGCAACTATGTGCGCTACCGGACTAACCCTGACAGTCAGGTCAAGAGGACCATCGGTTTCGAGGCCATAGAGGATTCCCACAGGTGCAAGGTGTACTAGCTTGCATGCATGTGGTCATCAAGGCTCCCACAGAGCAGCCAGCCACCTTCATCAATAGGAAGGGCTTCCATTCAATCAACGCTTGACTGGTCTGCGACCACCGGATGCATTTCCTGCCAATGTGTGCCCACTTCCAGGGAAGCAGCCATGATGCCTACATACTTTGACAGTTCCAGGTTCTTCAGCTTTTCAATTCCCCCACTCACCTTCACAGGTGGATTCTCAGGGACAAGGCTCAAAGATATGGCTTCTGACACCTGTGAGGAACCCTCGAATGCAGCGGAGGAGAGGTACAACACTTGACATAGCTCCATCCAAGTGACCATCAAGCAGGCCATTGGGCTCTGAAGATGAGGTTCTGCTGCCTCCATCGATCTGGTAGAATCCTGTAGAATGCCCCGGAGAGGGTCTGCTGTGCTCCACACAGTCCAGCACTGCAGAGGGGGGAGGCCTTACAGAAGGAAGATATGCCTGAGCGACAGTTATCCTACGATAAGGAGGATGCAGAGGAGAGACAGGGGCATGCAACAATGGATGATTAGAACATGGTGATGGAGGGCAAACATGTTGAGCGACATGCAAAGGCAAGAGACAACCTCATAATGACTCACTTTCAGCCACCCTGATGTCCACTCAATAAGAATCCAATAAAGACTCACCTTTCTGCATGTTGTCTGCCGCTTCCTTTCCATCTGTGTTCCCTGAATGCTGAGCAGCTGCATGCACGTTAGTGCCCATGGGAGAACATATGTTAATGAGGTCTGCAATGACACTGCCATGATAATGAGGGCTGTGGTCACATTGGCACTGCACTAAGGGGTAGGGTGGAAGTCAGAATTAAGGCATGATGGAACATGGGTTTCACACAATGATGGCTAAGGATTGGCACAAAAGAATGTTTAATTAAATTCCAAAGAACATATGTGCAACACCCATGAATCCCCAAGTGTGACTGGATGCTTTTCTTAATATGTTTGCAGGTGCTCCGACGTGGTGTGATCCCTGCGCTAGCAGCTCTGCTTAGCCAGAGATGACTTTAGCAGCCATCCTCTGGGCCCCTGAGGCCTGGAGGGTCCCAGCTGCTTGACGGTCTCCTGCGCTGGTGCAGGACCCTCCTCAGACATCACGGCTGCTGGAGCTGGGCTCACTGGCGGAGGGGCTGAGGAGCTGAGGAGCTGATGTCCACACTCGGAATGCCCTGAGGGGAGCCCCAGATGTGAAGGGAAGCCTCTCCAACTCCTTTTCAATGTCGGAACCTCCCATCTCTCACCTTGCCACTGATGAGTTGAGCTCATAGCCAAGGCAATGATCTGCAGGTCCTCATGCATCTATGAAATCTGGCTGTCCATGAGGGTTGCCAACCTCTCAGTGAAGGAAGCCATGCTCATGTATGCCTGGGATATGGCAGCAGTCATGGCATGGATGGATTCCTCCATCGTCATGGCTGCGCAAAACCTCTGGCATCTCTGCCAGATGTTGCCTTACCTCTCTCTGCAACTCCAGCATACCGTGTGCTGTTGACACAAGAACACAAGAAATAGGAGCAGGAGTAGATCATATGGCCCATCGAGTGTGCTCTGCCATTCAATATGATCATGGCTGATCTTAGGCTTCAATTTCACTTTCCTGCCCTCTCCCCATATCCCTTGATTCCCCGAGAGACCAAAAATCTGTCTTTCCCAGCTTTAAATGTATTCAACAATGGAGCATCCCCAACCCTCTGGGGTAGAGAATTCCAAAGATTCACAACCATTTGAGTGAAGTAATTTCTCCTCATCTCAGTCCTAAATGATCGGCCCCTTATTCTGAGACTGTGCCCCCGTGTTTCAAATCCCCTGCGCAGTGGAAACAATCGCTCAGTGTCTACCCTATCCAGCCCATTCAAAATCTTGTATGTTTCAATGAGATCGTCTCTCATTCTTCTCAGCTCCAGAGTGTATATGCCCAATTTCCTCTGCATCTCATCACAGGCCAACCCCCTAATCACAGGGACCAATTTATTGAGCCTTCGCTGTACCGCCTCCAATGCAAGTATATCCATTCTAAATGTGGAGACCAAAACTGCACACTGTACTCCAGATGTGGTCTCACCAAAACCCTGTACAATTGTAGCAAGACTTCTTTATTCCTGTACTCCAATCCGCTTGCAATTAAGGTTAACATGCCATTTGCCTTCCTAATTGCTTGCTGTACCTGCATGCTAATTTTCTGCATTCCTTGTACAAGCATATCCAAGTCTCTTTGACTATCAACACCTTTTTAAAAATATTCTGCTTTTATATTCTTACAACCAAAGTGAACAACTCCACGCTTCCCTCCATTATGCTCTCTACGTGCCATCTTGTTGCCCACTCACATAACTTGTCTATATCACTTTGCAGCCTCTGTGTGTCCACCCCACAGCTTACCTTTCCACCTACCTTTGTATCATCAGCAAACTTAGATACATTACTCTCTGGGCTGAATTTTACATGTCCACTGCTGAGATAGGCAACGGACATAAGCTATGGTGGTCCACCTGCGCGGATCACTCGTCGTGGAGCCGCTGCAATATTAAACGCGGCAGCTCATTTAAACGGCAGGGACAAACCGCGCCCCCCGATGATGTGGAGTGGGTGGGCAGTCCGTCCCTGGAAATGGCGTCAGGCGCCACTGCGCAGGCACCGACCGCATTTTTAAAGGGTTTCCAGCCCTTCCATGTAATTTAAATACTTAAAAGAACAATGACTGTAAAAAATTAAATTAAGTGATCCTGACCCTCTCCCACCCAATAAGCATAGAAGTAATTATCTGCCCTCTCCCCCACAAAACACTTATCTTGTGCTCCTGACCTTCCCCCCCCCAAAGGTCATCAACTTTAAACTTCACTTCTCCCCATCAGCCCCTAGACCAATGAAATCAGTTTTACCCCGTTCCTCTTCTCCCGCCCTGAGAAACGTACCTGCTGCCTCCTCCCCGCCAGTGTTCCACCTTACATCACTGGACGGAGATGTAAGCGGGTAAGTAACTAATTCATTAATTTTACTCGATTAACATATTTAAATTTTGGTCCTGTCACCGAGCGGTGGGGGGGGTGGTGGGGGGCCTCGCCGCCGCCAGCAGTATCAGGCTGGGTCTTCCCAGTGTCGAGGCCTGTGGCGAGCCTCTCCTGCAGGCATTTTCCGCCCCCTGCCATGACTCCCGACATAGTGGGGGGCTGTAAAATCTAGCCCTCTGTCTCTTCATCTAAATCATTAATATAGATTGCAAGTAGCTGAGGCCCCAGCACTGATCATTGCGGCACTCCACTATTCACTGCCTGCCAACTTGAAAATGGCCTGTTTATGCCCACTCTTTGCTTCTTATTTGTTAACCAATCATTTATGTATGATAATATATTATCCCCAACTCCATGAGCCCTTATCTTGCCTATTAACCTTTTGTGTGGGACCTTATCGAATGCTTTTTGAAAATCCAGGTATGCTACATCTACTGATTCCCCTTTATCTACCCTACTAGGGTTACATCCTCAAAAAAACTCTAATAGATTTGTCAAATAGGATTTTCCTTTAGTAAAACCATGTTGACTTGTTCTAACCATACTGTAGTTTTCTAAGTGCATTGTTGAGACTTGCTTAATAATAGATTCCAGCATTTTCCCAATGACTGATGTTAGGCCAACTAACTCACTGTTTTCTCTTTCCCTCCTTTAAAAAAAGGTGGTGGTGTAACAATCTGATGCGACTGTTCCAGAATCTAAGGAATTTTGGAAAATCATAGCTAGCGTATCCATTATCTCTGCAGCTATCTCTTTTAGAACCATTGGATGTAGGCCATCAGGTCCTGGGGATTTGTCGAATTTTAGTTCCTTAATTTTCTCAAATACCTCTTCTTGGCTGATATCAATATCCTTAATTTCCTCACTCTTTTTAGCCCCTAGGTTACTGCCTATTTCTGGTATGAAACTTGTGTCTTCTACTGTGAAGACAGACACAAAATATTTGTTCAATGCCTCTGCCATTTTCTCATTCTCCATGATAATTTCTCCTGTCTCTGCTTCTAAGGGACCAACATTTACTTTAGCTACTCTCTTCCTTTTATATACATATAAAAACTCTTGCAGCCAGTTTCTATATTCCTCGCTCATTTACTTTCATATTCTATTTTTTCCTTTTTTATCAATTTTTTGGTGGCCCTTTGCTGGTTTCTAAAACACTCCTAATCTTCAGACTTGCTACTCTTTTTTGCAACATTATGAGCCTCTTCTTTTAGTCTAATACGCTCCTTAACTTCCTGAGTAAGCCACAGATGGGCCTTTCTTGCTGAGTTTTTGTTTTTCAATGGAATGTATTTTTGTTGAACATTTTGATTGTTTCTTTAAAGGCTTCCTACTGTTTATTTACCACCGTACCTTTTAATCTATATACCCAATTTACCTTAGCCATTTCTCCCCTCATACCTACATGATTGGAATTAAGTTTAGGATTCTTGTTTGTGATTGGAGTATGTCATTTTCAAACTTAACATGGAATTCAATGGTATTAAGATTACTATTTCCCATTGTATCTTTTAATATGACATTAGTAATTAACCCTGCTTCATTATACAATACTAGATCTAAGATAGCTTTATCCCTAGGCGGTTCCACAACGTATTGCTCCAAGAAACTGACACCAAAGTGTCGTCATCAGCCTGGGGCTCAGCATGGGCCTGGCCAACCACAGTCCTCTGACTGTCGGAGGCCTCAGCTGTCTCAACCTCAGCCAGCTGCTCTGTCGTATTAGCTTGTGACCCTGATTGTAATGCCGATTGATTACCCGCCAAGGTGAAAGTATCTGCACTGGTGGAAGGTGCAGGAGAGTCATGGGATGGTGCATTCCTTGAGTGGTCCTCCTACCCCTTGAGGTAGACGGCTGTCCCTGTGTGGCTGCAGTCACCAGCATGAGAGAACAAAAACATGTGTAGGTTAGGTTGCACATATCCCATTATAGCAAACATGCCTGATGTAGTTCTCCATAATTCATGAATTTTTCAATGAATGGCAATAATCATTCTTTTGTGCAGGGGCTTCAATCTCCCTGTCAGATATTGCACGTCCACCTTGGCTCCCTGCCAGTTCCAGAGCCTCTTCCTTGGCATGGCTGACAGGATGAATGTCAGGGATCCCTCCACCAATCCTGGTTACCTCCCTCTTGCTATGTGCCCTCTTTTCCTGCAAGAGGAAGGATGGAGAAATTATAAATTTGCATAAGTATCACCTTGACAGTTCTGCTACTATGGGCCCCTTGTTCCCTTTTGTTGCGACCCAGTGAGAAAGGTGTCTAGGGTTCCCTCACAGCCTTCACCTGATCTTACTGTAACAGGGTTTAATTTTAAACACACTGTGTTTTGAGATTCCCCTTGGTGAATCCTTGTTCACTGCTTTCCAATTATAAGGCAAAGAAACCAGCACAAACAGGCTTTCTTAGGTTTAAAGAAGAAAAGTTGAAATTTATTAAACTTTTAAACTTAAACTCTAATTTGGTTAATGTCCACGGATACACAACATGCCCATGCTAGCATGCACACGCGATACACACATGCAGATAGAGACAGAATAGAGCAGAAGAAGTAAAGTGGAAAAGTTTGAGACAATATCTGAAGAGTTTTTGTACGGTTCTTCGAGCTCACTGTAGAGTCCTTGATTGTAGGTAGATCTTGCTTTTCGTTAGGGCCCAGTATTCTTCTTAAACCTTGTTTGTTGTAGGAGACTTTTCTCTCTTGGGGTTCATGAGTCTTCAGTGGATTTGGAATTCTGTGAGAAAGAGATGGGAGCAGACAGGAGAGGTCTTTTCAATCTTATATATCTCATGATGATACAATGACACATGCTGTTATGGGATTTACCTAGGGGTGAGCTATGAACAAGGGTGGCGTGTGTCCCAGATGCATCCATGCATCTGTGATGATGACTAAGTTGTGAAGAGGAGGCTACAAAGGGATATAGATAGGTTAAGTGAGTGGGCAAAGATCTGGCAAATGGAGTATAATGTGGGAAAATGTGAAATTGTCCATTTTGGCAGGAAGAAGAGAAAAGAAGCATAATGGTGAGAGATTGCAGAGCTCTGAGATGCAGAGGGATCTGGGTGTCCTAGTGCATGAATGCAGGTTCAGCAAGTAATTAGGAAAGCTAATAGAATATTATTGTTTATTGTGAGGGGAATTGAACACAAAAGTAGGGAGGTTATGCTTCAGTTATATAGAGCATTGGTGAGACCACATCTGGAGTATTGGTTTCCTTATTTAAGGAAGGATGTAAATACATTGGAAGCAGTTCAGAGAAGGTTTAGTTTAGTTTATTTTAGAGATATAGCACTGGACTAGACTAATACCTGGAATGAGCAGGTTGTCTTATGAGGAAAGGTTGGACAGGCTGGGCTTGTTTGTGCTTGAGTTTAGAAGAGTAAGAGGCGATGTTGAAACATATAAGACCCTGAGGGGTCTTGACAGGGTGGGTGTGGAAAGGATGTTTCCCCTTGTGGGAGAATCTAGAACAAGGGGTCACTGTTTAAAAATTAGGTGTCGCCCATTTAAGACAGAGATGAGGAGAAATTTTTTCTCTCAGAGGCTCGTGAGTCTTTGGAACTCTCTTCCTCAAAAGGCAGTGGAAGCAGATTCTTTAAATATTTTTAAGGTAGAGAGATAGATTCTTGATAAGCAAGGGGGCAGGTGGGAATATGGAGCCGAGATTACAATCAGATCAGCCATGATTTTATTGAATGTGCGAGCAGGCTCAAAGGGTTGAGTGGCCTACTTCTGCTGCTAACTCATATGTTCATATGATGAAGTGGTAGCCTCTCTGTCATCACGCTGACAGTGGCACCCTCACCATGTTGCATGCCCCACCGTGTGGTCACATGCAAACCACAGTAAAGAGCATTGGATTGGAGCACTCACTTTGGCTGAACACAGGAGGTCATTGACCCTCTTACTGCAATGGACCCTGTTGCATCAGGCAACACCATGGCTGCTGACCTCCTCTGTGATCTCCACCCAGGCTTGCTTGGTCAGGCGGGAGGGCCTCTTTTTGCCATCGCTGGAGAAGAGAACCTGCAGCACTGAAGCATGGGGCCACCCTTTGTTTACCCACAGCCATCCTGTCCACTCTTCATGGGGGTTTGGGTAGTGAGGAAACATTGTAAATTTTTATGCTTCACAGCTTCTATTGATTTCAAGGCAGGAGTGATTGCAGGGCTGGCAGGCTTTTAAAGATGGTGCCAGCACCTGAGCCGCTGTCCACAGACACCATACACAGCGTCCCACCTCCCACCCCTACCACATGATTGGGGGTGACCGGTGCCTGCATTATGCTAAAAGGTGCAGCGCGACCGCACACGTGACACATGGGAACACACCCATTTCCAGGACTGCCGGGACTGGCGACAGGCTCATTAAACTCAGCCCTAGATCTCTTTGTCTTGCTAAGTCTCCCCCTATCTTCTTGAACCTCTTCAAAACTTATGTCTTTCACTGTGTATTCAATCGCTTCCCCTTTAATTCCTGCCCCATGTCCAAAGTTCTCTTGTAAAACATCTGGAGGCATTTGTTATGAGAAAGACAGTTGTTTTGTGGTTTTCTGTACCTAATATCACTTTGCAATTGTCCAACCTATGTCAGTGGAATGAAATAAACGCCAGCAATTTCCACTTCCCCATCGTACAATGTTTCATTGCCATCTAATGTTCTATCCAGCAATTTATTTGAGAACTAATTTCACAGGCAATCAAGGGATGGAAGAAAAGTCGCTAGCTCAAATATAGATCACATGACAATTTTGTCACACTCCTGGAATTAACTGTTTCACTAAGGTAGTGTAAATGTTATTTGCTTTTTTTCTATAAAATAATTTACATAGGGCCACATTTACTTCATAGAAACATAGAAAATAGGAGCAGCAGTAGGCTATTTGGCCCTTCGGGCCTGCTCCGCCATTCAAAAAAGATCATGGCTCATCGTCTAATTCAGTACCCTGTTCCTGCTTTCTCCCCATATCCCTTGATCCCTTTGGCATTAAGAAATATATCTATCTCCTTCTTGTATATATTTAATGACTTGGCCTCCACTGCCTTCTGCGGTAGAGAATTCCACAGTTCACCACCCTCTGAGTGAAAATATTTCTCCTCATCTCAACATACCCCATATCCTGAGACTGTGACCCCTGGTTCTGGACTCCCCAGCCATCAGGAACATCCTCCCTGCATCTAGCCTGTCTAGTGCTGTTGGAATTTTATAGGTTTCTATGAGATCCCCTCTCATTCACAGGACTATCTGCGTGCCAAACTACGTAAGCAGCATGCGATAGACAGAGCTAAGCGATCCCTAACCAACGGATCAGATCTAAGCGAAAAATAAGGCTGAAGCATTTGCAACAATCTTCAGCCAGAAGTGCTGAGTTGATGATCCATCTCAGCCTCCTCCTGAAGTCCCCTGCATCACAGATGCCAGACTTCAGCCAATTCGATTCACTCCGCGTGATATCAAGAAACGACTGAAGGCACTGGATACTGCAAAAGCTTTGGACCCTGACAATATTCCGGCAATATTTATTCATTTTATTTAGAGATACAGCACTGAAACAGGCACTTCGGCCCACCGAGTCTCTGCTGACCAAGAACCACCCACTTATACTAACCCTACAGTAATCCCATATTCCCTACCACATACCGACACTAGGGGCAATTTACAATGGCCAATTTACCTATCACCTGCAAGTCTTTGGCGGTGGGAGGAAACTGGAGCACCCGGAGGAAACCCACACGGTCACAGAGAGAACTTGCAAACTCTGCACAAGCAGTATCCAGAATTGAACCTGGGTCCCTGGAGCTGTGAGGCTGCAGTGCTAACCACTGCGCCACTGTGCCGCCCAATAGTACTGAAGACCTGTGCTCCAGAACTTGCCGAGCCCCTAGCCAAGCTGTTCCAGAACAGTTACAACACTGGCATCTACCCTGCAATGTGGAAAATTGCCCAGGTATGTCCTGTACACAAAATTCAGGACAAGTCCAACCCGGCCAATTACCGCCCCATCAGCCAACTCTCAATCATCAGTAAAGTGATGGAAGGTGTCATCAACAGTGCCATCAAGCGGCACTTGCTAAGCAATAACCTGCTCAGTGACGCTCAGTTTGGGTTCCGCCAGGGCCACTCAGCTCCTGACCTCATTACAGCCTTGGTTCAAACATGGACAAAAGAGCTGAACTCAAGAGGTGAGGTGAGAGTGACTGCCCTTGACATCAAGGCAGCATTTGACCGAGTATGGCATCAAGGAGCCCTAGCAAAACTGAGGTCAATGGGAATCAGGGGGAAAACCCTCCGCGGGCTGGAGTCATACCTAGCGCAAAGGAAGATGGTTGTGGTTGTTGGAGGTCAGTCATCTGAGCTCCAGGACATCACTGCAGGTGTTCCACAGGGTAGTGTCATGGGCCCAACCATCTTCAGCTATTTCATCAATGACCTTCCTTCAATCATAAGGTCAGAAGTGGGGATGTTCGCTGATGATTGCACCATGTTCAGCACCATTCGTGACTCCTCAGATACTGAAGCAGTCCGTGTCGAAATGCAGCAAGACCTGGACAATATCCAGGCTTGGGCTGATAAGTGGCAAGTAACATTCGCACCACACAATTCCCAGGCAATGACCATCTCCAACAAGAGAGATTCTAACCATCTCCCCTTGACATTCAACAGCATTACCATCGCTGAATCCCCCACTATCAACATCCTAGGGGCTACCATTGACCAGAAACTGAACTGGAGTAGCCATATAAATACCGTGGCTACAAGAGCAGGTCAGAGGCTAGGAATCCTGAGGCGAGTAACTCACCTCCTGACTCCCCAAAGTCTGTCCACCATCTACAAGGCACAAGTCAGGAGTGTGATGGAATACTCTCCACTTGCCTGGATGGGTGCAGCTCCAACAACACTCAAGAAGCTCAACACCATCCAGGACAAAGCAGCCCGCTTGATTGGCACCCCATCTACAAACATTCACTCCCTCCACCACCGACGCACAGTGGTAGCAGTGTGTAGCATCTACAAGATGCACTGCAGCAATGTACCAAGGCTCCTTAGACAGCACCTTCCAAGCCCACGACCTCTACCAACTAGAAGGACAAGGGCAGCAAATGCATGGGAACACCACCACCTGCAAGTTCCCTTCCAAGTCACACACCATCCTGACTTGGAACTATATCGCCGTTCCTTCACTGTCACTGGGTCATAATCCTGGAACTCCCTTCCGAACAGCACTGTGGGTATACCTACCCCAAATGGACTGCAGCTGTTCAAGAAGGAAAGTCACCACCACCTTCTCAAGGACAATTAGGGATGGGCAATAAATGCTGGCCTGGCCAGCATCGCCCACCTCCCATGAATGAATAAAAAAAAATTCTTCTAAACTCTGGTGAATATAGGCCTAGTTGGCCCAATCTCTCCTCAAACGTCAATCCTGCCATCCCAGGAATCAGCCTAGTAAATCTCTTTTGCAAATAAATCGCTAACTTTATAGAGTTAATGAAGCCAAATCAGAATGCCAATTGTCCACAATTATGTTCATTGATTAAGGAGATATATTGTTTGTTCCGTTGTTCACCAAGGTCCATATGCCCTGTTGCCCTCACTGTGCCGTTATCAGCTTGCAATTCCAGTAACTTTGTGGCAAAAGAATTTTAAAATCTAAACATGCGCAAACAAATCTAATTATCAGGGCATGCCGTGAATGCCCTGCTCCAGCAAATTCTAGCTAGCTGACCTTTTTGGGCTGGCAGGCAGCTCACAGACTTGCACCATACCAAAAAGTCAAAGATCAGATCAACTTGTTGTCAATCAGTACTAGGACCTGGGAAACGATGCAAAGGGTATTTCATGACTTGGCAGAGAGTACCACAGTAAGGCAAATCGTATCCTTGTCTTAATATGGCAATGAGGATATTCTTATGTGAGATAAAATTAAGTCTGGTTTATTCAAGATATATATTAAAACAAAGGCAGTACACACACAGAATGTTGTTGTTTTGCTAACCATGGTCCCAAAAGTAAATAAGCATCTCTCCCATTTGAGAGAGAGTCAGTGATGTACATACAGTTTGAGGAACACCATTGCACAAGCATGAGAGCAGTCCTCCATGAGCTACCAGTACAGCGATTGAACCCACATTGTTAGTATCATTTTTACATCATGGGCTAGTCACCTAGCCAACTGAGCTAATCAACCCCACAGACAAATGAATGGATGGAATTCCAAATACCAATTTAGCTTCTCTTAATTTGGAGATTAAGTTTATATATGGGAATGAATTTCTGTCTGAGCTGTTAAAGAGATGAACTAAGTAAAATCAATACTCCCAAATAGATGCATCAATATTGTGCTTAAAACCTTAACTTCTAGAGAATAGGAGAACAAGGGGCGAAAAAGGTGATAAACTTGCAGAACAATTCTTTAAAACTACACGAACAACAAATTGAGGAGGCTCTAAAAGGAACCAAAATAATTTATGACTTACCCCCTCTGATCCTGCTGCCTTCCTGCAGGATATTATTTTAACCTGCTGTTTTTGTCTGGCATGTGGCACACTTGCTGGAAGGCATTGGGGTCCCACTTTAAATATGCAGATTGGGCTCCAAAGACATCATCAGGCTGTGACTGCAGTTTTCACCCCAGCCCTGTGCAGGTAAGCTGACCTGGCTTGATTTTTAGGCCAGCCTGCTGCTAGTGGATCCCTATTCAGAAGAGAACCCGAAAGGTACATTTTTAAAAAAATGTTGGGGTTTTCTTGTCAGCCAGGAATTCAGGCAGGAGACTTACAGCAAGCATGCAGGTGAGGTCCAGAAGTTAAAGTTTCCTAGGCCTCTTGCTGTGGGGGGGTAGGGGTGTGCGTGCAAACGGTTTATCATGCAACTTGACCCGTTCATCTGATAAATGCTCCC